>NC_086446.1:761207362-761525140 GCF_028390025.1 Pseudophryne corroboree
TAAAATCCAGATAACAAAGGATTAGACATAATGATTGTTTAAAATTATGGCAACAGGAGGGGGATATGCAAAGAGAACAAATTCGCAAAACAGGTTCAAAACCTAGTGGGAATGAGAACACAAACACACCAGTGTCGACACAGGTCGAAGGGGAAGAGATGGCTACAGTCAATGGTATATCCGTAAACGATAGTAGTATGCAAAAACAATGTATTAACCCTAATTTTTGCAAAATGTATCCTGTTTTGAAGCCTTTTCAAGGTTATAGGTCACAGGAAGATGAAGGATCCAGCCAAATCGCAGCTCTCCTACAAAAAGTCACTTTGCAGGACAATCAGGTGGGGCCTGTCCAACCAGGTAGTGCAGTAACAATATTCCCCAATGAAAGAAATGGTGAGGTCACAGCTACCGGTAAGTGTGAGACAGTTCATTGCACAGAGACAACAACACCTCACAGTAAACAAATTAGGAACGGAATTACACGGGTTCCGGGACGCATGGAGTAGGAAGCTCACTGCAGTAGCTCCGTCCCCGCCGCCCGCTTTAAGACACCTTTACAAGGCTATTATAGCCTCTACACCGCCCGGATTACCCCCGCCGGTACCCGCGGTCACGATGGACCGTTTCGTGACAGCCGTAGCTGCGGCTCCCCAAGCTCCCGCTGGCGCACCAGCCAGACAGGAGAAGCGTCGCGCGGCCAGTGTCATGGCGCCGGACGCCGGACCAGAAGTGGTCTCCCCGGCTTCTAAGAAGGCTGCAGCAGAGGGCACTGACAACGCAGGCTCCCAGGTATGCCGTGACCCTGCAGCCCCTGTCACATATGGGGATGTAGTGGCTGCTATCACTGCTACAATAGCACCCCTCCTGTCCCAAGCTGTCTGTGATATATCTAAACAGCTGCAGCATCTGACACAGAGGGTAACCCACACTGAAACACAGCTTCAAGCAGCTACTCATGACATAGAAGGGCTGCACCATTTAGTAAAATCCCTCACTACAGAAAATTATCAAATATGGAATAAATTAGATGATATTGAGAATCGCTCGAGAAGAAATAATATAAGATTAGTGGGACTGCCAGAATCTGCAAAGTGTGCCAGAATCAGCACTGGCACACTTTGTACGCACCACCCTTCCTTCACTTTTGGGCATTGAACGGGACTATAGTGATCTTGTGATCGAGAGGGTGCACCGGGTGGGCCCAGTTCCCACCACCAACAGACCGCGCCCACGTGTGACTCTGTTCCGATGTCTGAACTACCTTCATAAAATGACATTCTGGTCTGCTTCCCGTAAAGTGAAAGATTTACAATGGGAGGGTAATAAGCGTTACATATTCCAGGATTACTCGGTGGAACTGACTCAGGCCCGTAAGGCTTTCTCCCCTATTTACACTCAACTTGTGTCAGAGGGCCACAAGTTTGGCCTCCTCTACCCCGCTCACTTGCGCATTTATAAGGGTACCTCCATCAAGGACTTTTTGTCACCCGCTGACGCCGCAGCATACCTACGCAATGTTGCAAGAGAAGATAGCGCGGACATCACAGATCGTCCTTCAGCGACAGCTACGTTGTGATTCCTGGACCCCACTCGGATGCTTTCATGCACCCCCTCGCTGGCAGTGTCCTATTATTGCTGCCTACACACCGTTCAATGACTGCTGCTGCTGTATTCTGATTATGCATGTCCTCAGATTATACGCACCCACATTCTTCACTGTATTCTCTTCACTTAATTGCATCTAGTGCTCTATATAACTTAGCTCACTTAGATGCAGGATTAACTTACTCATGTTGATTTTCAATTTAGTTAGTCATATTTTTATATTGATATGATTGCTGAACCTGCATTTCGGTAACCCCCGCTCCCTGATTGTCATTAGTGACGTATTACCCCTCACTGTTTTGTCTATATCTGGGGGTTCTTCTTGGGCGGGTATGGATACTTATATGATGATGGTGGGGAGGGACTCTTACTATTGCATTCCTGTCCTCTTACGCTGTTGCTGGTCCTCGTGCATGATCGTTAGCCGGAGGTCGCTGGTCATTACTATAATGATCATTAGTACTGTGATGTACGACCTGTTGTTTACTTTTCTCCTCTCTTATTCTTCTCTCCTCCTTGTATTGTCTCATTCCTCCCCACTCTCTCCCGCCCCCCTCCCGGGATGTGACTGTCTTTATCCGTATAAAGCTGGCAGTGGTTGGTGCTTACGTTTTGTCTTTTCCACTGCATTATGCCTGACTTAGTAGTGGGAACTTGGAATGTGGGGGGATTTAACTCCCCAGCAAAGAGACGGAAAATACTCCTTTATCTTAACAAACAGCGGATAGACCTGGCATTCCTTCAGGAAACAAACCTCACGCCAGAGGAGACGGTGAAGCTGAACACCTTAAACTGGCAGGTACTGGGTTCTAGTTCATTTCATTCTAAAGCCAGGGGTGTTGTCGTATTGGTAAAATGCCATATTCCCACGGAGGTGGTTTCCACTGTAGCTGACCCAGATGGTCGTTATGTCATACTATCTGCAAAGATTAATGGTAAAATGTACTCCATATGCAATGTCTATGCACCTAATGTTTATAACAGGATGTTTTTTCAGACTCTACTAGCCAAATTGTCCCCCTTCCTTACAGAGCCCTTGCTCCTCTGTGGAGATTTCAACCTTATCTCCTCCTCCTACCTAGATAGGTCCCATTTACCAGCGAGACATCTTTCATTGCCCAAATTTGGAGTTCCCTTTTTAGCAGAAAGACTGCAAGCAGTGGATATCTGGATAGCTCTACACCCCATGGAAAAAGAGTACACATGCCTCTCCACTGCCCATCACACACTATCCAGGATAGACTATATTCTATTAGCACATTCCCTGCTTCCTCATGTGTCTGACTCCCAAATTGAGGCCATAGCCCTCTCAGATCATACCCTAGTCACTGCGACCCTTCACTTTCCAGATGTCTCCTCCCCCTCTCCTAAACTCTGGCGATTCCCGTCATATCTTGCAAACTCCCTAAAGTCTCAGCAGAGATTGGAATCTTCCTGGGAATCTTTCCAGTCTAACAATGCATCCCATCTAGATGAGGACCCTATATTATTCTGGATGACTGCGAAACCAGTCCTCCGGGGTGATATCATATCTTATGTTTCAGCTAATAATAAAAAATATGCCACTCAATATTTGGAGTTTCAGAGACCCCTGTCGACAGCCTACCAGCGTTACAAATCCTCCCCCACCTAGCAAAACCGCCTCCTTTATCTTAATGCCAAAACTCACTTTGATGAATTTATGTCTTCCATGGGCAGCAGATTCTCCTTTTCGGTAAATTATAGATACTATAAATTTGGCAATAGAACTGGTAAATTATTGACGACATTGCTAAATGGCTCCCATCCCTCTACGGTTACGCACCCGCTCCGTACACCCACTGGCGCGCTGACCACTACTAACCAAGAGATCTCTGATGTCATGAGATCCTTTTACGAATGCATATACTCCCCAACTCCGCCTCCTTTGTCTACGACTCCTCCTACTGCCTCCCCATGGCCCTCCACCTTCTGGGACAACCTTCCTGTTCCACAACTACTTCCCACTATGGTCCAATCATTGCTAGACCCCATTACGCTTGAGGAGGTCATGAGTGTCATTGGCCAATTTGGCAGGGACAAGGCACCGGGTCCTGACGGCTTTAGTGCTGATTTTTATAAGATTCTTCTGCCACGCCTTGGAGGAACTTTGGTGTCAGTTCTGAATGCGATTTTGTCCTCTGACACTCTCCCCAGACATTTTAACACAGCCATTCTCTAGGTTCTCCCTAAACCTGGAAAAGACCTCTCTCAGCCGGGATCTTATCGCCCGATCTCTTTACTGAATCTCGATTACAAGTTACTCACTAAAATATTAGCAAATCGTATTAAGCATTTACTCCCCCATATCATACATTAGGACCAGACGGGATTCATCTGGGGTAGACACTCGGAGGTTAACGTACAGCGGGTACTGTCGGCCATCTATGCTTCCTCCTCCTCTTTTTCTCTTTCCACTCACCCAGTTATCCTCTCTCTCGATGTGGAAAAAGCGTTCGACCTGGGACCACCTCTTCTCTTCTCTTTTGCTTTTTGGCTTTCCTGCCCCTTTCGTAAAATTCCTGAAACTCCTTTACACTACTCCTCTGACACAGGTTTCATGTAATGGGGTTCTATTTCCAGCTTTTGAGATTCACAGGGGCACCAGACAGGGATGCCCCCTGTCACCCTTACTCTTTGCCATAGCACTGGAACCTCTAGCGATAGCCTTACGACAATCCGTAGTGTTTAAAGGGATCAAAATAGGAGATATTGACCTCCGCCTTGCCCTTTTTGCTGATGACATGCTCTTATTTGTCTCAGACCCAGTGAACTCCATCCCGGAGATTCTGGGTCTGATTCAAGCATTTGGGAATAGGGCGGGATATAGGATTAATGTAGCCAAGTCAGAAATTCTACTTTTGGGCCCTTCCACAAACATTATATCTAACTTCCTTTCATCCCTTTCTTTTAAAATTGCTCCCACAAAAATTACCTACTTAAGGATCCAAATACCGGCGAATTTATCCAGATTATATGAGAACTATTCTCCTAGTCTAGCACGGGTGACAACACTATTGGATAGTTGGAAATTGCTTCCCTTATCGCTATTGGGGAGGATAGCTGTTTTACAAAGCATAGTCTTTCCCAAACTATTTTACCTTATGCAAATGCTCCCAGTCCGACTTAATAATCGAGACATCCAATACCTACGGAAAATAATGTCACAATTCCTGTGGAAGGGGAAGAAAGCATTCATTGCTTTAGACAAATTGATGGCCCCTAAATTGGCGGGTGGCTTTGGGGTCCCTGATTATGCGTCTTACTCAAGGGCATCCTTATTTCGCTGTGCTGCTGACTGGCTGTTCGACATGGAACTCTTCACTGACTCTGCTCTTGACGAGGCTTTATTTGCCCCCTATTCCCCGGGAGCTTTGCTACTCTGTAAGCCCTCCCTGATTCCGACCTCGGTTCGCAATAATCCCCTTTTCCATGATATCTATTATAACTGGCGCTCTCTGCACAAAAAATTTAGGAGTAATCCCGAAGTATCATCATGCATACCACTATGGGGCAATCCTGCCTTTCCTCCATCTCTCATCAACCCTAATTATCGACTCTGGAAAGAGAAGGGTCTCTCCAATTCCTCCAAGGTCTTTGACCCGGTAGGCTCTTTGTTGTCTTTCTCCTCCCTACGAGAGAAGTTCTACCTACCCCACTCCCATTTCTACATGTACCTCCAAACCAGACATTATTTATTCCCCACAACTCACAAATATGACAACCCCCAGGATAATTCCTCTCTCTCTACCCCATTACTACTCTCACTCGCTGCCCACAGAGCTGGGCCGACGCTCATAAGACAGATATATAACACTCTGACTGTCACGATCCGGGTATCTGGACGCCATTATTTACCTTTCAGGTGTCTCCTAAGGCTGGCTCAGCGTCCTAGGCCCGGTTCCCAGCTATGTTGCTAGCATTCATATGTCATGTCTCATCTTTGCTGATCCGTGGATATTGTCCTTCCAATGCCCGGGCGACTGGCATGGCGTCACCTGCCGGTGGGGCCTCGGGCATCGTCTCCATATTCTCAATGCATTACAGGGTATGTGGCACTCTTCACCTACTGCGGCCGCGGCCGTCCATGCTGGAGGTTTGAGACGCAAGTCGGCGTTCTCTGTGTTCACCGCTGCCATTACAGAGGAATCTCCATGTGGTGTTACAAACAAGGTTTCCCTCCACTGGCCGGTATGGGTGCAGCCATCTTAGTTCTAGTCACATGATCCTGACCTCCAATCCATAGCTCCGCTGAAGTCTGCCTAATTGCTCATCCAATCCTTGCATACCTAAGGGTATAAAGGGATTGAGCCTGCACCAGGAAATCGTCAGTGCTTTGGTTGTCAAACCTTGTTTCCAGTCTCTCTCTCCTGTGGTTGTTTTCATTCCAGGTTTCCAGCTCCTGTTTCCAGTTACCACTAAGAGACCCACACCTGCTTACCACCTTGCGGTGCAGCTTGACTCTGCAGTCTTCTGTGTTTGCTCCAGCTTCCAGATACAGTTTCATCTGCATTCATTCCAGCAGTGATCAGCTTCCTTAAAGAGCCGGTGTGGCTCCAGCGGTTACCTGCATACCATCGCTACCCGCAAACCATCGGTACCCGCACACCATCGGTTCCTATATCCTCGCTCCCTAGCTTCATTCTACTATTTGTCTGGTTCCATCCAGCATCCACTCCATGTTCTAACACCTGGCTGGTTCCATTCAGCGTCCACAGCAGCTACCTCAACTACAGTGTTACCGGCTTCCAGTGATACATCTGCTGGTGTGTTCCTTGGCTACACTTAATACTACGGACGGGTCTGGTAAGGAAATTCTGTCTCTGGGACATTAAGAACTGAACCTACTGCTACCAGTACCCTGTGGCCATTGCCAACCCATAGTTATCCAGGAACTGTTTTATCATATCTGCTGTATATCTTCACTCATTTATCACTGCTGTGAATACATGGAGTTCTGTTAATAAACTTTTATTGACTTTTAATCCTGGTTGTCATGGTCACGCCTTCGGGCAACCTTTCTACATCCTACTCATATGTCCAGGGGTCTGATTAAACCTCCGAAGTTTAGCTTCACCTCAGCCCCCACAACTGAGGTTTCCTCCCGTCAGCTCAGGCCCTCAGTTGTGACACTGACTTCTAGATCAACAGAACACAGATGGAATAGACTGCTGGATCAATGGCGTACATGGAACATGCCTAGCCTGACTTCCCATCACCAGCTCAGTGATCACTATGTCTCCTCCCTGAAAGCTTTAGCCTCTCCGTATTTACAGGAGGTCCATCTTCGCACCCTACAGAGAGCATACATCTCCCCCATACAGCACGCACAATTTAACCCCACGGAATCTGGCGAATGCCCCAAATGCCATGTCAGTGCAGCTTCATTTTATCACATGTTTTGGGAGTGTGGTCTGATCCGCCGTTTCTGGCATAAAGTAATGGCCTTTATTAACCAGCTATTGCACATTCATGTGATAGCGACTCCACTATCTTGCCTGTGTGCCAATTTCTCAGAATGGGACTTAGGACCAGGGAGACGGAAGATACAGCCGTTCCTTACTATTCTGGTAACTGTATCTAAAAAAATTATCCTGTCCCACTGGCTCTTGTCCTCATCCGCGACTCTGACGGAGGTACACAGTAAACTTCTGCAGATATTATACTATGACAGGAAATCGGCCCAAATTAATATTGAATCCGGGATTAAATTCTTCTATAAAAACTGGGGCCTTTATATCGATTCACGGGATCAGACCACACAGACTCAAATATTTAAGGTTTTTGAACACACAGAATGGTTCTTGCATAGGAAATTACTGGAAGATACCCTGTTGTGATACTCCACACCAATACATATTGGTACCCAAGGGACGAGATCCCTCTGCTGCCTATAATTACACCACTGCATCAATTATGATCCTTCTCCCTACTTATTTATTGATAGGACATCCCCATGTTCCCCAACCATTCACCATTATGTGTTACCCCTCCCCCCCTCCTCTCTCTGGCACCTAGCTCCTAATTCTCTTCTTTTTCTCTTTCCTCTGTTTGGTATTACCTATCTGTCAGGATAACGTATTCCAAAAATTGCTTTTCATTATCTCGATTATTGTTACCTACTAACGGTAGTTTGGTTATAGAGGTATATACACCTCTCTTTATTATGCTGTTGATATAGCATCGATGGAGATCTCTGCTGTTTTGACTCCACAGTTTTGTTGTATTCTGCGGTAACGCCGAAAATTTATATTCTCAGGTTAGAGTTGGTTCAATAATCTTGAGACAAAATACAGATTACAGTTTCTTGTTCACATGTCTAGGTTCTGTGGATTTGAGCTGCTCTCCTTTTAGCATAACTTGAAATATATGTTTGTACTACTTTTTCATAATCTCCATTGTATGCTTATCCATTGTTTCTATTTTGTATTCATATTATGTGAAAACCTTAATAAACAGATATAAAAAAATATAAATAAATTAGGAACAAAATGGTAGAATTACACCCTGTCTTGGAAATAGTAACTCCCAATGGGGAAACCGATAGTCAGGGAGTAATCCTCACCAGGAATAATGCAATGTATAGCCCGTTGCCCAGAGATGAGCTGCGATCAATCATTTCAGAATTCCCTGACCCTCGGAAGCATTTAGCCAGATGTCAGAAATTTATCAGAGATCTGGGTAATGCGTATGAACCGACAAACCAACATTGGCAGATATTTTTGAAAGCGTGCCTACCCCCTAATATTGACACCCAAAAATGTTTCACTGATTGTAGATTAGAGTCGGATAGTCTTATGACTGACAAACACAATCAGGAGAACTTAGAGCAAATTAACAGGCAACTAGAATTGTATTTCCCCACAACTTTTAAGTGGAGAAGAATTTTCTCCATAAAGCAGAGGGAAAATGAAATAACATCTGAATATTTCCATCGGGCCCTGCAAATAATGGATTGATACATTGGGGTATCAGATACAGGGAACGATGCGAATTATAGGGAAGTGGCTGTCTCTGTGCTAATGGACGGACTCGATAAGACAGTAAGGGACAGAGTACAAACATCTTTGCCTAATTGGAAAGGGGTCACAGTAGCTTGTCTTAGAGAGTGCGCAATTAAACATCACCAGAATATTGTTAGGCGTAGAAAACAACAGGAGGAGAGGCTGAGGATTGAAAGTATACAGGCTCTTACACCAAAGTCTCATCAGCCTAAAACCCAGACCCCTGCTGTTTGGAAAAGACCTAGGATATGTTACATTTGTAAAAAGGAAGGGCATTTTGCCAGAGATTGTAGGTATAGTAGAACACATAGCCAATATAGACCCCTAGACAGAGAAAACAAGCCACGTTATTAAACACATAGATGGGATCAAGGGACATTTAGTAAGGAATCATGAGCCATATAGAAAACACAGATTCGGTTAATGGGAAGAACAGAATAAATGCAACTTTACCCTTTTGACAGAACTTACTGGGGTTAGGAGGAGGCCTCTAAACTTCTGCTTCTCTCTCTAGCAGAAGTGACTTCTAAGTAACTTAACAGGAGTTTTGTTAGAGATGGTATACATATAGAGTGCTCCCACCCAAGAACCACAAAATATGTTAGATACCCACGAAGACTAATGTTGCATTTCACTGTTTTAGATGCATGTCCATCGCAGGTAGAGGAAATTATCTCAAAGATACCGGGTTCCCTATGAACTTAGAATGGACAAGACACTGGATTGATGGCTGGGATAGTCCCAGTAGAGATATAACACACATAGAATTTTTTTTAGGGGAACAACCCGATTAGGGAATCATTCCCCGTAGTGCCCAATCCAGATGTCAAACTTTGTAAAATCTTCTTTGCCTCTACAAACTTATCTGTTACTATACTCTGTGATTTGTCTTCAAAGTTTCCTCTTCATCTCTTACGTTCACCGACAGGATTACAGTTCAAACGTCACATGCCTACTCGGTCTTTTCAGAGTTCTGCCCAAACCCAGTATATCTCACCAGCATAGGGACACCAGTATCAGTGTGCCTGGTCATGCACAAAGGGTGGAGAATGGGAATACTGGTGAAGGGAGACTGTGCATAGATACCGATATACATGATGGTGTGACAGCCTGATGGTGAATGCAAATCTGACAAATTTTCTTTTTATTATTTCCCCTCTCTTTTCACTTTCCACAGATGGTTAACTTCACACAACTGATAATACACAACAGTTAAACACATTGAAATGCAAGATTTATGTTCCCTACGGAAAGGTCGCTGACCCAGAGAGAACTCGTGACAAAGAGCAGAGTGTAGAGAACATTGTATCACTGGAGTGTCTGTTCCGGGAAAGCTGAGAGGCAGGACTGTTGAGACGGCACCTGAGCGCAGAGAACAACAAGACCAGAGGCGGTTGTCGCACCAGTTTTTTTATTTTTTTTATTTTCTCCATCTCCCACTACACTCCTTCTCTCCTTCTCTTTCTCCCCCTTCTTGTTTCCCTTCTCTTCCCTTAAAAAGATGGACTTACCCCAAGAGACTGCGTTCCAGGTTTTCCTGTTAATCCTGTTGTTGACCAGGACAGTCTGTTTCGGTGAGGGTCCCAGAGAGGTCGAGAAAGGATCTGGAATGGGTTCTGATGGCGAGGATGGATTTGTAGAATCTCAAGAGCAACACATCACTCGAGCAAAGGCGAGTATCAGAAAGAGCTCTGGTAGTCAGGGAGCTCGGAGGCACTGTGAAGGGTTATTGTCTGAGGAAAATTGCATTTGTAGGAATTGTGAGAACATAGTCGAGGATGGGTGCATCCAGAGATGTCAGTCCAGCCTTAATATCAACATGGACCGTCATCCATTGAGTGATTACCACTCACTAGTGGGTAAGGTCTTAAACCAGACAGAATGCTGGGTGTGCTCACAAGTACCTCAAGGTCAGAGCAAGTCAGGATTAGTACCGTACCCTTTAGCAATAGATGAGGTACTCGAATTACGGGGTGGGAGACCGGTGGACAAGAAATTCAATATTTCTAGGCCCCCTAGTTTGAAGCTCCACCAGTATCATGTAGATAGATCCTTATTATGTTTCAATATTTCCAATTACCGAAAACCAGGAAATTGGGAAGTGACGTGGAATAACCAGACAATGGCCTTTTTGCACACAGCTGATAGGATACCCATAGACTCTGAACTTGTACGCCAAATAGCCAACAGTGGAAGGTATTTCCGGTATAGGTATACTCGAGGAAGCAAGACCATGTGGGTTGGAGAAGTATCACCAGGGTACTGTGCTCATATCATCCAGCCCGATACTTGTACTGAGCAGATGGGAGAACTAGGGATTGGGTTTTTCACTTGGAAAGTTTGTAATATGTAATGTCATATTCTGTCCCCTATGTTCTCCCCGATGATGCCTATTTCATATGTGGGAGGAAGGCGTACAAGTGGCTTGCCCCGAGCTCAGAGGGATTGTGTTATATTGGAAGAGTGTTGCCAGAGGTCATGACCATAACCCATGACAAGATGAAAGATGTCCACCGCAGTGCTCAGGCTCATTATACTCATACTCACTATGAACACATCGTCAAGAGACACCTCATAGATAGGACAGAGCACGTAGCCTCTGATTTGATCCACGAATCCACCGGGATTCAATTCCTTCTCGCATTAGACATCACCCGTACTGCCAGAGGAATTATAAATTATAGGTATATCCATGCGCTAGCGAACTTGATAGATAATATCACTGAGATGTATGACGACACCTTCAGGTATACGGGAAGGGAGTTACAAGCTTACAAGACGGAACTGATCCAGCACAGGATGGTCCTCAATTATATCACAGCCGTGATGGGTGGGTACTGTGTCACTTTGGCAACTCAATATGGTGTGAAGTGCTGCACGTATATTACAAACAGCACTGACGACCCCACGGAGATTATCGATCAAAAGATGGACGATATCTTGCAGTTGAAGTGGGAGTTCCGGAGGAGACACAACCTTACCCTGACTGCTGTGGGTAATGAGCTGACCGGCTGGGTCTCATGGTTGAACCCACGAAATTGGATCTCAGGATTAGGAGAATGGGCTCAAAATGTTATTATGAGTGTAGGGAAGTTTCTCCTTTGTATCCTGGGAGTCGTCATAATTATTGGCTTGATATTTAGGTGTGTTCGAATTCTGATGCGGCTCAAGCACGGCACAAATTTGATGAGTTTAAGGAGCGAGGGCTTTGTCATAGCAGCAGATTTAATTTACGACCCATCCATAGAGACAGTGTTATGATAAGGATTGCAAATGAATTCCATGGCCTGTTTCTTTCACCCGTTTTTCCTTTGTCTCCCCCTCTGCCCAGATACACCCATCCGGAAAAGGCATCAGCCCTACCCAAGAATGTTTATGTAAATGTTATGTGAATGTATTTTAGATATGTGTCTTATCCTCATCTCTACAACCTTCAGTTAATGACACACATAGTCGACAGGTGATATCCACATATACTAGCACTCACATATGTTCCCCCTCCATGTATCATCAACTAAATGTGCACCCCATTTGTTGGAACAAGAAGCCAAAAAGAGCTCGGTAGTGTTTGTTGGCCCACTTACAGACTCTTAATACGGGATAAGAAGGATTTAATGTATACTTCGCAATACCTCGAAGCTTATCTAGAACATATACGGCACGATGATACATGCCCCTCAGGCATGGATTCATACATACATGCTTTTTACTATCCCACTAGGTCATACATTTCCCTCCTACAACTCTCCTCCGACCATCCAATCGTCTGTAGATATTGTATTGATATTTTTCTGTTTAGTGATTAGATAGTGGCAGTTAGTGTTGACTGCCAAAGGGTGTACTTTCAAGTCGAAAAATATTGCAGAACACGCATCACTTACAAACTGCACACACATGCCCACTGCGTGTGCACTTGTTCTGCCGTGCGTGCACATATCCGCAATTTGCGTATGTTCGCTCCCGCGGTCCTGCGCATCGGCGCGTGGTATGCGTATTTATGGCAGAGTTTGTGAACGCATGGAGGGCCATCAGAACACATTACATATTTAATCCAAATAGCGCACAATGTACACAGTCTCTTTGCACCACATCAGAAAGTTATAGCTGTTTAAATGGTTGCAGAACAAAGGGATTCACCTTTACAGGATAAGAGGGGACAGACTAAGGTTATAAGGTGGTGTGTGGTATCCAGCTGTAGGGTATTTTAAGGGTAACATTCCGGTGTTGGTCTGCGGAAGATCGCATGTTCCTGCGGATAGTTATGTGCAGAAGCAGAATATAGATATAAACTGTATTAACTGTATATTATGTATGCGGCGGGAATCCAGAGGAGACCACCCACAAGAGTAGTTGAGAAAGACATCGCCTACCTTTTCAAATCATCCCATGACCTCTCCTGTACTGTAAAAGTGCATTCCTGTGTCCAATGGACAAAGGGATTACAGTATCCATTGTATTGCTTTTGGAAGGATTGTATAAATAAAGCCTGCTGCAGCCTGGCCTGACACAAGACTCACAAAGTTATCTATCAGATGACCGGGGACCGGCCGGGTTGCGCAAGCGATTCCAATCACGTATGTACATTGACTGTAGCCATTATTCTGTTATATTGTATTGTATTGTAGTGTATAATTTGTATTGTAAACCCCCTTTCAGAAATAATCCACTGTGGTGTCGGAACCCAGCGGTAAAATCACAATTGGTGTGGTATATTTCTTTCCCTGCTAAGGTTTAAAGTGTAATAGCATCACACTGCATTGCTGCATAAGGTTTAAAGTGTAATAGCATCACACTGCATTGCTGCATAAGGTTTAAAGTGTATTAGCATCACACTGCATTGCTGCATAAGGTTTAAAGTGTAATAGCATTGCATTGCATAGTGGCTAAGGGTTTGCGGTGCATCTCTGGGTGTGTACGCGCTGTGAGTACTTAGTACCGTCAGCGCGGCGTGTGTACGCAAAGTCCGTACACTGTACGGGACTCTGTACGCTAATAGCGTAAAAGGTGCGTAGAGTGTGAATTAAGTGTAGCGGCCGCAGCGGCTAAAGGTTTAAAGTGTATTTAAGGTATGTTTAAGGTATAGCTTTCATTCCTGTAAAGATAATAAGCTTTATCACAAGCCAAAACCAAAACACCAGCGAGGAGTTTTTTCTGCAGTCTGAAAAAGCGTTCCCAGGTTACGCTAAAATATGCCCACTGAGCACTTTTTAAACATAATTCAGGTTACAGTATATAACCTGGCTTCCACCTTTCACACCACAGCATATCCTGATTGGTACTGGGAATAACCCTAATAATGACCAGGGTCACAGACATGGCACACATAACCTAGGTCAACCCTTTCACACTGACACAAGACCCAGGTTTACTCAGCTACTTCCTGTCTCCAAAGCTTGGCGTGAAAGGGGTATCACAGACGGTAGATTGCGGACCTGCTCTTAATCAGTGGAGTCTCCAAAGGTGGGGCTGCAGCTCAGTCCAGAATTCAAATAGGGGACTCACACAAACTGCTAAACACCCCCGGGCGGGACTCACTGGCAGTTGGTAGCTCCTCTATTTACATTTTGGACTGCGCTGCAGGCCCACCACTGCTCTTAATATGTACTGTGTGCCAATATTTCACTGCAGCATCAATGCAGGTGACATTTAATTGCCTGTTTTACATTACATACTAAGCTAAACATACTGTTTGAGATATATATATATATATATATATATATATACATATATACATATATATACACACACACACACACACACACAATCTCAGTTTACTTGGTATTTGCTTTATCACAATACTGGTGCCAAGCAGTGCTGGGTGTGGCACTTATTACGAGGGCCTGGTCTTGCTGGAGGGGGCCATGTGGGGGACATGTCTGCCAGCATATCTCCCCGCCACAGCCGTACCTAGGTGTGTGCCAGTGGTGTCTGGCACACAGCGCAAATGCGCAGGCCCACGGCAACACCCTTTTTTATGTATATACAAATGGGAAAGAAATGCCCTGGTATATGGTAAAAATATAAAGATGTTTTATTTCTTCAAAAGGACATATTGGGGGTCATTCCGAGTTGTTCGCTCGTTATTTTTTTCTCGCAAGGGAGCGATTAGTCGCTAATGCGCATGCGCAATGTCCGCAGTGCGACTGCGCCAAGTAAATTTGCTATGCAGGTAGGTATTTTACTCTTGGCATTACGAGGTTTTTTCTTCGTTCTGGTGATCGTAATGTGATTGACAGGAAGTGGGTGTTTCTGGGCGGAAACTGGCCGTTTTATGGGAGTGTGTGAAAAAACGCTACCGTTTCTGGGAAAAACGCGGGAGTGGCTGGAGAAACGGAGGAGTGTCTGGGCGAACGCTGGGTGTGTTTGTGACGTCAAACCAGGAACGACAAGCACTGAACTGATCGCAGATGCCGAGTCTGTGTGGAGCTACTCAGAAACTGCTAAGAAGTGTCTATTCACAATTCTGCTAATCTTTCGTTCGCAATTTTGATAAGCTAAGATTCACTCCCAGTAGGCGGCGGCTTAGCGTGTGCAAAGCTGCTAAAAGCAGCTTGCGAGCGAACAACTCGGAATGACCCCCATTGTTCACAAATTTTACTCAATATATAAAAGAGTATCAGCTGGCCAGCCGCATAAATGTACAATGACAACAATATATTAAAAACAACAATTAAGATACAACAGCTGAAAAAGGTAAGTTGCTACTTATGGTAAGAAGCAATTACCATAAATCATATGTTAAATCTAATAACAATGGTATATATAAGAAAGAGAGGGGGGAGTGGAATTATAATTCACCAATAACCGGTATGGATAATTATTTTCCACAATATTAGTGGTAATTAAAAGTCCACAACATAGAGAGGCTATTTAAATAAAATTGCAGGAAAAGTATTTACCACCTTAATGGAATATTGCTGTCCTCTCGGCGACTGGTACAAAGTTGCCTTTTCATGTGGCCATATCCAGAGAGTTTAGATGAATGTTTCCACTTGTATTCCTGAGTTGGTAACAATGATTCCCCGTGAGAAACAATGTATCAATGTGAATAGACTCTCCTTGCTGCAATGTCAATGGAGGACAACAAATGTCTCTGATGGGGATGATCTCCTGCTCCCGCTATGTGTTGTGGAATACTGGGATAGCTGGTGGTATATTATGAGCTGGGGCATTAGCACTGCGCCTGACAGCAGAGCACACACCGCTCTGTACAGCAGCCTCTGTTGATAAGTGTTGCACTGCTTGTGAGTAAAGTTCCCTGTTCCCGCTGTGTGTGACTGGGCGGCGGTGGATGAGGCCGGAGCGCTCTCGCTGTGTACGGCATCAAGCTGCACACCGCTCTCTGTAGTAGCCTCAATATTACCGTCTGCACCACGGCTCTGTAATCCTCGCACAGCCAGCCTTTGACTGCTCGAAAGTGATATGGTGACGCATTACCCCGCCTGAGCAATAATCAGCGGCTTCCTCAGACCAAGATCTCTAATGTCTCCTGTGTTTCCTTTTCAAAGGAAACAAGCCTTTTCCACATGTGTCATCAATTATACATTCCACATCTTATTGTGATATCATCAGGTGTATAAAAGCCTATACTTGTAATCTCTTTGGTTTAATTACAAATTAATCCACACTATTTCATAGATTACATCTAATGCATCCTTATAACAGAATGCTTTATAGAATTGGCAACATATATACATTTTCACAGTTTTTAATTATAATAATAAAAAGGAGAAATGGACACCACAAAGGAAACAAAATAATGGTAATATGTCTGTTCTATCCAATATAAATATTGCAGTGCTAGTATCAATACATGTATATAGAAAAGATGTGTATATATATATATATATATAGAGAGAGAGAGAGAGAGAGAGAGAGAGAGAGAAGGTTTGATGTCAATAATTATGTTGCGGATGTTATAATGGCTTGGTATCCATGACACCCACCATAGAGACTCCAATCATATAACAGAGAACCCCTATATATGTATTTCACATGTATCATCTAACCAAACAAAAATTTGATATATGGAGATACACCATCTCCATACATATTACAAGTATATGGAGTTAGGCGCATCTATATAATAAGTAATATAAAGAATAACCCCCTGTTTATATGAAGGGGAGAAAAATGGAAGACATTGGACAAGTAGATAAAATAAGAGAGTGATGAAACAGCTCTAACATTACCAAAAGTCAAAGGAAAAAGAAACACAAATTTATTAATAATAGACATTGATAGTATCACTTCCTACTATGACTATTGGAATTCCACATATTTAGGGATCTATCTACAGAAAAACTGTAGATAAAGCAGACAGGCTCTAGATAAACAACTAGGTCTCAAATATTATTAAGCTCGATAGTGTAATTGAGACCATATGGGACCATGGTATTTAGCCGATATATCCAATAGGCCTCACGTCTGCAGAGCCTCTTGAATTGATCCTCCCCTCTGTATGTGGTTTTTATCTGTTCAATGGCTTAAATGACTACCTTATCATCAGACAAAGAACACTGAGATATATGTCTAGAAAGTGGGTGTGTTTTGATCCCTTTTGTGATATTGTGCCAGTGTTCCGAAAATCATATCTGTAGAGGGGATGCAGTCAATTTACCTCCAATCAAAATCCCGACGGTCGAAACCCCGACAGCAATTGACCGACGGTGTCATGTTTAAATACAGAAAAGAGGATCACAAATTATATGTGATCTAAGGTGTGGTGATTACCTGCAGGAATAATCACCAATAATGTTTTCAAGTGATTATATATATATAATTTTGTATACTTTCAGCCTAGATGTGACAACATGGCTGACAGGCAATAACCTGCATTTGACCTCCATAGGTCCAGGCTGGGGGAGATCTGCAGACAATAACGTTTGAGATGACATGTGCAATTACCAGACCAGAGGTTATAAATACTGATAAGAGGGAGATGGCTGGATCATTTACCTGATGGAAAGTAAAAGAAGTCCACATGTTTAGATAACTGAGCCAAAACTTCCTGGCTAGTAATAAAGCTGTCCAGGGGTGACAAGGTGCAGATCCTCCCAGACCTCACACTCTTTGAAGGAGATTTCAATGCCTTTGGGCAACACCCCCTCCCCTTCTCCTGTGCTTTTTTTCTCTCACCAACAAAATGTAAACCTGGTGTAGGTGTAGTGTCCAGCAAGGAAGTAGTTAAAAACCTCAAGGGAGGGGGCCTGATGAAGCTGGAGACTATATGTGTCTCCCTCACAAAAATAGGAGTTGTGATCTCTTGGGGAAACAGCACATGCTGGAGATGACCTGAGTAATCCTGTGAAATCCCCCACAGCAGAAATACTTAAAACTTGTTCGCGTAAGTGAATAGGGTTTCTGTAAGTTTTTATTTCCTTTTCATTTTTTGAGATTGCTGTATTCTGCGTGTGTTTTTAAAATATAATTAATAATCTTTGTAACCTTTTTGTAACCAAAGCGCTGAAGTATTCTTGAAATGAAAATCCTATTTTTAGTTCTGATTCTGTTGTTCTTATGAACTCAAAGCCTGTGTGGCTCATGCCTACCTATTTTTCTAAGTATTGCAGTGTGTGTGTGACAGGTAAAGCTAAAGACGCCTGCAACATTTGTAATACGTTGAAAAGTCTTTGCTGGTGGCAGCTGAAGGTAGTTAAGTAATCCCGTGTGTCAAAGTGACCCCCATACGGCGCATGTGACAATTCTTAAATTGGCGTATTTGTGGAATTGGCCAGCAGCGTCATCACAAAGGGTCAAAATACCGACAAGGACAAAATACGACATTTAAAATTCCGACAAGGTCAAAATACCGACATGTAAAATGCCGACAGGTCAAAATGCCAAGATGAGTTTTTCATGATTTTTTCATTGAAACCAACTTGTTCATACTTTACCATTCCAGTGGACCTGGAGGGGGAATATAATAGTGTGCCAAGCGCAGCGAGGCACCGTGCCCAAAGCATGGTGAGCGCAGCGAGCCATGCGAGGGGATGCGGTACACTTATATGGTGTCTATGTTGACCTATGTCAACATACACAAACATAAACAATGAAAACTGCATGTCAGTATTTGACCTGTCGGCAGTTTACATGTCGGTATTTTGACCTTGTCGGTATTTTAAATGTCTGTATTTTGTCCATGTCTGCATTTTGACCTGGTCGGGAATTTGACCATCGGTCAATTGCTGTCAGGATTTTGACTGTTGGGATTTTGATTGGAGGTATTTCATACCGATCCCCTGTAGAGTGCGAGTAGTTCTTCCAATATATTGTTTCCCGCATCCATATTGAATCAAATAAATTACAAAGGTGGATCTACAGTTTAAAAAGCCCTTTATCTTAAAGGTCTCTTCCCCTGAAGCTGATGTAAATTCTATGCTCTTTTTAGCAGTATGCAGACATGTATTACAGGTCTGTCTACCGCACTTGTGAAATCCATCTGGCTTCTTTGGTAGCCAAGTCTGACTAACACTCTTTTTCTGTTGAAAATGACTCTTCACTAAATATGATTGAAGATTATTGGATTTTTTTTAAAATAACAGTACCATTTAAATATACATTGTCTCTCAGGACATTATCTAATCTTAGTAAAGATTAATTTTTCTTAATGACAGATTTTATTTTATGGGCACAGCAGTATACTGTGTTATGAAAAGTGCTGATTTATCTCCATGTCCTGTTCCTGTATTGTTTTTGTAAATTTTTGAAGATTGCGTCAATAGTGACAATTATATCTGTGGTTCTAACCTCCTTTAAAGCTTTTTGGAGTATTGTATTTGGATATCCTTGTTCTAGAAAGGCATACTACAGTTTACTTGCCTGTGCCTCATAGTCTTGTTCCAATGTACAATTACGTTTCACTCTAGTAAACTGTCCTTTGGATATATTTGTTTTCCAAGCAATTTTATGTGAGTGCTTAAAATTCAAGTACCAGTTTTGATCTACAGTTTTGATATATGTCTGAGTCAGTTGATCCTGCTCTACCCGGAGCACAATATCCAGGAAATTAATAGTGGAATTGTTGATAGTGGATGTGAATTTTAAACCTTAAGTGTTAATAAAAAGGTGATTAACAAATGATTGGACAGAATCTACATCCCCATCCCAAACAAAAAAGTAAATCGTCTATATACCTGCCATAGAGGGCTAGATCCGCTCCGTACTTCCTGCTCCAGATGTATTCCTCCTCAAATCTTCCCATGTAAAGGTTTGCGAGACTCAGAGCGAATCCAGCCCCCATCACAGCACCTCTTGTCTGTAAATAAAATTGTGAGTTGAACAAAAAATAATTGTGATGTAAGATAAATTTGATAGACTCTAAAATAAGACCACGTAAAGATACTGACATGTCCGGATCGTGGAACAAATAATGTTTTATGGCTTCTATACCCAAATCATGGGGGATGTTTGAATATAGGTCCTCCACGTCACATGTCATAAGTATGTAGCTTTTCTTCCACTTTATTGTCTGTATCAAATTTAAAAATAGTTTTGTGTATTTTATATAAGAACGTAGCTTTTTTTACGTGGTACTGTAAATAAAAATCAGCAAAGGTGGATAAATTACAACTGAGGGACCCAATTCCAGAAATAATAGGATGACCAGGAGGTGAGGTGATGGATTTGTGAATTTTTGGCAAATAATAAAAATGAGGGAATAACAGGGTGTGGATTAAATAAAAAGTGATAGATTTCTCTGGATATTGCGCCCTTGTCAAGAGCCTTATTTAATAACAACTGAAAATCATGTTGGTAAGGGGCTGTGGGATTGCCATCCAACTTTTTATAGAAAGTGTTGTTTTCCAACTGTCTATTTGCTTCCACGAGATAGTCTGGAGTATTGAGGATGACAATATCACCCCCCTTGTCCTCCGGCTTGATTGTAATTGCTTTATCTGAACATAAAGCTTTAATGGCCTTTCTCTCACCCCCTGTCATGTTATCCTTCAATTTTTTATCATCAGCCTGTTCACAAAACTTCTTAAACTAATCTAATGTACTGCTATAAAAAGCTTTCTATGTAAGGACCTCTATATTGTAATGGGTAAAAAATCTGATTTATTTTTTAGTGGACAACTCCTTCTTAAATCGAAAATCTGCATATTATGGTCCACATCATTATTTTCAGTTTGAAGTTCCTCCAGTATTTCAACTATTTCTCTATCATTTATATCCAATATGATGGGGGTGCCTGATTGTTCTTTGTTATATTTTTAAGAGCAAAGTAGCGTTTTCGGCTTAGAGTTCTTACATATCTGTTGAGATCCATGAATAAATAAAACAAATTAGGCTTCATTACTGGCACGAAATTGAGACCTTTTTCTAAAAGTTGCAATTCATGGTCATTTAATTTTTTGGCTGAGAGATTGAAAATCCCTTTGCCTTTAGTGACTATCTTGTGCATATGCTTTTTGTGGGGTTGTCTTCTTCCTCCCCTGCATCCCCCTGTATGTAATCTCTTCTTCTTTTTGTACCTGCTCCCTGCCATGTACTGCGTGTGGGAAGCTGTGTCCTGTCTAAAAAAACTTCCCCTTGAGGTGAGTGATCTCCATCATCCTCTGTTTCTGAGTGTCTAAGTTGATATTTGTTGGAAAATTGTTTAGAAGTATTGAACCTAGGTGATTTGTAATATTTGGGGGCATCAGATATATTTGGGAATCTAGACTGGGTTCCTCTGTAAGTATTCCTATCTGTTCCTTGTCTATTTCGATAGTTGTTCCTGTGGGGAGGTCTATATGAATGTAATCTTTGGGGTTCTTCTCTCACAGATTGATTTCTGTATCTATGACCAGAGTCTCTATATCTATTATTATAATTGGTGTGGAACTGTTTAGTATCTCTGTGTCCTATTAAAATCACGCGCTGCTCCCCTTTCATAATCCTGCAGATCCCTATCCATTTTGTGTTCCTTTCGTGAGATGAGGGCCTGTTCAAAATCTACAACCTTTTGATTGACTTTGGAATCTCTCTCCTTATATTCAGCATTGTTTTCAAAACTGTTTAGATATTTCTGTATCTGTTCTGTCTCTGTTTCCAATTCCTTTACTCTTTCCTCCCTATATCTGATAAGTAGTCTCATGAGGTTTTTTGAACAGAGTCCAATATGCTATTCCAGTCTTCTGTGATTTTTTTATCCTCATAAAAGGTAGATGTCTTAAGAATCCTGAGCCCTCTTGGGATGAGGTCACCATCCAGATCCACAGCAACACCCGCCTGGCCGCTATGTCGCAGTCGCCGCCACCTGCGTCCCTCCACCATCACTGGCTGGCGTGCCTGGCTACCTCACAAACGTAGCCAGGCATCATTGCTTCTGCACCATCTCCGTGTGCTGGGAGAGATGACTTCTCCCCAGCCTTCCCCCTGCCCACCCACAATGCCCTGCACTGCAAGAGCACAGCGTAGGGTGGAAAAAGGACAGAGGAGACACATGCCGGCTGGACACAGGTGAGTATAACTCATGCACTCTGTCTCTCCCTCCCCTCCCACCATAACGTGTAAAAAAGGGGGACTGTCTGCCATACTGTGTAAAAAATGGGGGCTGCCTGTCATCAAGACCAGATTAAGCCTTGAGGGGGCAAGGGCACTTAAGATAAGGTGGCCTGGTGGAGGGGGGGTATATTAGATTGTGCATAGCTCCCAACATGACCCATTCCAGGAGGGACAAGATGCTCTCTACCTGGACCTCCCCTTTAATATATGATTGCCATGTTGAACTATTTAATTGATAAGAAAGGTGGTCCAGGAAAGCCCAGGTAGAGAGCATTTTGTCCTTCCTGGAATGGGTAATGTTGGGAGATATGGATTGTGTATATTAAATTTAAACCAACGGTGTATAATAATTTAAACTAAACTAGTTTAATCATGCCTGAGTATTGTTTATAGCACCATTTATTTGAGAGACAACTATTTTATAAAGTTTTCTTCTATTGGAACAAAGACAACTTAAACTACCTCAAAATACACCTTGGGGAAAAAAATCTGTAATTTATCTTGCAAAATGCAATAGCAGCAGCCTCTGTACTACTTACACACTGGGACAAGACTCCGTGGGGGGTATTCAATTGTTTGGAAAGTCAGTTGGGTGTCTGCTTTTTACTGTCTATTAGATAGGAAAAAACAGACACCCAACCAACTTTTCAAACAATTGAATTCGTGTGTGTGTGTGTGTGTGTGTGTGTGTGTGTGTGTGTGTGTGTGTGTGTGTGTGTGTGTGTGTGTCTAAAGACCCAAATGCTCTCATTAGATAACAGGTTACACGGAACCCAGACACCCAGGTGAGGAGGAGGAGAAGTTGGGATCCCTGGGTCACTTGCAACTAGCTCCCCCCTCATATCGCTCCTCTGGTTGTGAAAATCCATTGGTAGCTCACAAAACCTGATACTCCTGTAACTCTGCCTGCACTGCATACTGTCCTACTCGCCTTCTGGCTGCCTGTTTCTGCTGCTGTACAAGAGGGAAAACTATAGATGTCATTGTGCTCCTGTCGAGGGGCTCCCTGACAGAGGGGGCACAGGGTGCAGTATCCCCCTGCACCCTCACCTTAATCTGGCTATGCCTGTCATAATGTGTAAAAAAGGGGGACTGCCTGCCATAATGTGTAAAAAAGGGGGACTGCCTGCCATAATGTGTAGAAAAGGGGGACTGCCTGTCATAATGTGTAGAAAAAGGGGACTGCCTGCCATAAAGTGTAAAAAAGGGGGACCCTGCCTGCTGAATATGTAGAAAGGGGGACACTGTTGCTGTAATGTGTAAAAAAAGGTGGATCTGCTGCCGTAATGTGTAAAAAGGGGACTCTGCCTGCCTAATGTGTAAATAGGAGGGCTCTGCTGCCATAATGTGTAAAAAGGGGGACTCTGCTGCAGTAATGTGTGAAAAGGAGCTATGCCTGCCGTAAAGTGCAAAAGGGAGATTTGTGGCCACGGCCTTTCCCCTTGAAGCCATGCCGCTATATTTTTGTCGCATGCCTACGGCAGAACTTTGTACCACACTATCAGTGTGCGCACTGGCCCTGATTTGTAATGTATATGGGGGCAATGCTGTTTCTTGCACACAGCGCTAAAATGTCTAGTTACGACACTGCTCTCCGCCACCTTTACCGTGAAGTAGGTGGACCAACCCTCCTCTGTGGTGTCATCTTCCCAGTGACATCACTGCGCTGCACACTGCAAACAAAGACCCTGCACTTGATCTGGTGCGCATGCGCCATCTTCCTGAATAACACTGGGAATATGACACCACAGAGCAGGAGGGACCTGCCTGCCATTACAAGGTAAGAATAAGGCACTGATAGTGTGGTACAAAGTTTAAAGAAAGTGAATATTCCATATAAAGAGTATCATTCGGTCTATACATAAGGCAGAAATTCTACATCATACAGTGGCAGTATATCGCTATTACAAAAGATATAAAATAAGCTGCATCTACTGTAGTTTTATACAGAATTATATCCAGCCCCATTCTTTCTTTTGTCACCAGTACTAATTTGCAGAACGAAATAGAGGGTGGGACCCCTACATATAGAATAGGCAGCAGGATCATTTAGAAGGGACAACACAGACCAAATCTATTTTTATTTTCCTACAAATCAGATGCGTTGATGATCCACTCTTAACATGGAAGAAAGATTCAGTGAACATGTCTCTAATAAGATCTTGTGCTAGAAAAGGAAATAGAATGTAATGGGACACGCAGCTGCTTGCTGTCATGTATGTTACATGCAGTAGATTGTACGGGTTACACCTAAAGATTTATGAACACTTCTCCAACCTGGCTGGACTGGAAAACATTGTAGCAACTAACAAACACTTATATACTTCTGCTAAATTTGTAGCTTCTCAGACTGTATTAAAATAATTTAATAGTACTGTATATGTAAAAATGGAGTTGTGTATTTAAAGGCGTGCACATAGGGTGAGATTTATCCTTGCAAGTTTGACTATATAGAGCCCCAAGAGCAGAGCCGGATTAAGGCTCCGGGAGGCCTGGGGTACTAAATTGCAGGGGGCCCCCATGGACTAAAAAACTAATAAAAAAAAAATATGTATATATATATATATATATATAAAAAAAAATTATTATTATTATTTTTTTTTTAATTAGTTTTTTAGTCCACTGAAGGAGGAGGGATTTTTATATATATATATATATATATATATATATATATATATATATATATAATTTATCTAAGAATCCCTCCTCCTTCAGTTCAGCGTGCGGCGCGCCAATGACTGAGCCGCAGGCTTGCTGAGCCGGACAGCAATTGGACAGCTGAGCCGTCGCTCAGCTGCCCTGACTACAGCTGTTAGAGCACTCTTCTTAGAGCTGTAGTCAGCGCAGCTGAGCGACGGCTCAGTTGTCCAATTGCTGTCCGGCTCAGCAAGCCTGCGGCTCCGTCATTAGTGCGCCGCACGCAGGGCCGTTTCTAGACAATTTGGCTCCCAGTGCGAGATTTCAAAATGCGCCCCCCCCCCTTGCTTTAAAAAAAATGTGCGAGCCCCCCCCATATAGCCAGAAAAAGAAAAAGCATGCGCGCGCGCTCCCGACAAGGGTGTGTGGCCTGATTAAAATGGGCGTGGTCTCATTAAAGTGGGCGTGGCCTCATCTGATATCATCACACCCACCACAGGGGGAAAAAATAAAATAAAAAAAGTCCCCTTTTTACACATTACACCAGGCAAGTGTCCTCATATTACACAGTACGCAGGCAGGTGTTCCCATTTTACACAGTACAGTAGGCAGATATCCCCATTTTACACAGTACGCAGGCAGATATCCCCATTTTACACAGTACGCAGGCAGGTGTCCCCATTTTACACAGTACGCAGGCAGGTGTCCCCATTTTTTCACAGTACGCAGGCAGGTGTCCCCATTTTACACAGTATGTAGGCAGGTGTCCCCATTTTACACAGTACGCAGGCAGGTGTCCCCATTTTACACAGTGCGGCAGGTATCCCCATTTTACACAGTGCAGAAGGTGTCCCCATTTTACACAGTACGCAGGCAGGTGTCCCCATTTTACACAGTACGCAGGCAGGTGTCCCCATTTTACACAGTACGGTAGGCAGATATCCCCATTTTACACAGTACGCATGCAGGTGTCCCCATTTTACACAGTACGCAGGCAGGTGTCCCCATTTTACACAGTACGCAGGCAGGTTTCCCCATTTTACACAGTACGCAGGCAGGTGTCCCCATTTTACACAGTACGCAGGCAGGTGTCCCCATTTTACACAGTACACAGGCAGATGTCCCCATTTTACACGGTACGCAGGCAGGTGTCCCCATTTTACACAGTGCGGAAGGTGTCCCCATTTTACACAGTGCGGCAGGTGTCCCCATTTTACACAGTACGCAGGCAGGTGTCCCCATTTTACAAAGTGCGGCAGGTGTCCCCATTTTACACAGTGCGGAAGGTATCCCCATTTTACACAGTGCGGCAGGTGCCCCCATTTTACACAGTGCGGCAGGTATCCCCATTTTACACAGTGTGGCAGGTGTCCCCATTTTACACAGTGCAGCAGGTGTCCCCATTTTACACCGTACGCAGGCAGGTGTCCCCATTTTACACAGTGCGGCAGGTATCCCCATTTTACACAGTGCGGCAGGTATCCCCATTATACACAGTGCGGAAGGTATCCCCATTTTACAGTGCGGAAGGTATCCCCATTTTACACAGTGCGGCAGGTGCCCCCATTTTACACAGTGCGGAAGGTATCCTCATTTTACACAGTGCGGAAGGTATCCTCATTTTACACAGTGCGGCAGGATCCCCCATTTTACACAGTGCGGATGGTATCCTCATTTTACATAGTGTGGCAGGTGCCCCCATTTTACACAGTGCGGAAGGTATCCTCATTTTACATAGTGCGGCAGGCAGGTGTCAAGTGGGGGGGGAGGAAGGGAGGAAGAGAGAGAGAGAAAGAGAGAAAAAAAAATACTTACATCTTCCTGCTCTTCGGGTCCCGCCGACTCACGTCCCTCGCGCCGGCCGCCTCCTCCTTCGATGCTTATCTCCTCTCCTCCCTCTCTCTCCCCCCAAGCGCTCCTGCTCGGGGGGCGGGGCTTCGCGGAATGACGCGTTTGCGTCGTGACGTCACGACGCAAACGCGTCATTCCGCGAAGCCCCGCCCCCCGAGCAGGAGCGCTCGGGGGAGAGAGAGGGAGGAGATAAGTAGTCACAAAGTGAGCCGCTCGCCACTAAACGGCACTGGTCGCACGCTGTACTGAAGGAGGAGGAGGGACAGGGCAGCGGGGAGCAGGGGCTCGTGAGCGCTGCACCGCAGATCGGATTGAAGAAAGATCCGATCTGTGGTGTGGCAGGGGGCCCTTTTGGAAAGGGGGGCCCGGGGTACGTATCCCCGGGACCCCCCCCCCCTTAATCCGGCTCTGCCCAAGATTACAGTAAAGGGGCATACACACGGTGTGATTCTGCTGTGGCAGATTTGCACTATGCGATTTCCCTTGACCACCCCAGAGCCAAAATCCACCTATATTGACTATACACACGGTGCGATTTTGGATTTGGGCAATCTTTGCTATGGTCAATTTTGACTATACAATGTACTAGATTCTACACTTTATAGTCAAAATGGACTTGTCTGCACATTGCAATGCCGACCCCACGGGATCGCGCATCAGCATTGTAAGCTGTATATACATAGGTGTGCTATTGCATAAAAGGCAAAGGGAAAGGAGGGAAACTGTTGCACTGGAATTGTTATCCCTATCTTATCTAATTATTTGTGAATGGTTGTTCATTGAAAGCCCCAAATTCTGATACTGTATCAAATAATCTTACAGTTTTTTGGGGGTGCTACCACAGATCATGTAAGAGTACATTCAAGATATAGGAGGAAAAGAAAAAGGATCTGTTTCCGGTGCACTAATTAATATATTAAATAAAAATTAACTTTTAATTCATTTATTTAAAATATGTGTAGACATTTTTTATTTCATGTCTTCTGAGATAACTTCTGCGAAATATTCTAAAACCATCTACATTTAATGTGAGAACATGACAAGACTGTGTATTACAAACTAATAAACCAAAATATTAAAAACTGATGAGCGTCTCTTTCGTATCTGTTCTCCAAATATAATGTCTAGGTACACTCCATATGAATCTCTATCTATTTCTTATAGATTTTATTTTCCCAATTATTCACATTACTCATTAATTGTGATGTATTCTTATAGAGATTCAAAATAAAATGCCTGGTAAATAGACTGGGTGCAGCTGTAAAAGATGCAATATCATTTGTAACACTGTATCTCTTGTTAATGGTTTCCTTAGTTCTTGGCTCACTGCCCAGACATATCCCTTGGATGGAATGGGGTTAATGATATAGTAAATGTGCTGTTGTGAGTTTGTAACAGTGTTTCTCTTATTGTTGATTTCTTTGTGCCTTGGCTCACTGACTGAACATATTCCTTAGATGGAATTGGTTATAGAATAATACTTCATAACCTGCTGCTAATATTGCACAAATGTATACCGTGTAGTTCTTCAATAGGAGGGGATCTGGACACATAGATCCTTATTGTCAAATTACGTTCAGTTTAATGTTTAGGAGACAAACAAACCTGTTGATAGATTAACTTGAGATAGTGGGTATATTTCTGTGGGAGAAAGAGAAGAACATAGAGTCATTCCCTTGATATGAACTAAGGGGGTCATTCCGAGTTGTTCGCTCGTTATTTTTTTGTCGCAACGGAGCGATTAGTCGCTAATGCGCATGCGCAATGTCCGCAGTGCGACTGCGCCAAGTAAATTTGCTATGCAGTTAGGAATTTTACTCACGGCATTACGAGGTTTTTTCTTCGTTCTGGTGATCGTAATGTGATTGACAGGAAGTGGGTGTTTCTGGGCGGAAACTGGCCGTTTAATGGGAGTGTGTGAAAAAACGCTGCCGTTTCTGGGAAAAACGCGGGAGTGGCTGGAGAAACGGAGGAGTGTCTGGGCGAACGCTGGGTGTGTTTGTGACGTCAAACCAGGAACGACAAGCACTGAACTGATCGCACTGGAAGAGTAAGTCTCGAGCTACTCAGAAACTGCACATAGAAGTCTTTTCGCAATATTGCGAATCTTTCGGTCGCAATTTTGATAAGCTAAGATTCACTCCCAGTAGGCGGCGGCTTAGCGTGTGCAAAGCTGCTAAAAGCAGCTTGCGAGCGAACAACTCGGAATGACCCCCTAAGTCTGTAAAACTGTTTGTGATATTACCTGCTGTCATTTACCCTACATTGAATCATTTATAAATATATTAATACCTGACATCTGAAGTGAGAGGTAAAAATATTTGTTCATCTGACACTATAAGTGAGAGATGATATATTGACACGCACAGTGGAATTATATAAGGACGATACCTGACACTATATGTGAGAGGTGACTCGTTGAATTAATCATCACTGGTACATCTGACACTGTATGTGAGAGATGATTCACGAATTTGCATTATGAGGATATATGTTAAGGACACCTGACACTATAAGTGAGAGGTGACCCGTTGATTGTATTTATATTATACTATTAAAGGAATCCTCGCCCTATAACCAGACTTTACAAGTGAACTATGTTTCGGACCATATAGAAATAATAAGATTTTACTCACCGGTAAATCTATTTCTCGTAGTCCGTAGTGGATGCTGGGAACTCCGTAAGGACCATGGGGAATAGCGGCTCCGCAGGAGACTGGGCACAACTAAAGAAAGCTTTAGGACTACCTGGTGTGCACTGGCTCCTCCCACTATGACCCTCCTCCAGACCTCAGTTAGGATACTGTGCCCGGAAGAGCTGACACAATAAGGAAAGGATTTGGAATCCCGGGTAAGACTCATACCAGCCACACCAATCACACCGTATAACTCGTGATACTATACCCAGTTAACAGTATGAAATATAACTGAGCCTCTCAACAGATGGCTCAACAATAACCCTTTAGTTAACCAATAACTATATACAAGTATTGCAGACAATCCGCACTTGGGACGGGCGCCCAGCATCCACTACGGACTACGAGAAATAGATTTACCGGTGAGTAAAATCTTATTTTCTCTAACGTCCTAAGTGGATGCTGGGAACTCCCTAAGGACCATGGGGATTATACCAAAGCTCCCAAACGGGCGGGAGAGTGCGGATGATTCTGCAGCACCGAATGAGCGAACTCTAGGTCCTCCTCAGCCAGGGTATCAAACTTGTAGAATTTAGCAAATGTGTTTGACCCCGACCAAGTAGCTACTCGGCAAAGTTGTAAAGCCGAGACCCCTCGGGCAGCCGCCCAAGAAGAGTCCACCTTCCTCGTGGAATGGGCTTTTACAGATTTAGGATGCGGCAGTCCAGCCGCAGAATGTGCAAGTTGAATCGTGCTACAGATCCAGCGAGCAATAGTCTGCTTTGAAGCAGGTGCACCCAACTTGTTGGGTGCATGCAGGATAAATAGCGAGTCAGTCTTTCTGACTCCAGCTGTCCTGGAAAAATAGATTTTTAGGGCCCGGACTACGTCCAGCAACTTGGAATCCTCCAAGTCACGAGTAGCCGCAGGCACCACAATAGGCTGGTTCAAATGAAAAGCTGAAACCACCTTTGGGAGAAATTGGGGACGAGTCCTCAATTCCGCCCTATCCATATGGAAAATCAGATAAGGGCTTATACATGATAAAGCCGCCAATTCTGACACACGCCTGGCTGAAGCCAAGGCCAACAGCATGACCACTTTCCACGTGAGATATTTTAAATCCACGGTTTTAAGTGGTTCAAACCAATGTGACTTTAGGAAATTCAACACCACGTTGAGATCCCAAGGTGCCACTGGGGGCACAAAAGGGGGCTGAATATGCAGCACTCCCTTAACAAATGTCTGAACTTCAGGTAGTGAAGCCAGTTCTTTCTGTAAGAAAATCGATAGAGCCGAAATCTGGACCTTAATGGAACCCAATTTTAGGCCCATAGTCACCCCTGACTGTAGGAAGTGCAGAAAACGGCCCAAATGAAATTCCTCCGTTGGGGCCTTCCTGGCCTCACACCACGCAACATATTTTCGCCATATGCGGTGATAATGGTTTGCGGTCACTTCTTTCCTAGCTTTAATCAGCGTAGGGATGACTTCCTCCAGAATGCCCTTTTCCTTCAGGATCCGGCGTTCAACCGCCATGCCATCAAACGCAGCCGCGGTAAGTCTTGGAACAGACAGGGCCCCTGCTGCAGCAGGTCCTGTCTGAGCAGCAGAGGCCATGGGTCCTCTGAGATCATTTCTTGAAGTTCTGGGTACCAAGCTCTTCTTGGCCAATCCGGAACAATGAGTATAGTTCTTACTCCTCTTCGTCTTATTATCCTCAGTACCTTTGGTATGAGAGGAAGAGGGGAGAACACATAAACCGACTGGTACACCCACGGTGTCACTAGAGCGTCCACAGCTATTGCCTGAGGGTCTCTCGACCTGGCGCAATATCTTTCTAGCTTTTTGTTGAGGCGGGACGTCATCATATCCACCTGTGGCCGTTCCCAGCGATTTACAATCGGCTGAAAGACTTCTGGATGAAGTCCCCACTCTCCCGGGTGGAGGTCGTGCCTGCTGAGGAAGTCTGCTTCCTAGTTGTCCACTCCCGGAATGAACACTGCTGACAGTGCTAACACGTGATTTTCCGCCCATCGGAGAATCCTTGTGGCTTCTGCCATCGCCGTCCTGCTTCTCGTGCTGCCCTGTCGGTTTACATGGGCAACCGCCGTGATGTTGTCTGACTGGATCAGTACCAGCTGGTTTTGAAGCAGGGGTCTTGCCTGACTTAGGGCATTGTAGATGGCCCTTAGTTCCAGAATATTTATGTGTAGGGAAATCTCCTGGCTTGACCATAGCCCTTGGAAGTTTCTTCCCTGTGTGACTGCCCCCCAGCCTCGAAGGCTGGCATCCGTGGTCACCAGGACCCAGTCCTGTATGCCGAATCTGTGGCCCTCTAATAGATGAGCACTCTACAGCCACCACAGCAGAGACACCCTGGTCCTTGGAGACAGGGTTATCAGCCGATGCATCTGAAGATGGGATCCGGACCACTTGTCCAACAGATCCCACTGAAAGATTCTTGCATGGAACCTGCCGAATGGAATTGCTTCGTAGGAAGCTACCATTTTTCCCAGGACTCGCGTGCAGTGATGCACCGAGACCTGTTTTGGTTTCAGGAGATCTCTGACTAGAGACGACAACTCCTTGGCTTTCTCCTCCGGGAGAAACACCCTTTTCTGGTCTGTGTCCAGAACCATCCCCAGAAACAGTAGACGTGTCGTAGGAACCAGCTGTGACTTTGGAATATTCAGAATCCAACCGTGCTGTTGTAGCACCTCCCGAGATAGTGCTACCCCGACCAACAACTGCTCCCTGGACCTCGCCTTTATAAGGAGATCGTCCAAGTATGGGATAATTAAAAATCCCTTTTTTCGAAGGAGTATCATCATTTCGGCCATTACCTTGGTAAATACCCTCGGTGCCGTGGACAGACCAAACGGCAACGTCTGGAATTGGTAATGACAGTCCTGTACCACAAATCTGAGGTACTCCTGGTGAGGAAGGTAAATGGGGACATGCAGGTAAGCATACTTGATGTCCAGTGATACCATGCAATCCCCTTCCTCCAGGCTTGAAATAACCACCCTGAGCGATTCCATCTTGAACTTGAACCTTTTTATACAGGTGTTCAAGGATTTCAAATTTAAAATGGGTCTCACCGAACCGTCCGTTTTCGGTACCACAAACATTGTGGAATAGTAACCCCTTCCTTGTTGAAGGAGGGGTACCTTGACTATCACCTGCTGCGAATACAGCTTGTGAATTGCCTCCAGCACTGCCTCCCTGTCCGGGGGAGCTGTTGGCAAGGAAGATTTGAGGAAACGGCGAGGGGGAGACGTCTCGAATTCCAGCTTGTACCCCTGAGATACTACTTGTAGAATCCAGGGATCCACCCGTGAGCGAGCCCACTGGTCACTGAAGTTCTTGAGACGGGCCCCCACCGTACCTGGCTCCGCCTGTGGAGCCCCAGCGTCATGCGGTGGATTTAGAGGAAGCGGGGGAGGGCTTTTGTTCCTGGGAACTGGCTGTATGCTGCATCTTTTTTCCTCTACATCTGTCTCTGGGCAGAAAGGACGCGCCTTTAACCCGCTTGCCTTTCTGGGGCCGAAAAGACTGTACCTGATAATATGGTGCTTTCTTTGGCTTTGAGGGAACATGGGGTAAAAATGCTGACTTCCCAGCTGTCGCTGTGGAAACGAGGTCCGAGAGACCATCCCCAAACAAATCCTCACCCTTGTAAGGCAAAACTTCCATGTGCCTTTTAGAATCTGCATCCCCTGTCCACTGCCGAGTCCATAAACCCCTCCTGGCAGAAATGGACATTGCACTTATTTTAGATGCCAGCCGGCAAATATCCCTCTGTGCATCTCTCATGTATAAGACTGCGTCTTTAATATGCTCTATGGTTAGCAATATAGTGTCCCTGTCTAAGGTATCAATATTTTCTGACAGGGAATCTGACCATGCAGCTGCAGCACTGCACATCCATGCTGAAGCAATAGCTGGTCTCAGTATAATACCTGAGTGTGTATAAACAGACTTCAGGATAGCCTCCTGCTTCCTATCAGCAGGCTCCTTTAGGGCTGACGTGTCCGGAGACGGTAGTGCCACCTTCTTTGACAGGCGTGTGAGCGCTTTATCTACCCTAGGGGATGTCTCTCAACGTGACCTATCCTCTGGCGGGAAAGGGTACGCCATTAGCAACTTTTTAGAAATTACTAGTTTCTTATCGGGGGAAGCCCACGCTTCTTCACACACTTCATTTAATTCATCAGAAGGGGGAAAAACCACTGGTAGTTTTTTCTCCCCAAACATAATACCCTTTTTTTGTGGTACCTGGGGTAATATCAGAAATGTGCAACACATTTTTCATTGCCGTAATCATGTAACGTGTGGCTCTATTGGAATGTACACTAGTCTCATCATCGTCGACACTGGAGTCAGTATCTGTGTCGACATCTGTGTCTGCCATCTGAGGTAGCGGGCGTTTTAGAGCCCCTGATGGCTTTTGAGACGTCTGGGCAGGCACGGGCTGAGAAGCCGGCTGTCCCACATCTGATTTGTCGTCAAACCTTTTATGTAAGGAGTTGACACTGTCGCGTAATTCCTTCCACATATCCATCCACTCAGGTGTCGACCCCGCAGGGGGTGACATCACATTTATCGGCACCTGCTCCGCCTCCACATAAGCCTCCTCATCAAACATGTCGACACAGCCGTACCGACACACCGCACACACACAGGGAATGCTCTGACTGAGGACAGGACCCCACAAAGCCCTTTGGGGAGACAGAGAGAGAGTATGCCAGCACACACCAGAGCGCTATATAAAACAGGGATACACACTACACAGTGATTTTACCCCTTATAGCTGCTTATATATCAAAGATTGAGCCTAAATTTAGTGCCCCTCCTCTCTTTTTTACCCTATGTAGCCTGGAACTGCAGGGGAGAGCCTGGGGAGCGATCCTTCCAGCGGAGCTGTGAGGGAAAATGGCGCCAGTGTACTGAGGGAGATAGCCCCGCCCCTTTTCCGGCGGGCTTCTCCCGCTTTTTTTATACAGTTATGGCAGGGGATTTTACACATATATAGTCTTAAAGGCTATATTATGTGTTAATTTGCCAAGTAAGGTACTTATATTGCAGCCCAGGGCGCCCCCCCCCAGCGCCCTGCACCCATCAGTGACCGGAGTATGTGGTGTGCCTGGGGAGCAATGGCGCACAGCTGCAGTGCTGTGCGCTACCTTAATGAAGACCGAAGTCTTCTGCCGTCGATTTCCAGGAACGTCTTCTTGCTTCTGGCTCTGCTAGGGGGACGGCGGCGCGGCTCCGGGACCGGACGACCGAGGCTGGGCCTGTGTTCGATCCCTCTGGAGCTAATGGTGTCCAGTAGCCTAGAAGCCCAAGCTAGCTGCAAGCAGGTAGGTTCGCTTCTCTCCCCTAGGTTGCTCGTAGCAGTGAGTCTGTTGCCAGCAGATCTCACTGAAAATAAAAAACCTAAATATTACTTTCTTTCTAAGAGCTCAGGAGAGCCCCTAGTGTGCATCCAGCTCGACCGGGAACAAAATTCTAACTGAGGTCTGGAGGAGGGTCATAGAGGGAGGAGCCAGTGCACACCAGGTAGTCCTAAAGCTTTCTTTAGTTGTGCCCAGTCTCCTGCGGAGCCGCTATTCCCCATGGTCCTTACGGAGTTCCCAGCATCCACTTAGAACGTTAGAGAAATACCCACTATCTCAAGTTAATCTATCAACAGGTTTGTTTGTCTCCTAAACATTAAACTGAACGTAATTTGACAATAAGGATCTATGTGTCCAGATCCCCTCCTATTGAAGAACTACACGGTATACATTTGTGCAATATTAGCAGCAGGTTATGAAGTATTATTCTATAACCAATTCCATCTAAGGAATATGTTCAGTCAGTGAGCCAAGGCACAAAGAAATCAACAATTAGAGAAACACTGTTACAAACTCACAACAGCACATTTACTATATCATTAACCCCATTCCATCCAAGGGATATGTCTGGGCAGTGAGCCAAGAACTAAGGAAACCATTAACAAGAGATACAGTGTTACAAATGATATTGCATCATTTACAGCTGCACCCAGTCTATTTACCAGGCATTTTATTTTGAATCTCTATAAGAATACATCACAATTAATGAGTTATGTGAATAATTGGGAAAATAAAATCTATAAGAAATAGATAGAGATTCATATGGAGTGTACCTAGACACTATATTTGGAGAACAGATACGAAAGAGACGCTCATCAGTTTTTAATATTTTTGTTTATTAGTTTGTAATACACAGTCTTGTCATGTTGTCACATTAAATGTAGATGGTTTTAGAATATTTCGCAGAAGTTATCTCAGAAGACATGAAATAAAACATGTCTACACATATTTTAAGTAAATTAATTAAAAGTTAATTTTTATTTAATATATTAAGTAGTGCACCGGAAACAGATCCTTTTTCTTTTCCTCCTATATCTTGAATATTATACACAGTGTGATATGCACTATGTTTACTATATAGTCCATATCTGTAGTTACAATCGCACCGTGTGTATGCCCCTTACGATTTACAGGTTGTGGTTTGTTTGTTTTTTGGTTTGTTTAATATTAAAGGTGACATAAGTAGCAGGGTAAAAAACTGATAGCCAAACTTGTCTTTCAAAGTCCTTCAGAAAAAGTAAAAAAGTTTCATATTGTTTAAAGGTTTTCTTGAACCAGTTTATGCAATTGGTTTGGAGGAGGTTCAAATATTCAATACAAATTCTCAAACTTCAGATTCAAATTAAAACCCTTTGAACTAGATGAATGCTAATACGTTTGAGACTCTCATAGAGGCGGTAGGGTAAATGTATTTTTCATTAATTAGTCCAAAAATAAATAGCCTAATGTATCTGGTATTTTAACATTTACGCCACAGTACTGTATATGGAAAGCTTTCATTTATTCTCTCAAATCCTCTTGTGTTCATGAAGCACAAGCTCAACACAATTACTGTAGGAGATTGTTTATACAGTGTTTTGGTTTATTTTAAAGCCTCTCATACAGTTGATGTCTGTGTATTGTGTGTGGACCTGGCTTGAATTTAGCAAAGCCTCTCCAGCTTCATTCATTCCCACTGGTGGGTAAAGCCAACAAAATATATGGGAAATATATTCCAGCTGCTTTCCCCATACAGGTCTATGTGACAAGTGACAGGAAATGTGATACTGAAAAATAAGATCCTTTGTCTTTTTTGTATGTAGGAGATGAACTACACTCAACTCTAAAAAGATACAAAAACAGCAACTTCTAGATGGAATTACTCATGACTCTTAAGGAGTCCCATTGTGGGTAAATACATTGCAGAATGAAATCTTGTGCATTTTAAAGACAATTCCTCATTTAAAGAACGGCATTGACTTTGGAACTTGATTTACATTTAAAATTACTTTGTGATCAACATAGTTCTAAAGTTATAAAAATGTGAAGATTTATACAAATGGGAAGTGATGTCACAGCAACTCAACTGACTGATGCCTCAGCTTCTTCACCAGTATCATATCCCAAAATGTCATAAAAGAGGAAGTGGCTTTAGTTGTCAGTAATGGAGTGACAAGATAATACTTTCAATTTGAACCTGGAGCAGGAGAATGTCAGGTTAACACTGTGAAATCTTCAGGTATAAAAAAAAAAAAAAACAATTTTGGAATTAGCAAATCTAGCTGAATAGGTGAAACCATTGCAGTTGTCTGGATTTACTACAGTAGGTCATGTTTGTTTTGCCAATTTCCCATTGACAGTAGGTGCTACACGCTTTTGCACTAGAAGGGATAATATCTGCATGTATGTACATTACTATGCATAAAGCAATAAAGACATCACAGTACCGCATACACAGAGATGAAAAGCTTTATTCATATTATTTCCTAAACAGAAACAAGTATTTTTGTTCAGCTAAGTTGTAGAGGTAATAATACATTTAGCAGGAGATGTCCACTTGTTAGATGCCAGTGGTGGAGGATGTAGAGCACATGAATCCTTCTTTATATTTCCCTGTGTGCAGAAATGGAACAGTCAAACAAAGTATTTAGACCTTAAACAAATAATGCTTTCTACTAAGGCAGGCCTGGCCAACCTGCGGCTCTCCAGCTGTTGTGAAACTACACGTCCCAGCATACCGTGCCACACTATTGCTATTAGGGAATGCTAGAACAGTGGCAGGGCATGCTGGGATGTGTCGTTTCACAACAGCTTGAGAGCAACAGGTTGACCAGTCCTGTATTAAGGAGTCTAGAGTTCCTGCAAGGTCATTACACTGAAACCTGAGTCCAGTTTGTTGGGCCACAGTAATGACTGCAGTGTACTGTAGATCTAGGGAATCCACCTACAGTACAGAAAGCAACTTTCATACTGATAAGATCTACTCAGCGAGTGTAGGATAGTACAGTAGTTTTTGTCCAGTATAATTAAGATACTGTATATAAAGACTGGACCCCGATACAATGAAAAGGTACTTATATCTGAAATAATCAAATACAGCAACAAATTGCTTGTGAGAGGACACAGAGTATGGTGGTGAAATAAATGGCGGATTTTACCTATGGGCTGCAGGACTGCAGCCCCCCGCCCCAGTAAAATCAACTACCCTGCTCAGTATCAGTGAAGCCAGATGCAGTCCATGACTACACTGGCTTCACTGTGTCTGGCAGTGACTTCATATTGGTAGTCCTACCTGTCAGTACAGACACACAAGGCAGTCCTATTGGGAGGTATTTCCCTCACTCTGGGACTGCCAGACCCGGCTGCGATAAGCAGAGAGCTGGCTTCCTGTAGGAAGCCACTCCCTACCTTTGGCGCAGCCCAATCCGGCTTCTATGGACTGCAGCCGATGAACCGCGGCGTCTGCACATGCACCAGGCCCGGGATCTGCCAAATCCAATGCGCAGGTGCCGGTACCCGGCTGACAGGGCTCAGCTCTCCCATCCTCCTCTCCTTGCAGCGGCAGCCCCCCTACTAAATGTTAGTAGGAGCCACTGCTGGTGGTGTTCTTGTGTATAAATACAGCATGACTTAAGATCATTTGAAAATACTGGGGCAGTATGGATGGTGTAATGGTTAGCATTACTGCCTCACAGCACTGAGGTCATGGGTTCGATTCCCACCATGGCTCTAGCTGTATGGAGTTTGTATATTCTCCCCATACATAAGTTAATTGGATCTCAACAAAATTAACCCTAGCATGAATGTGTCTGTGTGTGCATGTGATAGGGTGTACAGATTGTAAGCTCTACTGGGGCAGGGACTGATGTGAAAGGCCAAATATTTTCTCTGTAAAGCACTGCAGAATATGTGTGCGCTATATAAATAACTGTTAATAAATAAACAAAATGGCTTCCAAATAACACATTGATACAGTATGTTAACAGTAGGAACAAAAAAAAAAAGGAGGTGCAAATCTCATCGGTCGACAGTTGCCCTCAGTAACAAATATCACAGACTTCTGAGGAAAAAATCGTTCCGTCATTAATGTAAATCATGCAAATGTTTTTGTAACTTTAAAAATATCAAATCATGGAGTGCATGGAGCAAGAAAAAAACAACAACAAAAAAACGAACAACCAAGATACAGTACATGTCCAGTAAAGTTCAAAACAAAAAAATAAGAATTTACTTACCGATAATTCTATTTCTCGGAGTCCGTAGTGGATGCTGGGGTTCCTGAAAGGACCATGGGGAATAGCGGCTCCGCAGGAGACAGGGCACAAAAAAGTAAAGCTTTACTAGGTCAGGTGGTGTGCACTGGCTCCTCCCCCTATGACCCTCCTCCAGACTCCAGTTAGGTACTGTGCCCGGACGAGCATACACAATAAGGGAGGCATTTTGAATCCCGGGTAAGACTCATACCAGCCACACCAATCACACCGTACAACTTGTGATCTAAACCCAGTTAACAGTATGACAACAGAAAGGGCCTCTTAAAGATGGCTCCTTAACAATAACCCGAATTAGTTAACAATAACTATGTACAAGTATTGCAGATAATCCGCACTTGGGATGGGCGCCCAGCATCCACTACGGACTCCGAGAAATAGAATTATCGGTAAGTAAATTCTTATTTTCTCTATCGTCCTAAGTGGATGCTGGGGTTCCTGAAAGGACCATGGGGATTATACCAAAGCTCCCAAACGGGCGGGAGAGTGCGGATGACTCTGCAGCACCGAATGAGAGAACTCCAGGTCCTCCTTTGCCAGGGTATCAAATTTGTAAAATTTTACAAACGTGTTCTCCCCCGACCACGTAGCTGCTCGGCAGAGTTGTAATGCCGAGACCCCTCGGGCAGCCGCCCAAGATGAGCCCACCTTCCTTGTGGAGTGGGCTTTTACAGTTTTAGGCTGTGGCAGGCCTGCCACAGAATGTGCAAGTTGAATTGTGTTACAAATCCAACGAGCAATCGACTGCTTAGAAGCAGGTGCGCCCAACTTGTTGGGTGCATACAATATAAACAGCGAGTCAGATTTTCTGACTCCAGCCGTCCTTGCAATGTATATTTTTAAGGCTCTGACAACGTCCAACAACTTGGAGTCCTCCAAGTCGCTAGTGGCCGCAGGCACCACAATAGGTTGGTTCAGATGAAATGCTGATACCACTTTAGGGAGAAAATGCGGACGAGTCCGCAGTTCTGCCCTATCCGAATGGAAGATTAGATAAGGACTTTTATAAGATAAAGCCGCCAATTCAGATACTCTCCTGGCAGAGGCCAGGGCTAGTAACATAGTCACTTTCAATGTGAGATATTTCAAATCCACCTTTTTCAATGGTTCAAACCAATGGGATTTGAGGAAATCTAAAACTACATTTAGATCCCACGGTGCCACCGGAGGCACCACAGGAGGCTGTATATGCAGTACTCCCTTGACAAAAGTCTGGACCTCAGGGACAGAGGCCAATTCTTTTTGGAAGAATATTGACAGGGCCGAAATTTGAACCTTAATGGATCCCAATTTGAGACCCATAGATAATCCTGATTGCAGGAAATGTAGGAAACGACCCAGTTGGAATTCCTCCGTCGGAACCCTCCGATCCTCGCACCACGCTACATATTTTCGCCAAATGCGGTGATAATGTTTCACGGTGACTTCCTTCCGTGCCTTAATCAAGGTAGGAATGACTTCTTCTGGAATGCCTTTCCCTTTTAGGATCTGGCGTTCAACCGCCATGCCGTCAAACGCAGCCGCGGTAAGTCTTGAAAAAGACAGGGACCCTGCTGTAGCAGGTCCCTTCTCAGAGGTAGAGGCCACGGTTCGTCCGTGAGCATCTCTTGAAGTTCCGGATACCAAGTCCTTCTCGGCCAATCCGGAACCACTAGTATTGTTCTTACTCTTCTTTGCCGTATGATCTTCAATACCTTTGGTATGAGCGGCAGAGGAGGAAACACATACACTGACTGGTACACCCAAGGAGTTACCAGTGCGTCCACAGCTATTGCCTGTGGATCTCTTGACCTGGCGCAATATTTGTCCAGTTTCTTGTTGAGGCGAGACGCCATCATGTCTACAATTGGTCTTTCCCAACGGTCTATTAACATGTTGAAGACTTCTGGATGTAGACCCCACTCTCCCGGATGAAGATCGTGTCTGCTGAGGAAGTCTGCTTCCCAGTTGTCCACGCCCGGGATGAACACTGCTGACAGTGCTATCACGTGATTCTCCGCCCAGCGAAGAATCTTGGCAGCTTCTGCCATTGCACTCCTGCTTCTTGTGCCGCCCTGCCTGTTTACATGGGCGACCGCCGTGATGTTGTCCGACTGAATCAACACCGGCTTTCCTTGCAGGAGAAGTTCCGCCTGGCTTAGAGCATTGTAGATTGCTCTTAGTTCCAGAATGTTTATGTGAAGAGACTTTTCCAGACTCGTCCATACTCCCTGGAAGTTTCTTCCTTGTGTGACTGCTCCCCAGCCTCTCAGGCTGGCGTCCGTGGTCACCAGGATCCAATCCTGAATGCCGAATCTGCGGCCTTCTAATAGGTGAGCCTTCTGCAACCACCACAGAAGTGACACCCTTGTCTTTGGTGACAGGGTTATTCGCAGGTGCATCTGCAGATGCGACCCTGACCATTTGTCCAACAGATCCCTTTGGAATATTCTTGCATGGAATCTGCCGAATGGAATTGCTTCGTAAGAAGCCACCATTTTTCCCAGGACTCTTGTGCATTGATGTACTGACACTTTTCCTGGTTTTAGGAGGTTCCTGACCAGATCGGATAACTCCTTGGCTTTTTCCTCTGGAAGGAAAACCTTTTTCTGAACCGTGTCCAGAATCATTCCTAGGAACAGCAGACGAGTTGTCGGGATTAAATGGGATTTTGGAATATTCAGAATCCACCCGTGTTGTCTTAGCACCTCTTGAGATAGTGCTAAAGCTGTCTCCAGCTGTTCTCTGGACCTTGCCCTTATTAGGAGATCGTCCAAGTATGGGATAACTAATACGCCTTTTCTTCGAAGAAGAATCATCATCTCGGCCATTACCTTGGTAAAGACCCGAGGCGCCGTGGACAATCCGAACGGCAGCGTCTGAAACTGATAGTGACAGTTTTGAACAATGAACCTGAGGTACCCCTGGTGTGCGGGGTAAATCGGAACGTGTAGATACGCATCCTTGATGTCCAAGGATACCATAAAGTCCCCTTCTTCCAGGTTCGCTATCACTGCTCTGAGTGACTCCATCTTGAACTTGAACTTTTTTTTTTTTTATGTAGAGGTTCAAGGACTTCAGATTTAGAATAGGCCTTACCGAGCCATCCGGCTTCGGTACCACAAATAGAGTGGAATAATACCCCTTTCCTTGTTGTAATAGGGGTACTTTGACTATCACCTGCTGAGCGTACAGCTTGTGAATGGCTTCCAACACCCTCTCCCTTTCGGAAGAGACGGTTGGTAAGGCAGACTTCAGGAAACGATGAGGAGGATCCGTCTCTAATTCCAACCTGTACCCCTGAGATATTATCTGCAGGATCCAGGGGTCTACCTGCGAGTGAGCCCACTGCGCGCTGTAATTTTTGAGACGGCCCCCCCACTGTCCCCGAGTCCGCTTGAGAGGCCCCAGCGTCATGCTGAGGTTTTTGCAGGAGCCGGGGAGGGCTTCTGTTCCTGGGAAGGAGCTGCCTGTTGGTGTCTCTTCCCTCTTCCTCTGCCTCGTGGCAGGTACGACAAGCCCTTTGCTCTCTTATTTTTGTAGGAGCGAAAAGGCTGCGGTTGAAAGGTCGGTGCCTTTCTCTGTTGGGGAGTGACTTGAGGTAAAAAAGTGGATTTCCCGGCAGTAGCCGTGGCCACCAAGTCTGATAGACCAACTCCAAATAACTCCTCCCCTTTATACGGCAAAACCTCCATGTGACGTTTTGAATCCGCATCGCCTGTCCACTGTCGTGTCCCTAAGGCTCTTCTGGCTGAAATGGACATAGCACTCACCCGAGATGCCAGTGTGCAAATATCCCTCTGTGCATCACGCATATAGATAAATGCATCCTTTATTTGTTCTAACGACAGTAAAACATTGTCCCTATCTAGGGTATCAATATTTTCAATCAGGGATTCTGACCAAACTACTCCAGCACTGCACATCCAGGCAGTTGCTATAGCTGGTCGTAGTATAACACCTGCATGTGTGTATATATTCTTTTGAATAACTTCCATCTTTCTATCTGATGGATCCTTAAGTGCGGCCGTCTCAGGAGAGGGTAACGCCACTTGTTTGGATAAGCGTGTGAGCGCCTTGTCCACCTTAGGGGGTGTTTCCCAGCGCGCCCTAACCTCTGGCGGGAAAGGGTATAATGCCAATAACTTTTTTGAAATTATCAACTTTTTATCAGGAGCAACCCACGCTTCATCACACACGTCATTTAATTCTTCTGATTCAGGAAAAACTGTTTGTAGTTTTTTCACACCATACATAATACCCTGTTTTACGGTATCTGTAGTATCAGCTAAATGTAACGTCTCCTTCATTGCCAAAATCATATAACGTGTGGCCCTACTGGAAAATACGTTTGAATTTCTACCGTCGTCACTGGAATCAGTGCCCGTGTCTGGGTCTGTGTCGACCGACTGAGGCAAAGGGCGTTTTACAGCCCCTGACGGTGTTTGAGGCGCCTGGACAGGCATTAATTGATTGTCCGGCCGCCTCATGTCCTCAACTGACTGTTTAAGGGAAGATAAACCATCACGTAATTCCACAAATAAAGGCATCCATTCTGGTGTCGACCCCCTGGGGGGTGACATCTGCATATTTGGCAATTGCTCCGCCTCCACACCAATATCGTCCTCATACATGTCGACACCACGTACCGACACACACCGCAAACTCACAGGGAATGCTCTAATGAAGACAGGACCCACTAGCCCTTTTGGGGAGACAGAGGGAGAGTCTGCCAGCACACACCACAAAGCGCTATATATACAAGGGATATCCTTATATTAAGTGCTCCCTTATAGCTGCTTTAATATATATATATATAGCCATTAATGTGCCCCCCCTCTCTGTTTTACCCTGTTTCTGTAGTGCAGTGCAGGGGAGAGACCTGGGAGCCGTTCTGACCAGCGGAGCTGTGACAGAAAATGGCGCCGTGTGCTGAGGAGATAGGCCCCGCCCCTTTTTCGGCGGGTTCTTCTCCCGCTATTTTTCCAGTCAGGCAGGGGTTAAATATCTCCATATAGCCCCTATGGGCTATATGTGAGGTATTTTTAGCCTTGTATAAGGTTTATATTTGCCTCTCAGAGCGCCCCCCCCCAGCGCTCTGCACCCTCAGTGACTGCCCAGTGAAGTGTGCTGAGAGGAAAATGGCGCACAGCTGCAGTGCTGTGCGCTACCTTATGAAGACTGAGGAGTCTTCAGCCGCCGGTTTCCGGACCTCTTCACGCTTCAGCATCTGCAAGGGGGTCGGCGGCGCGGCTCCGGGACCGGACTCCACGGCTGGGCCTGTGTTCGATCCCTCTGGAGCTAATGGTGTCCAGTAGCCAAGCAGCAAATCCACTCTGCATGCAGGTGAGTTTACTACTTTCCCCCTAAGTCCCACGTTGCAGTGATCCTGTTGCCAGCAGGACTCACTGTAAAGAAAAAAAAACCTAAACTAAACTTTCTCTAAGCAGCTCTTTAGGAGAGCCACCTAGATTGCACCCTTCTCGTTCGGGCACAAAATCTAACTGGAGTCTGGAGGAGGGTCATAGGGGGAGGAGCCAGTGCACACCACCTGACCTAGTAAAGCTTTACTTTTTTGTGCCCTGTCTCCTGCGGAGCCGCTATTCCCCATGGTCCTTTCAGGAACCCCAGCATCCACTTAGGACGATAGAGAAAACCTAAATAGAATATTCTAGGTTACATATGCTTTTATAAATGTACAGTTGGTCCCTGGATATAGGATCTATAATCTTACCTCTGAACTCCTCACTAGTTAGAGCAAGGAGGCTGCAGTACGGCTGCCGCATTTTCGTCTGTAAGGAAAGATCAAATAACAGGGGGGGGGAAACGATAAGCGACAAGATACATCTTCTGCAAAATACACATAGGGGAACAAACTCATTTTAGGAACGATGCAGAACAGATCAATTCCATTATTTGGTTGCATTTACTACGGTATATTAAGAGCAGTATGGATGCGCTGAACAAAGATCTTAAAGAGACGATCTTCAATTTACTACTATTTTTTTATATTTTTGCCATAGAACTTTAATTAAATCTTTAGCCAATTTTACAAACTGATGGCAAAGAATCGATGGAAGGTGGTCGGCATAAACATTGGTTTTTTGATCGTCTAAAAAATCGGACATTGAATACGCAGTAAATACATAAACAAATAGCACTAAATTCAAAAAGGAGCTTTCATCTTTTCAGGAATGGTGAACCCCTACCAAAAAAATAAATAAATAAAATCTAGATCTGCCAGTAACCCTGAAGCCCCCCATAGGAGAAGATGTGAGAAGTGATAAAGGGGAAGGTGATAACGCACCAGCCAATCAGCTCCTAACTGCCAAGTTACAGGCTGGGTTTGAAAAATGACAAGTAGGAGCTGATTGGCTGGTGCGTTATCACCATCCACTTGATCACTTCTCCAGGCTTTGTACATTGCCCTCTTGTATATTAACCAGTGGTGGCTCCAAAGGTGGCAAATAGGGGAGCCGCACCAACTGCCAGAGAGTCCCGGCCGGGGATGTTTGGCAGTGTGTGGAGTGGCAGTTGGTGGCTTCCCTATGCTGGCGTTTCTATAATGGGTGCAGTGTGTGCGGTGCACACGGGCCCCTGCACGCTGCACCCATTTCTAAAATACTCACCCCTCCGGTGTCCAGCACCGGCATCCGCAGCGCTGTGAAAACACTGTAAAAATGGCTCAGCAGCCATTTTCACTGAGTTCTGTGCATGCCCAGTAGAGAAATCTCAGGTAAAATGTCCGCCGCACCAATTTCCCGGAGATCTGCGCATGCGCAGTAGAGTCTGAGCCCTCTAGTGCTCAGACTCTCAGCACTGCCGGCAGAGAGGAGGGGGCCCAAACGGAGGAGGCTGAAATAGGGCAATGTAAAAGCTACTTCTAGGTGCATGTACTATCAACAAGGTTTTGGTGTCCAAAACATTGTTTTCTCAATATCAGCTTCTTATAAGTTTAAATTCCTCTGTCAAAAGCTACAGGAACCGCCATTATTTTCTCTGTATCAAGCTAGATAGAAAGTACCATGGTCTATATATTAAACTAATCAGGCCACACCCATTTAGCCAAATAATTTAGTGGGGGAGCGACAAAAATGTGACTAAGCCACATACACACTAGGCAATACGCTCCATGGGTGGTAATTCAGAGTTGATCACAGCAGCAAATTTGTTAGCAGTTGGACGAAACCATGTGCACTGCAGGGGGGGGGGGGGGGGGCAGATGTAAAATGTGCAGAGAGAGAGTTAGATTTGGTTGGGTTATTTTGTTTCTGTGCAGGGTAAATACTGGCTGCTTTATTTTTACGCTGCAATTTAGATTTCAGTTTTAACACACACCACCCAAATCTAACTCTCTCTGCACATGTTATATCTGCCCCCCCCTGCAGTGCACATGGTTTTGCCCAACTGCTAACAAATTTGCTGCTGCGATCAACTCTGAATTAGGCCCCATGGGGGGTCATTCTGACCCGTTCGCACGCAGCAGTATGCGTGCGCGACGTTGCCCGGCGACAGGGGTCTCCGGGATACGCCGCGACTTACGAAGGAAGCGGTCTCAGAGCCGACCGCACAGAAGATTGACAGGAAGGAGGCGTTCCTGGGCGGATCCGGACCATTTGGAGCCGTTTTCAGGGAGTGGTGAGTATAACGCAGGCGTGTCCAGCAGAACGGAGGGCGGAGGAGTGACGTCAAAGCCGGGCCCATAATCGCTGGATCCATCGCATAGGGTAAGTAGGTATAGGCCTAGTCTACTTCTGCTTGAATTTTTTTTTGCTTAGCAGGGCTGCACAAGCGATCGCAGCCCTGCTAAGCTAAAATACACTCCCCCATAGGCATGTACTAGTTGATCGCAGCAGCAGCAAAAAGTTGCTGGCTGCGATCAACTCAGAATGACCACCCATGAGCGATATAGTCAGTATTTTCCCTTAAACTCCCGGGCAAACCAAAAAAGTTATCATTTGGGCAAAACCATGTGCACTGCAGGGGGGGCAGATGTAACATATGCAGAGAGAGTTAGATTTGGGTGGGTTATATTGTTTCTGTGCAGGGTAAATACTGGCTGCTTTATTTTTACACTGCATTTTAGATTTCAGTTTGAACACACCCCACCCAAATCTAACTCTCTGCACATGTTACATCTGCCCCACCTGCAGTGCAGTGTGGTTTTGCCCAATTACTAAATCTTTTGGTTTGCTGACAAACCTGAATAAGTTGATCGCAGCAGGAATTTTGTTAACAGTTGGGCATAATCATGTGCACTGCAGGGGGGGGGGGGGGGGGGCAGATATAACATGTGCAGAGAAAGTTAGATTTGGATGTGGTGTGTTCAATCTGCAATCTAATTTGCAGTGTAAAAATAAAGCAGCCAGTATTTACCCTGCACAGAAATAAAATAACCCACCCAAATCTAACTCTCTCTGCACATGTTATATCTGCCTCCCCTGCAGTGCACATGGTTTTGCCTAAATGATAACAAAATTCCTGCTGCGATCAACTTGGAATTACCCCCATATCACTAACAATATCATTCAGTGACGTCACCCTGCCACATCCCTGAACATGCAGTTTTGGACGATATAGTCCAAATGGACTTGTATGCACAGACGACAGAACACCTCGTTAAGGACCCGCGGGAGCGTGCATCGTTAATGATATAGTGCATACACACTAGACGATCATACAAACAATATCGCTCAGAAGGGTCAAAATGATCGTTTAAAATACAGTATCACCTAGTGTGTATGGGGCTTAAGTGATGGTTGCGATAATATCCCTTCATTCTGGGACACAAATGAATTGCTAACTATATTGGGCTGATTAACACCAGGTGAAATGCAGGCTTGTAGTCAGTCAGCCACAGAACCTGTATAGTACATGTGCCCCTAATACAGGGATATTATACCAAGCCTATCATAAGATTTCCACTGGGTGGTCGGACCGCTGATCCACTGAATGGATATGAGGGGATGTATTTGCTTTACCGGCACTCGGGATCCCGGCGGTCAGGAAACAGATCCCGGAATACCGACTGCTTACAATGCCGGCAGCCGGAATGCTTACAAACAGGGGCTATTCCCATTCATAGGTGTCCATGACACCTGCACGGGGCTCCACTGCGCTCGTCCCCGTCCTCCCCAGCATTCTGGCAGGCCGGGATTCAGTGGTCAGTATGCGGACCTCCAGGATCCAGACCACCGGCATTACAGCCCCAACCCGATATGAGGGCCTCATAAATAAACACTATTTTTGCAATCTATTTTCCATTTGTGATTAGAAACGCTCTCCATAGAAGTCTATAAAATGCTAATATATAACAGCCATACAAGTTATTCCACATGTTCCCGTGCAATCAGCTGTCATTTGCCAATACACACAGAATACACCAGCTTTACCTTTACACAGTTTACCTTTATTATAGGAATCCCAGAGTGTAACAGTTTTTGGTTGTAAATTAGACACCTGATCCGTCAATTCTAGATCTAGAGCTAGGCTGAGGATTTCATTGGTGACCTGTGACACAAGGAAGACAAAGGTTAGAACTAGAGATGTGTGGCGGGCACTTTTCGTGTTTTGGTTTTGCTTTTGGATCTGGATGATTTTGGGAAAAAACATAAAAACAGCTAAAATCACAGAATTTGGGGGTAATTTTGTTGATTGCTCCTACTGTATTATTAACCTCAATAACATTAATTTCCACTCATTTCCAGACTATTCTGAACACCTTAAACCTCACAATATTGTTTTTAGGCCAACAGGTTGCACCGAGGTGGCTGTATGACTAAGCTAAGTGACACAAGTGTGCAGCACAAACACCAGGCCCATCTAGGAGTGGCACTGCAGTCCCACTGCACTAATGGCGGATACCGGACGCACGTCTAACGCCAACATAGCTGTCAAGACCTCAGTTATCCGCTTTGCAACAGGTTGACTGCTGTCATATTTCATCTTTCTCGCAAAGGACTGTTGGACAGTCATTTGCTTAGTTGAAGTAGTACAAGTGGTCTTCTGACTTCCCCTCTAGGATGATGATCGACTCCCAGCAGCAACAACAGCAGCAACAGCAGTAAGAGGAAGTGGTTGTTTATCTTTCCCTATTTTATCCTCCAAATTTTTGTTCTCCATTTTTTTTTTCTGGAGTTATATAACAAAATGCAGCAAAGGAGGGCGTACCTCTACACCACACAGGGCAAACCCTGTAAAAATGATTTGGCTTAAATATTAATAACCCCTTTGTTTGGAGTAAATAATATAAAGCACAGGACAGCACCACTGAACTTATATGGCAGCACTACTGGACAGGACATATACGGCAGTATCACTGGAATTATATGGCAGTACTACTGGAATTATACGGCAGTACCACTGGAATTATACGGCAGTACCACTGGACATATACGGCAGTATCACTGGATTGGATTTATACGGCAATATCACTAGATTTATATAGCAATATCACTGGACTTATACAGCAGTATCCCTGGACTGGACTTATACGGCAGTACCACTGGACACATACAGCAGAATCACTGGATTTATACGGCAGTATCACTGGACTTATATGTCATTATCACTGGACTGGATTTATACGCCAGTACCACTGGATTTATATGGCAGTACCACTGGACATATACGGCAGTATCACTGGAATTATATGGCAGTACCACTGGACATATATGGCAGTACCACTGGAATTATATGGCAGTACCACTGGACATATACGGCAGTATCATTGGACTGGATTTATACGGCAGTACCACTGGACATATACGGCAGTATCACTGGAATTATATGGCAGTACCACTGGACATATATGGCAGTTTCACTGGAATTATATGGCAGTACCACTGGACATATACGGCAGAATTACTGGATTTATATGGCAGTATCACTGGACTTATACGTCATTATCACTGGACTGGATTTATACGCCAGTACCACTGGATTTATATGGCAGTACTACTGGACATATATGGCAGTTTCCCTGGAATTATATGGCAGTACCACTGGACATATACGGCTGTTTCACTGGACTTATATGGCAGTACCACTCAGTGACGTGCGGTGGGGTGAGACAGGTGGGGCAGAGCCTTTCCTGTAATACTAACGTTTGTGCCAGAGTTTTGTTTGCGTAAGGGTTATCAAAAATGCAAAAAATATGTTTGAAATATCTTCTTTGCATTATTCTAATAATTTTTATAGCCAAAACTCTGGAGTAAAAAGTATATGGAAGGTGAGGCATTGCCTCACCTGACTAACATTTCCACACATCTCTGATCAAAACTCACCAAATTTCCAGAAGTTTATACTGCTGCACTTGTGTATAATGCCCAGATGTACGTTTTGGCTCATATATTGCATGTAAATCTGGCTCTGGTGCTAGTCAGTGCCTCCTGATCTATTTAGCTCACCGCACGTCCCTGGTACCACTGGACTCAGAGGCAGAACTCTGGGAGGCAACGGAGTCATCTGCCGCCGGGCTCCAGCTCTGAAGGGGGGCACCTCTCCTCCCATTCTGTGACTTCATTGAATTAAGTTAATTGATACAGTAGCTGCCGCTGTCTTTTCAGTGGCAGACTTCCTCACTGGTCCCTGCAGCTTACAAATCATACCCTCTTTATTATACGGAATATACACATTTTACAAGTATCATACCCAAGATTAGAAACCACAACCTATTACACTGGAAGCAGACACTTTACTGATGAAGCTATTTGCTCCTGTACAGGAAATATGAGAATTTTAACTATATGAAGATACTTCTCTGACAATTACATGTAACTTCATATAGTTAGAATTATCATGCATCCTCTACAGGAGCAAATAGCTCCATCAGTAAAGTGTCTGCTGTCAGTGTAACAGGTCATGGGTTCAAATCCTGGGTATGACTACTAAGAAATGTGTGATTTAAAATAAAAGACAATTAAATCTATAAATACAGTATATACATTTTTTTCAGAACACCACACACACACACACACACACACACACACACACACACACACATCTTAATATAGGAAATAGGGGGACACCAACATTTATCTTGTCTCCGGGCAAATGGGACGAACTTACTCCACTGACTGGACTTATACAGTAGCACAGGGACACCACCACTGGACTGATGCAGCACAACACATCACCACTGGACTAGACTTATACAGCAGCACTGGACATATGGCAGCAGAGGACACCACCACTGTGACTGGACTGATGCAGCTCAAGATGCTACCACTGTACTGATGCAGGACAACACAGCACCACTGCATTGGACATATACAGCTACACTGGACATATGGCAGCTGAGGACACCACCACTGTGACTGGACTGAAGCAGCATAAGACACTTCACTGGACTGAGCAGCACAAGACAGCACTGGAATCGCCACCCCACTTTCTCTCCCGCACAGACACTGAGGATGGAGACACGTCCTCTCGCAACACTCTCCAATTCTGGAGTGAAAATGGCGGCGACTCGCGGCTCTTTAAATGGAATCCAAAAACCGCGAGAATCCGACAGCGGGATGATGACGTTTTGCCTCGTTCTGGTTTCCGGGTCTGGCGGGAAAACCCGAGCCAGGCTTGGATCCGGGCTCGGGTAGTGAAGGCCGGTAGGGTTTGGTTCTCAGGGAACCGAACCCGCTCATCTCTAGTTAGAAGATCTCATAGTAGAACATGTTGGGTCATACTGCATTCTTGCACTCATCAAGATGGTTGGGCCATGTTTTCAATATAATCCAGGTTCTGAAAGCCATGAAAAATTGAAATAGGGCAAACTGGCTACTCAATATAGTGCCGAGCAGGCCAACGGGATGGTATCGAAATCCCAGCACCTGGGATGCTGACAGTTAGAATGCAGACAGTGGCATCCCGATGCTCAGGATCCAGACACGTATTTGGTGAGTATTCTACCCCTAACTCCTAACCTCATTAGCCATCTTTTCCTGTAGCCTGACTCTAACCCTCCCCTCCCTGCTGCCTATCCCTAACCCTCCCCTCCCACACATCCGGCAGCCGAACCCTATTTTTTCAGTTCATCTATTGTTTTATATCATTTATTTTTATTGATGAACATATCTTTTAAATACACATTTATATGTATTGGATTGCTCGATCTTTTTTTTTTTTTGTATAGTATTAATTAATTTCCTGCCATGCCAATACTATTAGCAAGCGCAGTGCCTCACATTGATTTTATCATTCGTCACTTTCCCTACTAGAAGTTGGTTTAGTTTAGTGTCCACGGACTCACAGTCTCCTGCAGCTGATTAAGGTATTAGAACATTCTCCATGTAAAAGGTGACAATTACTAGCACCTGAATATTCTGGTGTTCTACATGAAGCAGCGCAGAGAAGAACCTGCCAGGATCCAAGTAACCGCACATCACTGCCGCTGGAGGAGACTGCCCTTTACCATTGTCCTTCAATCCACGGCTGTAATAATAGCACTAGCAATTGTGGGAGGTAGTGACAATATACTAATAACAGTGCGCGCGCACACACACACACACACACACACACACACACACATACCTGTCGTCTTGAAGGTTACACTTACATCTTTGCTATTTTACTCAATTTGGCACAACATGCAAAAACACGGCTAAGCTGTTTTTCACGAGTAGGGAGTGGATGGATTTTAAAATGTTTATTTGCCATAATAGAATATGTATAAAGTAACATATTACGGAAGCAAATTAAGAAAAATCACAAGGCATGACTAAATGTCTATGGCATGCAAAACCGTGCCATACATGGTGGGATATAGCAAGATGTATGTGGACACAACTGTACTTTCAAAATGTCCTGCGCACCCCGGAACCCGCCCCCTGCACCCCAATGGTGATGAAAGAAACAAGCGCAATTGATTCACCTTATCAAAGTACAAAATGACATTGTTGTCCTTCACTTCAAATTTGGACACCTGATTTCTCAGCTATGAAAAGAATACATGGATTATGAAAAAGACACAACAAAATAATTTTCAAATATATTTTGCCACTCTTGTAGCACCCAAATTATCCAAGTCCTGACCCATTCTGGTTTCAGTTGTGTTGCCTCCTTTACCCCCCAGCAATAGTACACTTGCGAAATCTGCTCCACCTGCTTTTGCTTAGTCCAGCCAGGTACCGTGTTGGTTAGTGGGGGGACATCCGATGAAAGACCAGGTAATGATGGAGCACTGACATCTCTGAAGCTCTATAAGAATTACCCCATGACATCAACTTGTGATTTGATGGCCATAGCAGCCATCCAACCAGGTACAATATAGTGATATGATGGCTTTTCTTGTTAAGCCTCTCAGCAAAAGTTTCCTCTTTTAGTAAACACAGTCAGGGCCAGTTTAAGGATGGTGGGGGCCCAGGGGCAACACAGTTGTGAGGACCACTGCTACTTAAATAGCTAATATAGACCCCTGAGCACCACCCACCCCTCCCCCAACACACAGAGACACACACCTCTACCTCTCTCTACCAGGGCACGAATGTGCAGCGCGCCAGAGCAGTAGACGCAGCCGGCTCACAATGTATTGCAGTATTTTAATGCAATATCCCTCAAGACTGAGTCTCCCGTACACACTTACACAAATCTTCCCATTTACAATTGCTTAATACCTGATTGAGTGATGATTGATCCAATTGATAACCGGACAGCAGGGGCATCTTCAGTAAAGCCATGTTAGATTCATTCCCTGATCCATGATAGCTGAAAACAATTGTGGGGAGAAAACAGATTAGACGTCAGATGTCGTTTGTCAAATGGGCACATCGACACAAATCCGGGACAGCGCACCTTAGAGTACCGCGCAATCACTTACAAAGCAAAGCCAACATGGTTTTCCTTTGCAAAGGATTGCCGCTTGAAAATGACGCACATTCTTGCCCGACTTCCCGCACCTTCTGCAACTCAGACACTATTACATTTACCCGCAGGAATCCTCTTCCTATATTATCTCCTGGAAGACTGTCCTATACAGACGTCATTCATTTAATTTCAACTTGGAAGCAGCAGATCCCTAAGCAAATACGGATATTTTGTGCATCTCTTGTCTTACAGATGTAGTCACGCTCATCTTTGCTTGATGCGTACTTACACACACGTCTATAGGAATTAATGGAGTGATCATGGCTGTGAATAGTCGCAGCCTGGCGCACAATGCAGAAAGCCGCATCGCAGCAATGAGGAGGATCGCTACATCTGTCATTATGTGCAATAAGGGGAAAGGGGACAGTACATAATTATGAACAGCCATGCACTCCATACCTCACATTCAACACCACAGGAATTTTGTAGGCCACTCCGTTGACACAGTTCACAGAAGGGGTACTGACAGACAGCGAGAAAGCCGCATTCTCCTGACTGACTGGTATATTGTATTGAACAGTGGTCTGCAGCAAGAAACAAAATACACATTACCAAGTAGTCTATGAACATATACTGTAAATATAATAAATACCGCAGGAAAATGCAGGTGCACCACCACGCCTGGTAACAGCTGTGCCCTCCGACCTGCCATTTTCATCATCCATTTACAGTAAAATGCTTTCAGCGATACGGAACACTTATTTGCCATTAACCAAGACTAACCAGCCATTCTGAAACTGCAATGTTTTTTTGTTTTGTTTTTTATGTTTAAGTTTTAGCTTTGAACTAAGATCCATTGACAGCCCCCAAATTATTTGCATAAGATATAATTTTATGTATTTTTTTTCCTCTGCTTTATTTTTAGATCAGCTTTTTTATACAATACATTTGTACAGCTATTTTATAACATAAAAGAGTAGTAGGGGTAAATTTACTAAGGTGGGAGTTTTTTTTTTAAACTGGTGATCAGAATCAGATTCTATTATCTTTGAATGTATGTGAAATCATTTCTATTACGCTACCAGGCTCAGATTGACACACATGCTGCTTGCAATCATATGTTTGAATGTATGTGAAGTGTTTCTTGTAATTTCCTATGTATGTGATTGATTTTATTGTGGATAGTTAAAGTAGTTTTTGTCTGTGTACCCACCCAGTGCAATCTATGTTCTTTGATCAATTAGCATTTCAATCAGGTGACTAAATGTTCAGGGATAGGCCGGTTCTTAGGTGGTCATTCCGAGTTTAAATTTAGCACAGCTACGATCAATTACACCCTGCACAGGGCTAGCCCGCCCCGCATGTCAGTCCGGCCCCCCCTCGCAGAAGTGCAAAGGCATCGCACAGTGGCGATGCCTTTGCACTTCAAGATTAGCTCCCGACCAGCGCAGCTTTAGTGTGCTGGCCGGGAGCTACTCCACGCAGCCACTGCGCCCCCCCCCCCCCCCCCCCCCGTTCAATAAGGATTATCACTCCCTTCTCCCTGCGTGTTGCAGCTATCTATTGCCCTCCTGGGCAACCTAAAAAAAATTTAGAAGATTTTTCTGCCTGGTTCCCACACTTCTTATCCTCTGACATCTCCACCATCATTATGGGCGATTTCAATATAGCTCTTGACAGTCCACAATCTGTTCATGCCTCCAAACTCCTCTCTCTAACCTCCTCTCTTGGCCTCACCCAATGGTCAAACTCCTCTACTCACCAGGAGGGCCACTGCCTTGATCTTGTGTTCACCAGGCTCTGCTCAGTTTCCGAATTCATTAACACTCCTTTCCCTCTCTCTGATCACAACCTGATCACCTTCACAATCTCTTCTATTACTTTAAATTGTATGACACTAAAACCAAGCAAGCCTCCTCTAACCCGCAGAAATATCAGGATTTTGGTACTTACCGATAAATCCCTTTCTCCGATTCCACAGGGGCCACTGGAGCGTAGTTACAATGGGGAAATAGTAGGCAGTAATTGGGAGCTGGCACTTTAAAATTCTCACACTGTGGCTAGCTCCTCCCCTACTATCTCCCCTCCAAGCCAGTCTACGTAAAACTGTGCCCGAGGAGAGCTGTAATAAACAAACCGTAAGGTAGAGGAGGTTAATGACGCCCTGTAACCCAGGATAACACAAACCCAACCTGGAACAGAACCTAACAAACAACCGGCTAGCCCGAACTCAACAAGCAGTCATATGGTGATCTGCAAACCGTTAAGCAAAAAACAAGGAGGAACAGCGCTGGGCGGGCGTCCAGTGGCCCCTGTGGAATCGGAGAAAGGGATTTATCGGTAAGTACCAAAATCCTGATTTCTCCTTCATCCACTAGGGGCCACTGGAGCGTAGTTACAATGGGGACGTCCCAGAGCTCCCAGAACGGCTGAGAGTTCTGTAAAACCACTCGGCCAAACTGAGATGCAGAGGCCGCAAAAGTGTCAAACTTGTAGAATTTGACAAACGTATGACGGCCGGACCAAGTAGCCGCCCGACCTAAAGTATTCATGGAGACCCCACAGGCAGCTGCCCACGAAGGTCCCACCACGCACGTAAAGTGCGCTGAAATGGAAAACGGAGGCTCCCGAGCAACCGCCAAGAAGACTGTCTGATGGTCAGATGTATCCAACAGCCCAGCATATGCTGGGACCCTGGCTATTTAGTACGGGAGCATCGTACAGAATAAAGAAGAAAAAAAACCTTCGTCTAATAGCCTAAGACCTCTTTTAGAGAAAGTCAGCGAGCCCTGACAACAGTCAAAGAGGACTGAAAAACACTAGTGTCAGATTTATATGAAAAACGGACATGCCCTTTGGGAGAAACAACCGCTGAGGCCGAAGCTCAGCCGGGGGAGTTGCTAATAGAGTACTCCCTGAAAGAGAGCCCGAACTTACGGGCGCCAGGCTAATTTCTTTTGGAAGAAAACCGAAAAAGGCAGGGACCGAAAATTCAGGTCAATGTGGTTTGAAGCGCAGCGGAGCAAAACCTCCCAGAGAAACCAAAGATTACGGCTGAATGGTAACTGAAAGAAGGGGAAAACCCCCTTTTATCCTTATTATGTCCCATACAGCTTTCCAAAAGTGGCAAAAGCAAGAAGAGGTAACAGACTTCTGAAATCGGGGCCTAGTAGGCCTAACCGAACTAGGGAACTCCTCCCTTCTGAGGGCTCGTGAACAGTCACACGGTTAAATGAAACCAGTGTAAGATTGAACAAAGAAAAGGACCCTGTTGAAGTAGACAGTCCAGTCGAGGTAGGAGCCAAGGCTCCTCTACCGACAACAGTTGTAGCCGTATCTTCAAGTCATGGGTGGCCCAACCAGAGCCACCGAGAGGACTAGCACGCATATTCTCCTCCTGTGTTACCGAAAGTGAGGTAGAAATAGAAAAGGAGGCAGGATAGAATAACCAGAAACTCCCAGGAGCCCTGAGAGCATCCTCGGATACTGCCACCAGAGCTCACGTCGGTGAGTAGTAAAGGGTTAAAGAGTCAGTCAGAACGCCCTGAGGTCGATTCGAAATCTCCACCCACAGCAGACCAGCTGACAAAACTCCGGGGAATGTTCCCTCACCCAGGAGTCTGACCTGGTGGCCTGATCTGGAAAGAAGATTGTTGTCCCCCGCTCAGAGGGGAATGTAGGCGACCACTCATTGCGTCGCAGCTTGACTGAAGAAATAGAGTACCTGGTACCGAGGAAGGAAAAATCCTCCGACGGACCCTGTTGAGAAAACGTTTATGAGGAGCATAAATCGGATCTTCAGAAGCAACGTAATGTACAGAGTGGGATAGTAGCAGTAGATTGTCCCATTAGGGAACCAACGTCAACCCCTTGAAAAAGAGTTATTCTGTGATCTTCCTGAACCCTGTGGGAGCGGAAGAGAGACCGAAAGAAAAGGACTTACAGTGAAAATGAGAATCCTGTAATGCGACTGAGTAAAGCCCGATGAGGAAACCCAACGGAAATCAGTAAACAGGCATCCCTGAAGACAAGGGACGCGTAAAACTCCCTTTCTTGTTCAACTAGCAATCACAGACTGAAAGGATTCTAAGGCCAGAATAGGCCTGGCCGAGCCAACTGGCTTCGGAACGTGAAAAGAAAACAAAGGCCTGAGAACTGTCCCGATTCAAATGATATGTAAAAAACAGGGATCAACACCCTTTGCGGTTAGAAGCATATGGAGCGCCGCCTGCATTATGACTCTCTTGTCATCGTAAATCGGCCGACCCCTGCCGAGGGACTCCCGAGACGGTTGTACTCCCAAATCTAGTCTGTAACCGCCCAAGCCTTCTTCCACCGACCTGCGCCTACCCTGGGACCCTCCAGGTGGTAGGAAAGTCTGACCTTTAGTGTGTGTATAGGATGATGTAAAATCAGACTGGACCAAGGATGCTGAACCTCTGCTTCAGCTTTTTTTTTTTTCCTCTGAGATCCCCTGGCGACAGAGATATCGCCCGTGTGGAATCGGAAGCCTGAAAGGGCACGGTAAAAATCTAAAGGAAAGACCGGTAAAGGTCTGTCTTGGAGCTGGGGCAGAAGTAGGAGAAAGCAAAGTGGACTTACCTCCAATGGTTCAAGAAATCCTGCAGAAAGTTCCTTCCCCTGAAATATCTGCCCCGTAGGATTTCATGTTCACCTGTCACTGTCGCAGCCCCAGAGGTCGTCGGGTTAAGACAGCCCAAAGCGAAAATGCAGGTTCCGAGTCTGTAGACGTGGAGACCTCCAAAGAACATAAAGCAGAATCGTGATTCTGACCCGTACCAAAGTATCAATTGATCCGGATGCGAAACATCCTGTAACCTAGAGGACAATTGTTCCACAACCTACCTGCTCCGGACAAGGTAGAACCCTGCTGCCGTATATGTCTTCGATGGATCCCTGAGCAAGGTTGCCTCAGGAAAACGGCAGCTTGTTGGACCGGCGATACATCGAGGGGTATACCCTGGAGAGGTTCTGATACCCTTTCCTGCCGTCTGCGGGGAAAGGATAGGAAAACAAACATTGTTTGATACCTGAAATTGTGTATTCGGGTGTCTGCCGGACGTCTACCGGAGCCTGCCCAGCTCATCCGAAACTGGACCAGTCGCTGTCATTTCGTCATCGGCGTCGAACCCTGATGGACTTGACGTGTCCGCCTCCTTTACCTGCAGTATCAGATGAACTGCTGTATAATGCACCTGAATATTCTGAGACACAGGTTCAGACTCCACAGAAAACAGACATCATCAGTATTGTAACATGGAAGGTTAGCAAGGTTCCTTTAGAAACCTGGAGAGGTGAAATGAGTCATGACGTGCAAGGTCTCTGGTTACCAGTGACATTACCTGTATAATCTGAGCTGTTCAAACAGGGGTGTCCTGCAGGTGCGTGGAGGGCTCTGCAGATGGCTCCACCGCATACTTCACACCTAAGAGGGAATTCTTTGACTATCCCAGGTGAGACAAACAAAAGGAGAAAAGGTGGGTTAAATAAACACAGCCCTATGTAAGGTCTGCGCTATAATGTGTAGTGACCGACACGATTCAACTAAACTTTCTGGAGCAGCAGAGACCTGAACCAGTAGCGCTGCGCTGTGGGACAGGAGTCTTAGCCCTAGGCTATAGGAGCTCTCCTTAAAGTTTTGTTTGGATTCAAACCCCTGTTCAGATACCCGCTACTAGCGTACTGAGCCACAGCGCTATTTGTCTGATGCCTTACACACAGTCCCCAATTACAAATAGCATTAGTAACTAGTGACACCAAGGAATAATAAAGGGAAGGCAACACCCCGCCCTGTATGTAGTGTACCGCTAATTAAGGTGCACCCGATGTTTCTCGGAGGTTCCGCTGGCTTTTCAAAATGGTGACCAGCCTGTGAGAAAAGATGGGTGAAAATGTTATGTGGCAAGGTGGGGTATTCTGTTTCTAGAAAACATTGCGGAAGTGTTTGTTTTATCCCCTATATATGGTATTGTATGGATATATCTATATACATACCCACACACACTTAAATATATATATACAAACATATCTATATATATCTACATACACACACCACAGTGAACCCATGCACCTAATAGGGCAGATAAATACTGTGCACCTAATAGGGTAGATAATTACTGTGCACCTAATAGGGTAGATAAATACTGTGTATTTGTAGGGTAAAGAAATACTGCACAGTAGATTTTTAATTATCAATGAGCTGAGTCCCAGCTCCTGTAATAGAGCAGATTCCCTGATCTAAATGTCTGAAATGAAGCTGAGGACTGCCCTGCAGGAGGAATGTAGCCAAAGCAAGATGTAACAATATTTCTGCAGCACACTGCACAGAAAAGCTACAAACTCCAGAGACAGGTGTGTTGCCTAGAGACCATGAGAGCTGGGAGCCTCCACCGAGGGGAATTAGCTACACCCCCCTCATATCTTATACATGTAAAGAATCCTCCCTGCACAGCCAGGAGAGGAAAGGAGCTTTCAGTGGCCCGGGGAGCGGGGGACTGTGGAGCGGCGTCTCGTCATGCTGCAGCGGCTGGGGAGCAAAGAAAGCCCGCCGTACAGAGCGGGAGTTAGCTCCGCCCCCTCCGCTTCGGCGCCAAATTCAAATCCGCTGTATAGTAAGCGGAAAGCGCCCATGCATCCCCCGGCCGCCAGTATGCTGCGGCCGGGGAGCGATGTGCGGCCGGGGAGCGGAAAGCTTGAGCCCGCCGAACGGAGCGGGAGTTAGCTCCGCCCCCCTGCTCCGGTCACTTTCAAATTAAAACCGCACTATCATCCGGCTGCCTGTAAGTGTGTATGCTGCGGCCGGGGAGAGTGTGTCCTTTGCTGGAATCGAACCCTAGCTCGTGGGCATCGTAACCATAGGTGTTACCACTCTGCCATGAGAGCTATGCTGATTATTACACAGATATATGATATATGTAAATGTATCACCCGGCTGCCTGTATGCTGCAGCCGGGGAGTGAAGAGTGCTGAGCCCGCTTACAGAGCGGGCTGAAGCTCCGCCCCCCACATAATGGCGCCAATTTCAAATTAGTAAGCCTTTTATGCACTCCAGCCTGTCTGACTGGAGAGTATAGGGGAGCCTGTCCATCCATGTATTAAAACACTGAAACTGAAAAATGTAAAAACATACATCAGTCTGGAGGGGGAGGGGGGGAGATTGTACTCACCGCTTCCTTCCGTCAGGCATTTCGACCCAGCGGCCCCGACACGCGCCGCACGCAGCGGTGTCCGACCATTTTTGATACTCACCGCTGCCATGCTGCCGGAATCTTCTGCTGGATGGAGTGGCCCCTACACGCGCCGCACGCGGGATGGGCCCCTCAGCCGGGGCCCATCCCGAGCCGCACGCAGCTGCGATGGGACCCCGCCGGCAGCTCCCGCGGTGCAGACTGGCAGTGGCAGAGCTGCCAGTCTGTGCGTGTGTGAAAGAAAAATAAAATAATAAAGAAAAAAGAAAAAAATCTTCAGCTAAACCCAAGTGAACCAGCTACCTCGGGCACTAAACTAAGACTGGCTTGGAGGGGAGATAGTAGGGGAGGAGCTAGCCACAGTGTGAGCATTTTAAAGTGCCAGCTCCCAATTACTGCCTACTATTTCCCCATTGTAACTACGCTCCAGTGGCCCCTAGTGGATGAAGGAGAAACTAACAATATAAATTTTCAACAACTTTCCACTTCTCTGCAACAACTTCTCTCACCAATATCTACATTTACCACACCTGACACTGCTGTATCCCACCTGCACCAGACCCTAGAGAGTGCCCTTGATGAAGTGGCTCCAGCTACCCATCTCACTACACGTAGGCTTAGATGCCAACCATGGCACTCTAAATCAACAAGACCCCTACAAAAACTGTCACATAAAGTAGAACATCAGTGGCGGAAATCTCAGAATCCAAGTGACTTTTTCACATATAAGACTACGTACCACTCCTATCGTCAGGCCCTGGACACTGCCAAACAAACATATTTCCAATCTCTCATCTCTTATCATGCCACCAATGGCAAGCGACTTTTTAATACATTTAAATCACTTCTTTACCCTCCCTCACCTCCCCCACTAGCTACTATCAGTGCACAAGAACTTGCTTCCTACTTCAAGGATAAGATTGATAAAATCTGAGATGAAATGGTATGCTCTAACTCAGCCAGTGACCTGCTCAATTCCCCACCTGAACCCTCTGGCACTTTCTCTTCATTTGATCCCACAAGTGAAGATGAAGTATCAACACTCTTTTCATCCTCCTACTCCACTACCTCTCCTCTTGATCATATACCCTCACAGGTCAGTAAAACTTTATCTCCTGTGTTTGTCCCAACCTTAACTAAAATCTGTGATCTCTCTCTCTCTCTCTCTCTATTGGTATCTTCCCCTCTCTGTTTAAACATGCAATGATTACTCCCATTCTAAAAAAACACAACTCTGACCCAAAACACACTCTCTAAGTACTGTCCAATTTCTCAGCTACCAGGTCCCTCCAAGCTTCTTGAGAGACTTGCCTACACTCGCCTTACATAATTTCTTAACTCCCACAACTTATTGGACCCACTTCTGTCAGGTTTTCATGCCCATCATTTCACAGAGACGGCACTGACCAAAGTAGTGAATGATCTAGTCACTGCTAGATCAAAAGGCCATTACACACTACCTATTCTTCTAGATCTCTCTGCTGCTTTTGACACTGTTGAACGCTCTCTTCTCATACAAACACTACAATCCCTAGGTCTTCACGACACAGTCCTTACTTGGTTCTCATCCTACCTATCTAATCGCTCTTTCAGTGTTCACTTCTCTGATTTTAACTCCTCTTCTGTATCTCTATCAGTTGGAGTACCGCAAGGCTCAGTCTTAGGTCCTCTGCTGTTCTCAATCTATACCTCCTCTCTTGGTAAACTAATCAGCACCTTCGGATTTCAGTATCATTTGTACGCTGATGATACTCAAATCTACCTATCCTCCCCAGATTTATCACCATCTGTATTGGCTCGTGTCACTGGATGCCTGTCTGCCATTTTATCTTGGATGTCATCTCACCACCTCAAACTCAACATTTCCAAAACAGAATTAATTATTTTCCGACCAGCCAAGATGAGTTACCAACCTGATATCTCCATAACTGTTGTCAATGCAACTATCCACCCTACCACACAAGCTCACTGCCTAGGTGTCACCCTTGACTCTGAACTGTCCTTTGTTCCACACATTCAATCTGTCTCTAAATCATGTGACATGCACCTTAAAAACATATCCAAAATACGCCCTTATCTTACACAAGCCACTGCAAAAACTCTAATCCAAGCACTCATCATCTCCCGCATTAACTATTGTAATATTTTCCTGACCAGTCTTCCCAAACATAGGCTCTCACCACTACAATCCATTTTAAATGCAGCTGCTAGGCTAATCTTCCTTGCCAGATGTTCTCCGTCTGCTAATCCGCTCTGTCAGTCCCTCCATTGGTTACCGGTATTTTACCATGTTAAATATAAAATACTTTTACTTACATACAAGGCTATTAACCAAACTGTACCATCATACATCTCCTCACTCATCTCAAAATATCTCCCTACCAGACCTCTCCACTCTGCACAAGATCTGCGTCTCTCATCCACGCATTACCTGTTACCACTTAAAATTACAGGACTTTACCCGGGCTTCATCCACTCTGTGGAATGCCCTCCCATGCACAATAAGTCTCTCCTCTAGTCTCCAAACCTTTAAATGTTCCCTGAAAACTCATCTCTTCAGACAAGCCTACCAAAGATCCACAGGTGGAGATAATTATTTCACTTGAAACTCTGGGGGTCATTCCGAGTTGATCGTAGCTGTGCTAAATTTAGCTACGATCAGGCACTCAGACATGCGGGGGGATGCCCAGCACAGGGCTAGTCTGCCCCGCATGTCAGTGCCGCCACCCCCCCTGCAGAAATGCAAAATCATTGCACAGCGGCGATGCTTTTAAATTTGAGGATTAACTCCCGGCCAGTGCAGCTCCTGCGGCTGTCCTTCCTGTCCTTCCATGTAGATTTGATGTTCCGTAGACCAATGAAGTGCGAAATGGAGTTGGTACAACATTGGTGTTCTTTCCGCAAGTGTTCTGAAAGATGGTGGGTGGCCTGAACACCCACTTCATTGGTCTACGGAACATCAAATCTACATGGAAGGACAGGAACCTGGAATCCAACCTAGCAAAAGCAGACATGTAGATGACTTACACCCTACAAACTCTTTCCCCCACTGGCTTGAATCAGGACTTCGAGATCAAGTGGTTCCTCTGATCACTAACATTTCATATGTCACATCCCTCTCAGTTCCCCTCACCACTGTATTAATTTCCTCCATGCATCCAGTACAGGATAATTGTTGTGAAATTACATATCCCTTTTATGCATTTTATAAATTTTTATTTTCATGCTTCATTTTTATGACCGAAAACACTTTGGAATATGTCTTCATCATCATGGGAACACTTCTCTACAAGCACCACAAAAGATCCCCATCTATTCCTCACTTGTGATCATCTATTTAAGTCAAGATACCTCTGGAAACAACTATTCATGCTGTGGACCGCATCAGACTACTGCTTCCGGTGTCAACATCCGCTGGGTGGAACGCATCATTCCACTTCCGGTTCCGGATTAGTCCGGACTGGAAGTCATTTTCCCGCCATTCACAGCCGTTTTTTCATTGGCTATAGGACATAGAAATAGCACAGGACACAGCCACATAGGTATCCAGCCTTGAAGAAGGGACCAGGCAGTCCTGAAACGCGTTGACAATACCTTAGACACTGCATACCGCCGGACTTCCTTGGACATTCTCCTGCATGCTTTTGGGGTAATTCGATCTGAGGAGCCATCAGCAGGGTATTTTCCCGGGGTACTCTGCTGTTTCAACACCTGCGGCTCCTCCACCTACACTGGTAGGACTTCATTCTCCCTGACAGCCAGGCTTAGTCCATTATATTGTTTATGTTAGTATTGTATTTATTAAAATATTCATTCTATTTTAACAATACGACATCAGTGTATTTTACCATACATTCACTTACCTGCAAATTGAGGAGACATCCGAGAGGGATCAGCGCCCCAGTAGGAGAGTGCACCCTCCCTTTCTTACATGGTCGACCTAATGACTGTCGACCTAAGTGTGGTCAACACTATGATCCACACCCATATGGCAGATGTGTAATGCTCAACTGCCACCGCAAACACTATCCATAGTACAGTAAGTGGTGCTGATCGCCCCGGACCCTCCCAACAGGTGGCACAAGAGGGAAAAAAAAGAATAAGAATAAGTAAAAGCCAACTAAAGTATAAGCAGCTAAATAACTGATAATGACATACAGTGCCGTAACTAGGCATTTTAGCGCTGTGTGCAAGAAACAACATTGGCTCCCCCCCCATGTAAGATAGGGGCAGTGAGGCAGCCAGTCCCTCTTTTACACATTGCGGCAGCCAGGCCCCCTTTTTACATATTACGGCAGACAGTGTCCCCCTTTTTACACATTGCGGCAGCCAGGCCCCCTTTTTACACCTTACGGCAGCCAGTCCCCCTTTTTACACATTGCGGCAGCCAGGCCCCCTTTTTACACATTATGGCAGATGGTGTCTCCCTGAGAGAGAGAGAGAAAAAGAGAGAGAGAGCGCGCGCGAGAGAGAGAGAGCGAGAGAGAGAGAGAGAGAGAGAGAGAGAGATACTTGCCATCTCCTCGCTGGCAGTCAGGCTCCTTGTGCAGCTCCCTCGGTGCAGGCATCGGATAAGAAGGAGGAGGGAGGGCGACTGGAGCAGCAGCAGCGCTATGTCATTGGTGGTAAGCGCCGCTGCAGCAGTCCCCTCTCCTTCCGTATTGGCTGCCCGGCGCTGCTGTGGATGCTGGGATGGGGAAACCGCATCCCAGCATCCACAGCAGCGCCGGGCAGCCAATACGGAAGGAGAGGGGGCTGCTGCAGCGGCGCTTACTACCAATGAAATAGCGCTGATGCAGCTCCAGTCCCCCTCCCTCCTCCTCCTTCTCCGCTGCCCGGCGCTGCAGCTCTCCTCCACAGCGCGGCGGCAGCGCACGGCACACAGCAGAGGCGGCATGTAATGAGTCAATTTGACTCATTACATGCCGCTGGCCGTGCGCCCTCAGGGCAACTTGGCACACACGTAGTTACGGCCCTGATAATGCTGATTTAGATTACCTTATAACTTTACAATAATGGGTAAGAGACACAGTACGCAATTGGCGTATGGGGTACCGTAAGGGTACGTATTTAGCTTAGCATACGCTAGGCCGTGATCGAGACGCACATGCGGCACGCTCGCTCACAGCTTAATGCGTGGAGTCGAGCACGCTATAGGCGAGTGACAACCGTAATGCTACGCTATCAGCGTAGCGGACGCTCGAGACCACGAGGAGATGACGAGCGGCGCAGACGCTCACAAGATGACACACAGGAAGGGTATTCTTATACTGTAAACCTTGTACTGAAACACTGTAGCGATATAACGCTGTTTAACCTTGTTAACACTAAAGCTGTTTGAGCGATCGAGATGCCCCTATTACTTTCTGCAATGTAATGAACACACAATACCGTGCTAAGGATCCAACACCTTTACTAACAAGCTTTTAGTTAAATTGAAAAGGGGTAAAACAGTTTACAAGTCATACACTACATACTAACATATAATTCTAACAGAATATCTAGACAGAAATATACAATAACGTTACAGTCTTAAACTAAACAGAGAGAGAGAATGTGGCCCATACAAACAAAGAGCGATATAATCACAGAGAATTACTTACACACACACACTGGGAACAATCGCAGCGCAGCCTGGTACCAGCCCCGAGTTTGTCAATATGAAAACCGTTTGTGGAGAGAGTGGGAGAGCTGTTCAGGCTGGCTGACCTTATATACACTGAGTACAGTATACTACAAAGGGACCTACAATCTCATTGTTCATTGGACACAGGAATGTCTCCTCGCATCATATCAAAAGGTCATAGGTTAGTTTGAACAGGTGGGCTGTGACTATTTTAAACAGCTCAGGTGGGTGGGAATCTCCGGATTCCCGCCGCATGGATAATGAACTGCAAATATAGAATATGTCCAGAAACTACTAATGGTCATAACTACACGCAGGAGCGATTAATCTTTACCTAACCAACACCGGATTATTGCTATTAAAATACTCTTCAGTTAGGTACCAGACACAGCTGTTCAACCTTAATCAGACCCTTTGTACCACGTAAAGAGGGATTCCCAAGTCCGTGAACAAGTCACATTAACCAAACTTAGTGTTATCATTAAGGGGAACATTATCTATAAAACGAGCTATTTGGTTCTATTATTAAACGATTGAGTCGCCCGCTAGACGCACACAAAGTCTACCGTAAATGCACATACCACGCGCTTGAGCGCATGGCCGAGGCGCCATCACGCGGCTGCATATATCCGCACGCACGGGAGAGAATGTGCACGTGCAGCAGGCACGCGCATGAGGTGCATATATGGCAACGTGCAGCGTGATATTTTTCTGACTTTGACAGTCCACCCTTTGGCAGTCACCAATAACTGCCACTTCCTGAAAACAGTTTAAACAGAGAAAAATATATGTCATGTAAAAATACATTTCTATGATTGGGTAAGGGAGAAGAGAAGAAGGTGGGAAAAAGGTATGACCTAGTGAGATAGTAGAAGCATGTATGTATGAGTCCATGTTTGAGGGGTCATGTATCATCGTGCCGTACGTGTTTTAAATCAAGCTTCGAGGTATTGCGAAGTATACATTTGAATTCCTTCTTATCCCGTGGTACGGGTCTGTGGATGGGCTGTCAAACTTTACCGAGCTCTTTTCGGCTTTTGGTTGCAACAAAATGGGGGAGCACATTTTAGTTGATGATACATGAATGGGGGGGATATGTGGGTGCTGATATCTGTGCCTATATTCCCTATCGACTATGTGTGTCATTACCTGAGGGTTGTAGAGGTGAAGATAAGAAGCAATTATGGTAAATGCAGTCGTAAACTATGTGAGTTTAATGTACATTTGTTGATTGAAGTCTTGTCTGGTGTCTTGTCTTGATGTACATGTTGACTGTAGTCTCTTTGGGCTTTTGCCAAAATGCGAGCAAAAAGCTTTCTCAATGTCCATAGACTTACAAAAGTGTTGGGCTATCGTAACATTTTAAAATCGCTAGGGATATTGGGGGTCTATGGCATTGTCCATCAATGGTCTGTGTATAAGGTTGTCAAATTCTTCTTCCAAGCGGATGTCTTTGTACCTTGGAGGAAAACAAAGGAGAAACGGGTGAAAGAAACGGACCGTGGAATCACATTTTCATCACAACATTGTCTCAATGGTTGGGTCGTAAATCAAATCAGTCGTTGTTATTACAGTATCTTCACTTCTTAAACTCATCACTTGGGCGCTACGTTTACACTTTGTTAAAACCCGAACGCATCTAAATATCAGACCGACCAATATGATGACACCCAGAATACACAAAAGAAATTTACCTACATCCATGATAATACCTTGGGCCCATTCTCCTAAACCAGAGAACCAATTTCGTGGGTTCAACCATGACACCCAACTGGTCAGCTCATTACCCACAGCGGCAAGGGTGAGATTGTGTTTCCTTCGGAACTCCCATTTTAATTGCAAAATGTCATCCATCTTTTGGTCTATGACCTCGGCTGGGTCCTCAGTGCTGTTTGTAATATACGTGCAGCACTTTATTCCATACTGAGTCGCTAGGGTAACACAATACCCGCCTGTCACAGCCGTGAGATAATTGAGAATCATCCTATGCTGAACCAGTTCTGTTTTGTAGGCTTGTAACTCTTTCCCAGTGTACCTGAAGGTGTCGTCATACATTTCGGTGATATTGTCTAATAAATTTGCAAGCGCAGATATATATTTATAATTTATCACTCCTCTGGCGGTACGAGTGATATCAAACGCGATTAGGAATTGAATCCCGGTGGATTCATGGATCAGGTCAGAAGCCGGATGCTCTGTTCTTTCTATCAGGTGCCGTTTAACGATGTGCTCGTAATGAGTGTGAGTATAAGGAGCTTGGGCACTGCGGTGAATATCTTTCATTTTAGTGTGGGATACAGTCATTACCTCAGGCAGTACTTTTCCAATATAACATAACCCTTCTGAGTTTGGGGCAAGCCACTTAAACGCCTTCCTCCCGCATATGAAGTATGCATCATCGGGGAGAACATATGGGACGGAGTGTGACATAACCATATTACAAATTTTCCATGTGAATTCTCCTAGCCCTAATTCTTCCATCTGTTTAGTACACGTATCAGTTTGTACGATCTGTGCACAGTATCCTGGTGATACTTCTCCAACTCGCATGATCCTACTTCCTAAGGTGTACCTATACCGAAAGAATTTCCTATGGTCGGCTATCTGGCGTATAAGTTCCGTGTCTATGGGCAATCTGTCGGCTCTATGTGAGAATGTCATGGTTTGATTACTCCATGACACTTCCCAATTTCCCGGCTTTCGGGGATTGGAAATGTTAAAGCACACTAAGGACCTATCCACATGATATTGGTGGAGCTTCAAACTAGGAGGACTAGAGATATTAAACCTCTTGTCCACCGGCCTCCCACCATTTAGCTCAAGTACCTCCCCTACCGTTAAAGGGAATGGTACTAATCCTGATTTGCTATGGCCTTGAGGTACTTGAGAGCATACCCAACAGTCTGTCTGATTTAACACTTTACCCACTAAGGAGTGATGGTCACTCAATGGATGCTGGTCCATGTGGACATTAAAACTGGACTGACATTTCTTTATGCACCCATCCTCAACTATATTGTCACAATGCCTACAGATGCAGTTCTCTTCAGCTAACAATCCTTCACAATTCCTTCTATTGTCAATGCTACCAGATCGTTTTCTGATACTCGCCTTTACTCGGAGATTATGTTGTTCTTGGAAATCTACGCCTGCATCCTGGTCATCAGAACCCATTCCTGATCCTTTCTCGACCTCCATGGTACTCTCACCGAAACAGACTGCTCTGGTCAACATCATGGTCAACAGGAAAATCTGGATCACAGTCTCTTGGAGCAAGTCCATCTTTGAGGAGTAAAAGGAGGAAAATAAGAAGGGGGAAATGAAATAGGAGGGAGGTGGGAACTGGAGAAAATAACAAATGGGAAAAAGAAATCTGGCTCGACAAGCTTCCGGTCTTGTTATTCTCAGCGCTCAGGTGTCGTCTCAATCCTCCCTGAACAGACACTCTAGTGATACAACCTCTACCGTCTGTTCTTTATCACGGGACCTCTCTGGGTCAGTGACCTTTTTACAATGAGACGAATGGACCCAAGTCTCTCTCTCTGCAACCTTCAAAGCAGTTGTGCTGGTCAATAAGACTTGATATGGTCCTTCCCATCTGTCAATAAGGCAACCTGAGCATAGAAAATTCCGTATCATTACATAATCCCCAGGTTCAATGTCATGACAATTACTGTCTGGCAAATCAGGAATCACCAACTTTAGATTATCATTCTGATTCCTCAATTGCTTACTCATCTTAACCAAGTACTTTACGGTTACTTCATTGTTACATTTCAAATCACCCTGGGGGTTAATCATAACATGGGGTTGTCGACCAAACAGAATTTCAAAAGGAGACAGATTAAGAGGGGACCTGGGAGTGGTTCTGATGCTGTATAATACGATTGGCAAAGCTTCAGGCCATAACAGTCCTGTTTCAGTCATTACTTTGCTCAATTTATTTTTAATAGTGCTGTTAACTCTTTCCACCTTCGCGCTCGCCTGGGGGCGGTAAGGAGTGTGCAGCTTACTATTAATTCCCATCAACTTACACATTGTTTGAAAGACTTCACCGGTGAAATGGGTACCCCTATCACTTTCAATTATTCTAGGGATACCGTATCTACACACAAATTCCTGTACAATTTTCTTTGCAGTAAATACAGCGGTATTTGTGGCCGCAGGAAATGCTTCAACCCAATTTGAAAACACATCTATACAGACCAAAACATACTTTAAATTTCTACAAGGTGGCAATTGTATGAAATCAATTTGTATCACCTGGAAAGGGCCATCTGTTGGAGGGATATGAGATGGCTCTGTTGGTATTGCCTTTCCGATATTTTTCCTCAAGCAGGTAAGACATGTCATTGCTCTCTTACCCGCATGGTAAGAAAATCCTGGGGCGCACCAATAAGCTCTTACTAGCTTACACATCCCTTCTTTGCCCAGATGAGTCAGCCTGTGTGCTGCTTCCGCTAGACTTGGAAGGTATGCTCTTGGTGCCACTGGTTTACCATGTCCATCTGTCCAGAGTCCTGAGGACTCCTGGCCATATCCTTTTGATCTCCAAACTGCCTTTTCCTGAGGAGAACACAAATTTTGCATTTCGCACAATTTCTGTGTGTTGACAGTATTAAATACCATCAGTTGTGTGATGTCTGTCTGTCTATGGGTACCAGCTGCTAACTTAGCAGCTTCGTCTGCTCGGCTGTTACCAAGTGATACCGGGTCTTGGCTATATGTGTGTGCTTTACACTTGATAACAGCCACTCTGTCGGGTTCCTGTATCGCTGTTAGAAGCCTTTTGATGTGGGCTGCATGCGCTATGGGTGTGCCAGCTGCCATCATGAAATTTCTGAGGCGCCATAGGGCTCCGAAATCATGGACTACTCCGAAGGCGTACCTAGAATCTGTGTAGATATTGGCTGACTTGCCCTTAGCCAATTCACATGCTCTGGTTAGGGCAACCAGTTCAGCAACCTGGGCTGAGTGAGGTGGGCCTAGCGGTTCTGCTTCTATGGTGCCTTGGTCATCTCCGACTGCGTATCCAGTACACAAGTCTCCCGAGTCCGTCTGTCTGTGACAACTACCGTCAGTGTAGAAAGTAAAATCTACATCTTCCAGTGGGTTGTCACTGATGTCAGGCCTTGCCGTGAAATTTTGGGTCAAATATTCCATACAATCATGTGTGTCATCCTCTGTATTAAATCCTCCTTCACCATTACTCTCATCCTCCACCCTTTGTGCCTGTCCAGGCACACCTGGGAGATACGTTGCAGGATTTAATGCGCTGCATCTCCTTATGGTAATGTTTACGGGGGCCATCAGTGCCAATTCCCATCTTGTAAACCGCGCTGATGAGACGTGTCTGGTTTGGGCAGAATTTAGTAAGGCTGACACTGCATGTGGTGTATGAATTGTGAGGTTGTGTCCTAGCACTACATCTTCGCTTTTTGTAACTAGCAATGCTATTGCTGCAACGCTTCGCAAGCATGTGGGGAGGGATCGCGCTACCGTATCTAGCTGAGCGCTGTAGTAAGCTACCGGCCTGCTGGCATCACCATGCTTCTGGGTTAGGACACCTGCTGCGCAACCAGCACTCTCTGTTCCGTACAGCTCAAAGGGTTTCCCATAGTCAGGCATACCTAATGCCGGTGCCTGTGTTAGGCACTGTTTTAGTCTTTCAAATGCCATCTCGGATTCGTCCGTGTGCGAGATCCGATCAGGTTTACTTGATGAGACCATCTCCTGCAAAGGTAGGGCTAGTATGGAAAAACCTGGGATCCAGTTACGGCAATATCCACACATTCCTAAAAACGTTCTGATCTGTTGCTGGGTTTGTGGCAGGGTCATGTCACGAATTGCTTGAATTCTATCAGCGGTAAGGTGTCTCAGTCCTTGTGTTAGACAGTGTCCCAAATACTTCACACGAGTCTGGCATAATTGTAACTTGTCTTTGGAAACCTTGTGTCCTGTGTCTGAAAGATGAGACAGGAGCTGTTTAGTATCTCTCAGGGACGCTTCCAATGAATCTGAACACAGTAGTAAATCGTCCACGTACTGTATCAATACTGATCCACTCACTGGTTGGAAAGACTGTAAACAATCATGCAGGGCTTGTGAGAAAATACTTGGACTGTCTATGAACCCTTGTGGTAAGCGAGTCCAGGTATACTGAACTCCCCTGTATGTGAATGCAAATAAGTATTGGCTGTCAGGGTGCAGGGGTACCGAGAAGAACGCGGAGCAGAGGTCAATCACAGTGAAAAATTTGGCAGTGGGAGGGATTTGCATTAGGATGACAGCTGGATTTGGCACTACGGGGAATTGACTCTCAACTATTTTGTTGATCCCTCTTAGATCCTGCACTAATCGGTAGCCCCTCTCCCCACTCTTTTTAACAGGGAAGATGGGACTATTTGCAGTGCTGGACGTCCTTACCAGAATGCCCTGTTGTAGCAAGCGCTCTATTACAGGGTAAACTCCTAACTCCACCTCTGGTTTCAGAGGATATTGTGGGATTTTTGGAGCTATCCTCCATCTTTTACTTGCACAACTACTGGGGCTACATTTGCCATCAATCCAGTGTCTTGTCCATCTTTGGTCCAAAGTGACTCCGGTATCTGGGAAATCATTTCTTCTACCTTGGACGGACACCTATTTACAATAACAGTGTGTGACATTAATCTTGTTGGGGAGTCTAGCATATCTTGCGCTTCCTGAGCGTGGTTTTCGGGTATGTCCAAGAACACACCTTCAGGAGTACAGTATATGACGCATCCCATTTTGCACAGTAAATCTCTCCCTAAGAGATTAGTCGGAGCCGATGCAGCCAGCAGGAAAGAATGCTTGGTATGCAAAGGCCCTATCGTAATCTCTGCGGGTTTACTTAAAGGGTAGTGCTGTACTACTCCTGTTACTCCCATGGCTGGAATTGTTTTACCAGTGGTTCTCATGCCCACGGTCGAATTTATCACTGACTTGGCCGCCCCCGTATCTACAAGGAAATTTAGAGATTTACCAGCTACATCAATTGTAACCTCGGGTTCATTTCCAAGGTTCGCAATTAATTTCACTGGCTGTAGATTACAGGTGTGGCCTCACCCCTATGGTGCGTGGTGGCCTCCCTGTATCGCGTTGGCAGCTATTACCTGTGAAGGGGGTAAATGGGATCTATCAGTGACTTGCCAGTCTCTTTTTGGGGGATACCTTTTTGTTTCCCCTGCGTGTGGCTCATAACTCCGTCTCTGCGGTCCTTGCTCCCAATTTCGTGTGTTATGTCGTTGTCTAGGGGGTTGGTATGATCCTTGTGCATTCTTTGATTTACAGTCTCGTGCAAAATGTCCCTCTTTATGACAGTAATAACAAGTTACCACATTTGACTTACCCACAGGGGTCGGAGATTTATACAGAGATGGCCTTGTGGTCAGGGCCTGTATACTTACGGCCATTAACTTATCACTTTGTGACTCCCTGTGTCTGGTGATATTCCGTTCATGATCAACAGCAGCCTCTCTCAAAGTAGCCACCGACAGACCTCGCCAACATGGTTGGGTGGTCTGTACCCTTGTCTTTAATACTTCTTTTAAACCTTCCATTAACACAGATACTGCTACTGCTCTAAGATTTACATTTGTCGAAATATCTTCTATGCCTGTATACTTAGCCATTTCCTGTAGTGCCCGATGAAAATAATCAGCAGCTGTTTCTCCCTCTTTTTGTTTGATGGTAAAAATTTTATTCCATTTGGCAACAGCTGGAAGATACTCTTTTAATTGTAAATTTATTCTCTTTACATTATCTTGATTGTACACATCCGTAAGGGGTACATCTTCATCTAATTTACAGTCAGCTAAAAATCTTGCTGAGTCGACATTGGAGGGTAAACATGCCCTCAGCAATATCTGCCAGTCTTTGTTATTGGGCTCCACAGTATTTCCTAGATCTCTAATGTATTTCTGACTAGCAGCTAGATCTTTCCTAGGATCAGGGAATTCAGACACCATTGTTCTTAATTCCATTCGGGAAAAGGGGCAGTGCATGGCGATGTTTCTGACAGGAGTGATTCCTGAAGTGTCAGTTTTCCCATTTGGCACTGCTATTACCCTAACGGGATTAAGTCCAATAACATCCTTCTGAGTAGATTCTACAATATGTGGTGAAATGGTTTCAGCATAGTGTATGGTGCCGTACTTACCAGATGATACGACCTCACCTGTCCCTCCGCTAGGGGGCTTTGACGCTAATCTTACGGGTTGGGCCGTGCCCACGGTTGTTTCTGCTATGGTGGCTGCTAGAGAGAGTGCCGATATTGTTGTTGGCTCATCCTCTTGATCACACTCCTGGGGAAAGTTTAAAACAGGGTACAGCTTGCACGGATTAGTATTTGCATTGATAATCTTAGTCACATTATTCTTAACATTTATACAGTTACTAAGTGCATGTTTATCATTCGCCAGTGTGCCATTCTCTGTGACCACCTGCTCTCCTGTTATGTATGGTGGCGGTGGCGCCGTGGCTATCAGTTTCTTGATAGGGTTAGATCCAGCCGCCTGAGCCAATCCTCTCTGTATTTCACCCTCCTGCTGCCATAACTGTAAATAGTCATAATGTTTGATTCGTCTCTTTGCAGATTTAATGAGACATATCCTTCTCCTTAGATTTTGCAACACATCTGGGCTAAAATTGCCTACCCGTGGGAACTTTTCCCAATCGTGCACAGTCATTCTTTCCCATTCATCACACAAAACCTGTGTGTGTGATCCGTATTTCTCACACATTACATACCTTGCCGACCCGATTGGTCGGTTTATTAAGTCAACCCGAACCGAGGTCGATCGCCCCCTACCTGAACAACTGGCCCCCATCCTTGCAGGTGTTGCTTTCACTACCTCTGACCTTCAAATCAGGGTCTTCAGCAAACCCTTACAAAACCAAGATGTCCGGGGTAGGCCGGCGGCGAAGTTTACCGAGTACTCCACTCACTCGCCCACGTTGACCAATACGCCCACACACTGCCTTAGCGCTGGCGTACTCAACCTAGGGCCCCTGCGACCTGAACCTCTATTTACTGGAACATGTGGGTGTGATCTGAAGAGCAATTAACCCTTTCCAGTAACTATTGGTTGTTGGATAGTTCCCAAGTGACTAGCGAACTTCCCTTAAAATAAAAAAAATATTACACAAATCACGTTAGAATGTACAAATAGCGTTTATGACCCCTCTAGCGTACGCAAATGGTACTGGGTCAAGTTACTAACTAATGCACACAATTACGTGCGGTACAATCGTTCTGCACATAAGCAACTAATCTTATGTGCGGAGCGACCAGTGGAATCGAAAATTGTGGCTGCGAATTTCTTCAGCCTGAGCTTAATGGCCTATATGGGTTCCGCACCAACCCTTACTGGTGTTGTGCTACTCTTTATCTATAGCGGACTTCTTAGTCTGCTGTACCTGGACCTCTTGGTCTGTCTGGACCTCCTGGTCTGTGCTACAGTAGACCTCCTGGTCTGCTATACTCTAATGCTCTTTTTTAATGTTTAACAAGGGATGCCTCCCAAGCCACCATGCAGTCACTTACACGTATGTACCTTCACGAGAACTCGATTTCCTTTGGTTCAACCCCAAAAATTAGAAACTTATATATATATGTATACACACTCTTTCACCTCATATACACTTTACTTTCGTTTCTGCGCAGAAATCCCTTTCATTAAGTAACACAGTCTAGTCCAGATGGGTTGCAAATTAGAGAAGGATCTATTAGCTTAAAATTTTGGACACTGAAATTGACTTGCGCTATTTATCGCGTTGCCTCCTTTTCGCCTGTTGTGATTTGTATTATGTGGAAGTACCCAGGCGCTCCGTTGCGTAATATACGCTCCGTGCGTCGACCCTTGCGTCGCGTACACTCGTTCTGCCCCTTTGTTAGAGACACGTGTACGCAGGCCAGACACGTCCACAGTAACACAGCTAACACGTTTATCAATGTAAATGATATTTAGCTATAATCATTTACCGAACACCACACAGATTCCACTGTATCAACCTTTAACTAGGCCAGGCTGTGTGCGTGTTTTTATAATTTACTCCTTTAAGTATTACTTTTAACTTTTAACTACCAATAGCAACAAATCTTTCTCAGCACGTTATCAATTGTGAAATGGCAAACAGGAAGGTGATATGTGAAAATACACAAATGAAAAAGAGATACAGTTGTGTGTGTGCGTGCGTGCGTACGCAAAACAGAAATAAACAGTTTTTAAAAAAAAAACAATAGCGTATTGTTCTTACCTCCGGTTCCGGATCCCACCAGCACTCCTTCAATCTAGCGAAGCAGACGCTTATCTAGTCAGCACTACTGTATCCCGATACGAAGGGATACTGCCTTCCCGCCCTTGCTGACGGATAACGTTTGTTTTCGCTAGTGCGGATATGTGGAGGACGGACGAGTCGCCAATTGATAATGCTGATTTAGATTACCTTATAACTTTACAATAATGGGTAAGAGACACAGTACGCAATTGGCGTATGGGGTACCGTAAAGGTACGTATTTAGTATAGCATACGCTAGGCCGTGATCGAGACGCACATGCGGCACGCTCGCTCACAGCTTAATGCGTGGAGTCGAGCACGCTATAGGCGAGTGACAACCGTAATGCTACGCTATCAGCGTAGCGGACGCTCGAGACCACGAGGAGATCACGAGTGGCGCAGATGCTCACAAGATGACACACAGGAAGGGTATTCTTATACTGTAAACCTTGTACTGAAACACTGTAGCGATATAACGCTGCTTAACCTTGTTAACACTAAAGCTGTTTGAGCGATCGAGATGCCCTTATTACTTTCTGCAATGTAATGAACACACAATACCGTGCTAAGGATCCAACACCTTTACTAACAAGCTTTTAGTTAAATTGAAAAGGGGTAAAACAGTTTACAAGTCATACACTACATACTAACATATAATTCTAACAGAATATCTAGACAGAAATATACAATAACGTTACAGTCTTAAACTAAACAGAGAGAGAGAATGTGGCCCATACAAACAAAGAGCGATATAATCACAGAGAATTACTTACACACACACACTGGGAACAATCGCAGCGCAGCCTGGTACCAGCCCCGAGTTTGTCAATATGAAAACCGTTTGTGGAGAGAGTGGGAGAGCTGTTCAGGCTGGCTGACCTTATATACACTGAGTACAGTATACTACAAAGGGACCTACAATCTCATTGTTCATTGGACACAGGAATGTCTCCTCGCATCATATCAAAAGGTCATAGGTTAGTTTGAACAGGTGGGCTGTGACTATTTTAAACAGCTCAGGTGGGTGGGAATCTCCGGATTCCCGCCGCATGGATAATGAACTGCAAATATAGAATATGTCCAGAAACTACTAATGGTCATAACTACACGCAGGAGCGATTAATCTTTACCTAACCAACACCGGATTATTGCTGTTAAAATACTCTTCAGTTAGGTACCAGACACAGCTGTTCAACCTTAATCAGACCCTTTGTACCACGTAAAGAGGGATTCCCAAGTCCGTGAACAAGTCACATTAACCAAACTTAGTGTTATCATTAAGGGGAACATTATCTATAAAACGAGCTATTTGGTTCTATTATTAAACGATTGAGTCGCCCGCTAGACGCACACAAAGTCTACCGTAAATGCACATACCACGCGCTCGAGCGCATGGCCTAGGCGCCATCACGCGGCTGCGTATATCCGCACGCACGGGAGAGAATGTGCACGTGCAGCAGGCACGCGCATGAGGTGCATATATGGCAACGTGCAGCGTGATATTTTTCTGACTTTGACAGTCCACCCTTTGGCAGTCACCAATAACTGCCACTTCCTGAAAACAGTTTAAACAGAGAAAAATATATGTCATGTAAAAATACATTTCTATGATTGGGTAAGGGAGAAGAGAAGAAGGTGGGAAAAAGGTATGACCTAGTGAGATAGTAGAAGCATGTATGTATGAGTCCATGTTTGAGGGGTCATGTATCATCGTGCCGTACGTGTTTTAAATCAAGCTTCGAGGTATTGCGAAGTATACATTTGAATTCCTTCTTATCCCGTGGTACGGGTCTGTGGATGGGCTGTCAAACTTTACCGAGCTCTTTTCGGCTTTTGGTTGCAACAAAATGGGGGAGCACATTTTAGTTGATGATACATGAATGGGGGGGATATGTGGGTGCTGATATCTGTGCCTATATTCCCTATCGACTATGTGTGTCATTACCTGAGGGTTGTAGAGGTGAAGATAAGAAGCAATTATGGTAAATGCAGTCGTAAACTATGTGAGTTTAATGTACATTTGTTGATTGAAGTCTTGTCTGGTGTCTTGTCTTGATGTACATGTTGACTGTAGTCTCTTTGGGCTTTTGCCAAAATGCGAGCAAAAAGCTTTCTCAATGTCCATAGACTTACAAAAGTGTTGGGCTATCGTAACATTTTAAAATCGCTAGGGATATTGGGGGTCTATGGCATTGTCCATCAATGGTCTGTGTATAAGGTTGTCAAATTCTTCTTCCAAGCGGATGTCTTTGTACCTTGGAGGAAAGCAAAGGAGAAACGGGTGAAAGAAACGGACCGTGGAATCACATTTTCATCACAACATTGTCTCAATGGTTGGGTCGTAAATCAAATCAGTCGTTGTTATTACAGTATCTTCACTTCTTAAACTCATCACTTGGGCGCTACGTTTACACTTTGTTAAAACCCGAACGCATCTAAATATCAGACCGACCAATATGATGACACCCAGAATACACAAAAGAAATTTACCTACATCCATGATAATACCTTGGGCCCATTCTCCTAAACCAGAGAACCAATTTCGTGGGTTCAACCATGACACCCAACTGGTCAGCTCATTACCCACAGCGGCAAGGGTGAGATTGTGTTTCCTTCGGAACTCCCATTTTAATTGCAAAATGTCATCCATCTTTTGGTCTATGACCTCGGCTGGGTCCTCAGTGCTGTTTGTAATATACGTGCAGCACTTTATTCCATACTGAGTCGCTAGGGTAACACAATACCCGCCTGTCACAGCCGTGAGATAATTGAGAATCATCCTATGCTGAACCAGTTCTGTTTTGTAGGCTTGTAACTCTTTCCCAGTGTACCTGAAGGTGTCGTCATACATTTCGGTGATATTGTCTAATAAATTTGCAAGCGCAGATATATATTTATAATTTATCACTCCTCTGGCGGTACGAGTGATATCAAACGCGATTAGGAATTGAATCCCGGTGGATTCATGGATCAGGTCAGAAGCCGGATGCTCTGTTCTTTCTATCAGGTGCCGTTTAACGATGTGCTCGTAATGAGTGTGAGTATAAGGAGCTTGGGCACTGCGGTGAATATCTTTCATTTTAGTGTGGGATACAGTCATTACCTCAGGCAGTACTTTTCCAATATAACATAACCCTTCTGAGTTTGGGGCAAGCCACTTAAACGCCTTCCTCCCGCATATGAAGTATGCATCATCGGGGAGAACATATGGGACGGAGTGTGACATAACCATATTACAAATTTTCCATGTGAATTCTCCTAGCCCTAATTATTCCATCTGTTTAGTACACGTATCAGTTTGTACGATCTGTGCACAGTATCCTGGTGATACTTCTCCAACTCGCATGATCCTACTTCCTAAGGTGTACCTATACCGAAAGAATTTCCTATGGTCGGCTATCTGGCGTATAAGTTCCGTGTCTATGGGCAATCTGTCGGCTCTATGTGAGAATGTCATGGTTTGATTACTCCATGACACTTCCCAATTTCCCGGCTTTCGGGGATTGGAAATGTTAAAGCACACTAAGGACCTATCCACATGATATTGGTGGAGCTTCAAACTAGGAGGACTAGAGATATTAAACCTCTTGTCCACCGGCCTCCCACCATTTAGCTCAAGTACCTCCCCTACCGTTAAAGGGAATGGTACTAATCCTGATTTGCTATGGCCTTGAGGTACTTGAGAGCATACCCAACAGTCTGTCTGATTTAACACTTTACCCACTAAGGAGTGATAGTCACTCAATGGATGCTGGTCCATGTGGACATTAAAACTGGACTGACATTTCTTTATGCACCCATCCTCAACTATATTGTCACAATGCCTACAGATGCAGTTCTCTTCAGCTAACAATCCTTCACAATTCCTTCTATTGTCAATGCTACCAGATCGTTTTCTGATACTCGCCTTTACTCGGAGATTATGTTGTTCTTGGAAATCTACGCCTGCATCCTGGTCATCAGAACCCATTCCTGATCCTTTCTCGACCTCCATGGTACTCTCACCGAAACAGACTGCTCTGGTCAACATCATGGTCAACAGGAAAATCCGGATCACAGTCTCTTGGAGCAAGTCCATCTTTGAGGAGTAAAAGGAGGAAAATAAGAAGGGGGAAAGGAAATAGGAGGGAGGTGGGAACTGGAGAAAATAACAAATGGGAAAAAGAAATCTGGCTCGACAAGCTTCCGGTCTTGTTATTCTCAGCGCTCAGGTGTCGTCTCAATCCTCCCTGAACAGACACTCTAGTGATACAACCTCTACCGTCTGTTCTTTATCACGGGACCTCTCTGGGTCAGTGACCTTTTTACAATGAGACGAATGGACCCAAGTCTCTCTCTCTGCAACCTTCAAAGCAGTTGTGCTGGTCAATAAGACTTGATATGGTCCTTCCCATCTGTCAATAAGGCAACCTGAGCATAGAAAATTCCGTATCATTACATAATCCCCAGGTTCAATGTCATGACAATTACTGTCTGGCAAATCAGGAATCACCAACTTTAGATTATCATTCTGATTCCTCAATTGCTTACTCATCTTAACCAAGTACTTTACGGTTACTTCATTGTTACATTTCAAATCACCCTGGGGGTTAATCATAACATGGGGTTGTCGACCAAACAGAATTTCAAAAGGAGACAGATTAAGAGGGGACCTGGGAGTGGTTCTGATGCTGTATAATACGATTGGCAAAGCTTCAGGCCATAACAGTCCTGTTTCAGTCATTACTTTGCTCAATTTATTTTTAATAGTGCTGTTAACTCTTTCCACCTTCGCGCTCGCCTGGGGGCGGTACGGAGTGTGCAGCTTACTATTAATTCCCATCAACTTACACATTGTTTGAAAGACTTCACCGGTGAAATGGGTACCCCTATCACTTTCAATTATTCTAGGGATACCGTATCTACACACAAATTCCTGTACAATTTTCTTTGCAGTAAATACAGCGGTATTTGTGGCCGCAGGAAATGCTTCAACCCAATTTGAAAACACATCTATACAGACCAAAACATACTTTAAATTTCTACAAGGTGGCAATTGTATGAAATCAATTTGTATCACCTGGAAAGGGCCATCTGTTGGAGGGATATGAGATGGCTCTGTTGGTATTGCCTTTCCGATATTTTTCCTCAAGCAGGTAAGACATGTCATTGCTCTCTTACCCGCATGGTAAGAAAATCCTGGGGCGCACCAATAAGCTCTTACTAGCTTACACATCCCTTCTTTGCCCAGATGAGTCAGCCTGTGTGCTGCTTCCGCTAGACTTGGAAGGTATGCTCTTGGTGCCACTGGTTTACCATGTCCATCTGTCCAGAGTCCTGAGGACTCCTGGCCATATCCTTTTGATCTCCAAACTGCCTTTTCCTGAGGAGAACACAAATTTTGCATTTCGCACAATTTCTGTGTGTTGACAGTATTAAATACCATCAGTTGTGTGATGTCTGTCTGTCTATGGGTACCAGCTGCTAACTTAGCAGCTTCGTCTGCTCGGCTGTTACCAAGTGATACCGGGTCTTGGCTATATGTGTGTGCTTTACACTTGATAACAGCCACTCTGTCGGGTTCCTGTATCGCTGTTAGAAGCCTTTTGATGTGGGCTGCATGCGCTATGGGTGTGCCAGCTGCCGTCATGAAATTTCTGAGGCGCCATAGGGCTCCGAAATCATGGACTACTCCGAAGGCGTACCTAGAATCTGTGTAGATATTGGCTGACTTGCCCTTAGCCAATTCACATGCTCTGGTTAGGGCAACCAGTTCAGCAACCTGGGCTGAGTGAGGTGGGCCTAGCGGTTCTGCTTCTATGGTGCCTTGGTCATCTCCGACTGCGTATCCAGTACACAAGTCTCCCGAGTCCGTCTGTCTGTGACAACTACCGTCAGTGTAGAAAGTAAAATCTACATCTTCCAGTGGGTTGTCACTGATGTCAGGCCTTGCCGTGAAATTTTGGGTAAAATATTCCATACAATCATGTGTGTCATCCTCTGTATTAAATCCTCCTTCACCATTACTCTCATCCTCCACCCTTTGTGCCTGTCCAGGCACACCTGGGAGATACGTTGCAGGATTTAATGCGCTGCATCTCCTTATGGTAATGTTTACGGGGGCCATCAGTGCCAATTCCCATCTTGTAAACCGCGCTGATGAGACGTGTCTGGTTTGGGCAGAATTTAGTAAGGCTGACACTGCATGTGGTGTATGAATTGTGAGGTTGTGTCCTAGCACTACATCTTCGCTTTTTGTAACTAGCAATGCTATTGCTGCAACGCTTCGCAAGCATGTGGGGAGGGATCGCGCTACCGTATCTAGCTGAGCGCTGTAGTAAGCTACCGGCCTGCTGGCATCACCATGCTTCTGGGTTAGGACACCTGCTGCGCAACCAGCACTCTCTGTTCCGTACAGCTCAAAGGGTTTCCCATAGTCAGGCATACCTAATGCCGGTGCCTGTGTTAGGCACTGTTTTAGTCTTTCAAATGCCATCTCGGATTCGTCCGTGTGCGAGATCCGATCAGGTTTACTTGATGAGACCATCTCCTGCAAAGGTAGGGCTAGTATGGAAAAACCTGGGATCCAGTTACGGCAATATCCACACATTCCTAAAAACGTTCTGATCTGTTGCTGGGTTTGTGGCAGGGTCATGTCACGAATTGCTTGAATTCTATCAGCGGTAAGGTGTCTCAGTCCTTGTGTTAGACAGTGTCCCAAATACTTCACACGAGTCTGGCATAATTGTAACTTGTCTTTGGAAACCTTGTGTCCTGTGTCTGAAAGATGAGACAGGAGCTGTTTAGTATCTCTCAGGGACGCTTCCAATGAATCTGAACACAGTAGTAAATCGTCCACGTACTGTATCAATACTGATCCACTCACTGGTTGGAAAGACTGTAAACAATCATGCAGGGCTTGTGAGAAAATACTTGGACTGTCTATGAACCCTTGTGGTAAGCGAGTCCAGGTATACTGAACTCCCCTGTATGTGAATGCAAATAAGTATTGGCTGTCAGGGTGCAGGGGTACCGAGAAGAACGCGGAGCAGAGGTCAATCACAGTGAAAAATTTGGCAGTGGGAGGGATTTGCATTAGGATGACAGCTGGATTTGGCACTACGGGGAATTGACTCTCAACTATTTTGTTGATCCCTCTTAGATCCTGCACTAATCGGTAGCCCCTCCCCCCACTCTTTTTAACAGGGAAGATGGGACTATTTGCAGTGCTGGACGTCCTTACCAGAATGCCCTGTTGTAGCAAGCGCTCTATTACAGGGTAAACTCCTAACTCCACCTCTGGCTTCAGAGGATATTGTGGGATTTTTGGAGCTATCCTACCATCTTTTACTTGCACAACTACTGGGGCTACATTTGCCATCAATCCAGTGTCTTGTCCATCTTTGGTCCAAAGTGACTCCGGTATCTGGGAAATCATTTCTTCTACCTTGGACGGACACCTATTTACAATAACAGTGTGTGACATTAATCTTGTTGGGGAGTCTAGCATATCTTGCGCTTCCTGAGCGTGGTTTTCGGGTATGTCCAAGAACACACCTTCAGGAGTACAGTATATGACGCATCCCATTTTGCACAGTAAATCTCTCCCTAAGAGATTAGTCGGAGCCGATGCAGCCAGCAGGAAAGAATGCTTGGTATGCAAAGGCCCTATCGTAATCTCTGCGGGTTTACTTAAAGGGTAGTGCTGTACTACTCCTGTTACTCCCATGGCTGGAATTGTTTTACCAGTGGTTCTCATGCCCACGGTCGAATTTATCACTGACTTGGCCGCCCCCGTATCTACAAGGAAATTTAGAGATTTACCAGCTACAACAATTGTAACCTCGGGTTAATTTCCAAGGTTCGCAATTAATTTCACTGGCTGTAGATTACAGGTGTGGCCTCGCCCCTATGGTGCGTGGTGGCCTCCCTGTATCGCGTTGGCAGCTATTACCTGTGAAGGGGGTAAATGGGATCTATCAGTGACTTGCCAGTCTCTTTTTGGGGGATACCTTTTTGTTTCCCCTGCGTGTGGCTCATAACTCCGTCTCTGCGGTCCTTGCTCCCAATTTCGTGTGTTATGTCGTTGTCTAGGGGGTTGGTATGATCCTTGTGCATTCTTTGATTTACAGTCTCGTGCAAAATGTCCCTCTTTATGACAGTAATAACAAGTTACCACATTTGACTTACCCACAGGGGTCGGAGATTTATACAGAGATGGCCTTGTGGTCAGGGCCTGTATACTTACGGCCATTAACTTATCACTTTGTGACTCCCTGTGTCTGGTGATATTCCGTTCATGATCAACAGCAGCCTCTCTCAAAGTAGCCACCGACAGACCTCGCCAACATGGTTGGGTGGTCTGTACCCTTGTCTTTAATACTTCTTTTAAACCTTCTATTAACACAGATACTGCTACTGCTGTAAGATTTACATTTGTCGAAATATCTTCTATGCCTGTATACTTAGCCATTTCCTGTAGTGCCCGATGAAAATAATCAGCAGCTGTTTCTCCCTCTTTTTGTTTGATGGTAAAAATTTTATTCCATTTGGCAACAGCTGGAAAATACTCTTTTAATTGTAAATTTATTCTCTTTACATTATCTTGATTGTACACATCCGTAAGGGGTACATCTTCATCTAATTTACAGTCAGCTAAAAATCTTGCTGAGTCGACATTGGAGGGTAAACATGCCCTCAGCAATATCTGCCAGTCTTTGTTATTGGGCTCCACAGTATTTCCTAGATCTCTAATGTATTTCTGACTAGCAGCTAGATCTTTCCTAGGATCAGGGAATTCAGACACCATTGTTCTTAATTCCATTCGGGAAAAGGGGCAGTGCATGGCGATGTTTCTGACAGGAGTGATTCCTGAAGTGTCAGTTTTCCCATTTGGCACTGCTATTACCCTAACGGGATTAAGTCCAATAACATCCTTCTGAGTAGATTCTACAATATGTGGTGAAATGGTTTCAGCATAGTGTATGGTGCCGTACTTACCAGATGATACGACCTCACCTGTCCCTCCGCTAGGGGGCTTTGACGCTAATCTTACGGGTTGGGCCGTGCCCACGGTTGTTTCTGCTATGGTGGCTGCTAGAGAGAGTGCCGATATTGTTGTTGGCTCATCCTCTTGATCACACTCCTGGGGAAAGTTTAAAACAGGGTACAGCTTGCACGGATTAGTATTTGCATCGATAATCTTAGTCACATTATTCTTAACATTTATACAGTTACTAAGTGCATGTTTATCATTCACCAGTGTGCCATTCTCTGTGACCACCTGCTCTCCTGTTATGTATGGTGGCGGTGGCGCCGTGGCTATCAGTTTCTTGATAGGGTTAGATCCAGCCGCCTGAGCCAATCCTCTCTGTATTTCACCCTCCTGCTGCCATAACTGTAAATAGTCATAATGTTTGATTCGTCTCTTTGCAGATTTAATGAGACATATCCTTCTCCTTAGATTTTGCAACACATCTGGGCTAAAATTGCCTACCCGTGGGAACTTTTCCCCATCGTGCACAGTCATTCTTTCCCATTCATCACACAAAACCTGTGTGTGTGATCCGTATTTCTCACACATTACATACCTTGCCGACCCGATTGGTCGGTTTATTAAGTCAACCCGAACCGAGGTCGATCGCCCCCTACCTGAACAACTGGCCCCCATCCTTGCAGGTGTTGCTTTCACTACCTCTGACCTTCAAATCAGGGTCTTCAGCAAACCCTTACAAAACCAAGATGTCCGGGGTAGGCCGGCGGCGAAGTTTACCGAGTACTCCACTCACTCGCCCACGTTGACCAATACGCCCACACACTGCCTTAGCGCTGGCGTACTCAACCTAGGGCCCCTGCGACCTGAACCTCTATTTACTGGAACATGTGGGTGTGATCTGAAGAGCAATTAACCCTTTCCAGTAACTATTGGTTGTTGGATAGTTCCCAAGTGACTAGCGAACTTCCCTTAAAATAAAAAAAATATTACACAAATCACGTTAGAATGTACAAATAGCGTTTATGACCCCTCTAGTGTACGCAAATGGTACTGGGTCAAGTTACTAACTAATGCACACAATTACGTGCGGTACAATCGTTCTGCACATAAGCAACTAATCTTATGTGCGGAGCGACCAGTGGAATCGAAAATTGTGGCTGCGAATTTCTTCAGCCTGAGCTTAATGGCCTATATGGGTTCCGCACCAACCCTTACTGGTGTTGTGCTACTCTTTATCTATAGCGGACTTCTTAGTCTGCTGTACCTGGACCTCCTGGTCTGTCTGGACCTCCTGGTCTGTGCTACAGTAGACCTCCTGGTCTGCTATACTCTAATGCTCTTTTTTAATGTTTAACAAGGGATGCCTCCCAAGCCACCATGCAGTCACTTACACGTATGTACCTTCACGAGAACTCGATTTCCTTTGGTTCAACCCCAAAAATTAGAAACTTATATATATATGTATACACACTCTTTCACCTCATATACACTTTACTTTCGTTTCTGCGCAGAAATCCCTTTCATTAAGTAACACAGTCTAGTCCAGATGGGTTGCAAATTAGAGAAGGATCTATTAGCTTAAAATTTTGGACACTGAAATTGACTTGCGCTATTTATCGCGTTGCCTCCTTTTCGCCTGTTGTGATTTGTATTATGTGGGTGTACCCAGGCGCTCCGTTGCGTAATATATGCTCCGTGCGTCGACCCTTGCGTCGCGTACACTCGTTCTGCCCCTTTGTTAGAGACACGTGTACGCAGGCCAGACACGTCCACAGTAACACAGCTAACACGTTTATCAATGTAAATGATATTTAGCTATAATCATTTACCGAACACCACACAGATTCCACTGTATCAACCTTTAACTAGGCCAGGCTGTGTGCGTGTTTTTATAATTTACTCCTTTAAGTATTACTTTTAACTTTTAACTACCAATAGCAACAAATTTTTCTCAGCACGTTATCAATTGTGAAATGGCAAACAGGAAGGTGATATGTGAAAATACACAAATGAAAAAGAGATACAGTTGTGTGTGTGCGTGCGTGCGTACGCAAAACAGAAATAAACAGTTTTTAAAAAAAAAACAATAGCGTATTGTTCTTACCTCCGGTTCCGGATCCCACCAGCACTCCTTCAATCTAGCGAAGCAGACGCTTATCTAGTCAGCACTACTGTATCCCGATACGAAGGGATACTGCCTTCCCGCCCTTGCTGACGGATAACGTTTGTTTTCGCTAGTGCGGATATGTGGAGGACGGACGAGCCGCCAATTGATAATGCTGATTTAGATTACCTTATAACTTTACAATAATGGGTAAGAGACACAGTACGCAATTGGCGTATGGGGTACCGTAAGGGTACGTATTTAGTATAGCATACGCTAGGCCGTGATCGAGACGCACATGCGGCACGCTCGCTCACAGCTTAATGCGTGGAGTCGAGCACGCTATAGGCGAGTGACAACCGTAATGCTACGCTATCAGCGTAGCGGACGCTCGAGACCACGAGGAGATCACGAGCGGCGCAGATGCTCACAAGATGACACACAGGAAGGGTATTCTTATACTGTAAACCTTGTACTGAAACACTGTAGCGATATAACGCTGCTTAACCTTGTTAACACTAAAGCTGTTTGAGCGATCGAGATGCCCTTATTACTTTCTGCAATGTAATGAACACACAATACCGTGCTAAGGATCCAACACCTTTACTAACAAGCTTTTAGTTAAATTGAAAAGGGGTAAAACAGTTTACAAGTCATACACTACATACTAACATATAATTCTAACAGAATATCTAGACAGAAATATACAATAACGTTACAGTCTTAAACTAAACAGAGAGAGAGAATGTGGCCCATACAAACAAAGAGCGATATAATCACAGAGAATTACTTACACACACACACTGGGAACAATCGCAGCGCAGCCTGGTACCAGCCCCGAGTTTGTTAATATGAAAACCGTTTGTGGAGAGAGTGGGAGAGCTGTTCAGGCTGGCTGACCTTATATACACTGAGTACAGTATACTACAAAGGGACCTACAATCTCATTGTTCATTGGACACAGGAATGTCTCCTCGCATCATATCAAAAGGTCATAGGTTAGTTTGAACAGGTGGGCTGTGACTATTTTAAACAGCTCAGGTGGGTGGGAATCTCCGGATTCCCGCCGCATGGATAATGAACTGCAAATATAGAATATGTCCAGAAACTACTAATGGTCATAACTACACGCAGGAGCGATTAATCTTTACCTAACCAACACCGGATTATTGCTATTAAAATACTCTTCAGTTAGGTACCAGACACAGCTGTTCAACCTTAATCAGACCCTTTGTACCACGTAAAGAGGGATTCCCAAGTCCGTGAACAAGTCACATTAACCAAACTTACAGTTATCATTAAGGGGAACATTATCTATAAAACAAGCTATTTGGTTCTATTATTAAACGATTGAGTCGCCCGCTAGACGCACACAAAGTCTACCGTAAATGCACATACCACGCGCTCGAGCGCATGGCTGAGGCGCCATCACGCGGCTGCGTGTATCCGCACGCACGGGAGAGAATGTGCAGGCACGCGCATGAGGTGCATATATGGCAACGTGCAGCGTGATATTTTTCTGACTTTGACAGCCCTGATGACATAAGTGTGCACTTATCGCTGTAATAAGTGTTCCATTCATAAACAGGCCCCTCTGTGACCTGGAACTAATTGTAGTTAAAGGCTGTATAATCACTTTATGACGAGGCTATAAAATCCTAAGCGGGTGTGGTAAAGAACCAGGTGCGTATCTAGAAAGAGGAGACCCGTGTGCAGTCTCCATGTGTGGGCCTCCTCCTCTCCCGTCCCATAACTGGCAGCAGTGCTGTTAGCGCTCTGTCTGAGCACTAGACACTCTGGCACAGTGCCAGAGTCTACAGCGCATGCGCAAGTCTCTGAAAAAATGGTGCGACAGCCATTTTTTCGGAGACCTGTGCATGCACTGTAGACTCTGGCACAGTGCCAGAGTGTCTAGTGCTCAGACAGAGCAGTAACAGCGTTGCTGCGGCTGCCGGCTACGGGACTGGAGAGGAGGGGCCCACACACGGAGATCAGAAAGGTGAGTATTAGAAGAAATGGTTGCAGTGTGGGGCCCCTCTGAACCCAGGGGCCCATGTGCACCGCACACACTGCAGTGCACCCATTATAGATATGCAACTGTATAGAACATACTGTAGGTTCTCAAACTCAGTCCTCGGAAACCCCACACAGTGAATGTTTTCCAGGTCTTCTCACAGAGAGGTCCATTCCGAACCGATCACTGGCTGCAGTTTGTCGCAGTGTAGCGATCGGGTCGGAACTGCGTATGCGCCGGCACCGCAGTGCGGTGTACGGCCGAAGGTCGTTGTTCCCTAGCGATCGCCTCTGCCTGATTGACAGGCAGAGGCGGTCGCTGGGCGGGAGGGGGCTGGATGGTGGCGTTGAGCCGCCATTTAGGGGGCGCGGTCCAGTCAATGCAGGCGTGGCCAGACCGTTGGGGGGATCGGCCCGTGGCGGTTCAGTGACGTCACACGTAGCCGCTGCGACCTGGACAGAGAAGAGGTTCTCCCGGCCAGCCGCAGGAGCTGCAGTGGCCGGGAGTTACTCCTCAAATGTAAAAGCATCGCCGCTGTGCAATGCTTTTGCATTTCTGCAGGGGAGGTGGCGGCACTGACATGCGGGGCAGACTAGCCCTGTGCTGGGCGTCCCCCCACATGTCTGAGTGCCTGATCGTAGCTAAATTTAGCACAGCTACGATCAACTCGGAATGACCCCCAGAGTTTCAAGTGAAATAATTATCTCCACCTATGGATCTTTTAAAACGCATCAGTGAGTAATGAGTACACCTGTGCACCTGCTGGGCGACCTGGAAAACGTGAGCTGTTTGGGGTCTTGAGGACCGAGTTGAGAACCACTGGTATAGAAGATCTACAGTTAGCTAGACAGTCGTTAGGTCGACAGGGTCGTAATGTCAACATGGAAATGGCCGACACAAGTTTTTTGTTTGTTTTTTGGATGTCATTTATGTTTAACAACACTTTGCCACGCTTTGGGCGGGGTTATTATTCCCAGACATAGTCCACGAGGATTAGTAAATCAAGCCAAAATTGGAAAAACTAAATCATGTCTCGGCCATGTGTGTGTTGACAATTGTCATGTAAAAAATTTGAAACTGTCATTAAGCACTATCTACCTTTTGGCCTTTTGACCACGTCGACCCATACATTGGAAGACACAGAAGCGTGTTCATTATGGATGCGGTAACTGTAACATATGATTAAGGTGAACTGAATGCAGCATTGTTACCTGCAGCAGGACACAATTAAGGTGGACTGAATGCAGCATTGTTACCTGCAGCAGGACACAGTTAGGGTGGACTGAATGCAGCATTGTTACCTGCAGCAGGACACAATTAAGGTGGACTGAATGCAGCATTGTTACCTGCAGCAGGACACAGTTAAGATGGAATGAATGCAGCATTGTTACCTGCAGCAGGACACAATTAAGGTGGACTGAATGCAGCATTGTTACCTGTAGCAGGACACAGTTAAGGTGGACTGAATGCAGCATTGTTACCTGCAGCAGGACACAATTAAGATGGAATGAATGCAGCATTGTTACCTGCAGCAGGACACAATTAAGGTGGACTGAATGCAGCATTGTTACCTGCAGCAGGACACAGTTAAGGTGGACTGAATGCAGCATTGTTACCTGCAGCAGGACACAATTAAGATGGAATGAATGCAACATTGTTACCTGCAGCAGGACACAATTAAGGTGGACTGAATGCAGCATTGTTACCTGCAGCAGGACACAATTAAGGTGGACTGAATGCAGCATTGTTACCTGCAGCAGGACACAATTAAGGTGGACTGAATGCAGCATTGTTACCTGCAGCAGGACACAGTTAAGGTGGACTGAATGCAGCATTGTTACCTGCAGCAGGACACAGTTAAGATGGAATGAATGCAACATTGTTACCTGCAGCAGGACACAATGAAGATGGAATGAATGCAACATTGTTACCTGCAGCAGGACTCAATTAAGGTGGACTGAATGCAACATTGTTACCTGCAGCAGGACACAATTAAGGTGGACTGAATGCAACATTGTTACCTGCAGCAGGACACAATTAAGGTGGACTGAATGCAGCATTGTTACCTGCAGCAGGACACAGTTAAGGTGGACTGAATGCAGCATTGTTACCTGCAGCAGGACACAGCCACGGCCGCTGATGGTTACATTATAGTTCCCTGGTATGCTGGACAGGGGCTGTGTCTGGACAAGGAGACGATTGTTGGCATCAAGATTAAACTGTCGGATGACTTCATCTCCGTATTGCACTAGAACAGCGTTATTGGTGATCTTCTGGTACACCAAAGGAGCAAAGTCAGAGAACGCTTTCAGCACCTCCACAGTGTCCTGAGGAAACAGATAAGCAACGCATTAACCAATCCGTGTAGGTGCCAGCGTCTGCCGGGATTGGCGCAGCATAAAGGGAAACTTCTGTTCTGTTGTAGTATACACCGCCTGCTGCAAGTCTGTGCATAAGGTGTAATAAAAATCCCATCACAAGTGATATAACCTGCAGGTGCTTTATATTATAACCAAACTGCAGTGTAAGGACCTTGTTCACTTAGGATTGCAATTTCTGCTAACAGTGTACACATTTTCTGTCACTTTTTTTTTACTAGCGCATGTGCAATGCGAATGCTGCACATGCGCAGTCGTTCGATAATCGGGCAGATTGCGATTTGCAAATTTTGCAATCGTGACTGAATGAGGTCCTAAGTTTACAAAGATAACAGGATATTTTTGCCATTAAAACTATTGCTTCATGCCTCCAGTGTAACCTACTTATCTTAGATTGTAAACTAAATCCACAGGGCCACCACTTTTAGGTCATGCCCTTAGAGGTCATTTCTTTGCACCAGGATACCTTAAGTGTACCACGCTGTATGACATGTTGGCACAATACAGCCACTAAATATCTCACCGGTGTAGAGCTGTATGACCCAGATGAGGGGTGCCTTGAAAGCCAACGAGCACCCATAGCCAAGAAGTTAATTTTCCCTGGGGTGTGATAAGTCCCTTCAGCCAAGACCTGCAGGAAACGTTCCATCTTCTCAATACCTGCTGATGAAGCTTGAGGAGCAAACAGATAGGAGCGCTGCTGCTTGGGTTTGATGAGAAGCTCCAAGTGATCCGTGTCATCTGTAAGAGGGGAGAAAGTAAAGGACATGTGTCAGGCGTTAATTACATAGAACATTTTTTTAAGCAGAAACTTCACATTCTGAGGTCCATGTTCAGGATAACATCAATGACATCTACAAAGTAGAGAGGGGTATTCCCTTCCCCCTTCTTACTGCCCTTCTTGTTCTCTTTTAGAGTGAGATGGGTGAAAAGGGTGGAGAAGAGAGCCAGTGGAGAAGTTGGCAACCAAACAGCTGCTCTATATAATTTTATAGTATGCAAATTATAAAAGTGACTTCAATGCTGCTTGGTTGCCATGTGCAACTTCTCCGCTGGCTCACTTTTCCACTCTTTCCACTGCATAGTACATCTCCCTCTTAGCAGGTTTTTAAAGTGCAATAGTCACCAAGAATTTAAAGGTGTTCCGGAGTTGTCTTAAATGACTCTTTTATGCCTTAGCATAAGTAGCAGTCTACAGTACTTTTTATGTACAAACAGGGCCGGTGTGTCATCGCCCCCCCCCCCCCCCTCATCCTTTCCTGAAAATCAGACAAAAAAATATAGGGCCTAATTCAGATCTGATCGCTGGGCAGACGATTTTTGCACTGCTGCGAACAGATAGTCGCCGTCCACAGGGAGTGTATTTTAGCTGTGCAAGTGTGCGATCGCATGAGCAGCCCGAGCGGTACAGGAAAACTTTGTGCCGTCCCTGAGTAGCTCAGAACTTACTCCGCCGCTGCGATCACTTCAGCCTGTCCGGGACCAGAATTGACGTCAGACACCAGCCCTGCAAACGCTTGGACACGCCTGCGTTTTTCCAACTACTCCCAGAAAACGGTCAGTTGCCACCCACGAACGCCAATCTCCTTGCAAACGCCCGTGCGAATGGATCATCGCACAAACCCATCGCTGAGCGGGGGATCCGCTTTGTACCCATGTCACGCACCTGTGCATTGCGGTGCATACGCATGCGCAGTTCAGACCTAATCACCCGCTGTGCAGAAAACGCAGCCTAGCGATCAGGTCTGAATTAGCCCCTAAATGTGAAAAGCCCACTAGACGTGACATTTTGCGGCAAGCTGCAGCAGTCAGGTGGGTTACATAGCACTTATCCATATTACACTGACATCAGTGCCGTGCTGGCTGCTAACAGTTGGGCGGCCGTAGCGTCCCTGCAATCACGGAAGGTGAAAGCGGGTAAAAAGCGGGATGCCATTGCGGGAGGCAGACAAAAAGCGGGAGGTGGGGGCCAGTGGCGCACGCAGGGGGGGTTTCCGAGTACCCAGAAACCCCCCTCACTAAAAAAAATAAAAAAATATTATAAATTTTTTTTTTTTTTTAGTTTTTTTTCTGCATGACTATTATTATGCCTGCTGTCTTCCTGGTGGTACTTATAAGTGCTTAATAAAAGTTTACTTTATTTTAATTATAGTACATATATATCCATGTGCATACATTATATACACATGTATATACATACATATAAACACACACACACATATGATATATATATATACATGGGTGTGTATATATATATATATATATATATGTGTACTGTATATACGTATATGCATGTTCAATATGCTATGTATGTATATATATATACATATATATATGTGTGTGTGTGCGTGTGTGTGTGTATATATATATATATATATATAGAGAGAGAGAGAGAGAGAGAGAGGTGTATATACGGTATATATATGTGTGTAGATAAGTATATATATATATATATATATATGCATATATATATATGCATATATATACACACACACACACACACACACTAGTTTTACGGACCCATCATATACTGGGTCACATCAATCCCCACCCCCATGCTTGGCTCCACCCAGTTCTGGAAACCCCCCCATGCAAATCCTGCGTTTGCCACTGGTGGGGGCAGCTAAAAAGTGGGATGCAATCATGATAGGCGGGGGCAGGTATAAACTGGCATATGGGGGGTACATTCTGGGCACATTTCCTATAATAGGAGATGTGTTCAGGTTCCTGTCTTTTACCTTTACAAACTTTTTTTTAAATAACCAAATTGCTGTAGGTTATTATGTTATAATGTTACTCCTGGCATTACTGTGTGTGTATAATTTGTTGTAATTGTGGCCATTGGTTCAATAAAGGAACATACTTTCATGTGAGTGCTCAGACATTTCCTTCATTACACTACATTGCAAACTTGTTGCAATAATACAGCCATATATTTTTCATGGTGTTCATGGTGTTATTAGTTATTAATACATTACAAGGTTAGGTGTAGAGGATGAGGGGGGGGGGATCAATCTATTTGAGCTTAGTTCATCATTGACAGGTAATTCAAATGTGTTGTCTATGTTTAGTTTACTTAATAACAGCTGGGCGGCCACGGCATCCTTGCAATCGTGGGAGGCAGCTAAAAGGCAGAATGCAATCACGGGTAAAAGCGGGATGCAATCGCAGGATGCAATTGCGGGAGGCGGGGGTGGGTAAAAAGCGGGATGCAATCACGGGTAAAATCGGGGTGCAATCACAGGAGGCGGCTAAAAAAGCGGGATGCAATCGCGGGAGGCGGGGGCGGGTAGAAAGCGGGATTCAATCACGGGATGCCATCGTGGGAGGTGGGGGCAAGTAAAAATCAGGGATGCAATTGTGGGAGGGGTGGCGCTGGATAACATTAGGGTGCAAGGGTGCTGTCATTGTGCGGGGCGGGAATATGCTGGATTCTATAGTGGAAGGGCGGGCAGGGAGTGGAGAGGGGGATATTGCAGACAGAGCAAGGACCAGTCAGCAGCTTTCAGAATTTTAGAAGAGCCGCCCTGCATATCTCCCGATGGGTTACACAGCACTCACCCATGTTACGCTGACATCAATGCCGGGCCGGCTCATAACAGTTGGGCAGCTGCAACATGCCTGCTCCTCAGACCTCAGTCACTTACGGACGAGGAGGAGCCCAGCTGAGCAGAGGTAATAATGAAAGCAATTATCATTGGCAGCGAGCAGCGCCGCCCCCCAGTGGTCACCGCCCATAGCTGCATAATGGTAGCGCCAGACCTGTGTACAGACCTCTTCTGGAGACTTTGTGTAATGCCGTAGCAGCAGGAGAGAGGAATCCCTAGTGACTATGGGTGGGATGCATATGGAGAGAGGTACCATGCTTTATAAAGAGTGAAGAAGTGGGCAAATGGGGTAAGTTGCCCCTAGCAATCAACAGCTTACCTTTTTAATTATGAGTAAAAGCTAATTGATTGGCTTCCAATGTCCATGTCTTCACTGTTTAGGTGCAGTGTCGGACTGGGGCATGAAGGGCCCAACAGGGGAATACAGTGGTAAGGATCCATGTTTAGAGGTATGGACAGTCTCAGAGGGGGTGTGGCCAGCTGCCACATTGGTTAGTCTAACCCTTAGAGTGCACGGGCTGCGCCCCTTAATAAATATATTCAGTATGTATAGTAAATACTGCTAGTGCATGCATGATAATGTACCAGAATAGTAACAGCAATGCACCTTAGAAAATGCCCCATAGTCCTGTGCAGTATAAGGTAACATATGTACAGTATAATTCAAGTACACAGTCTGGAACCTGATCCCTAGAGGAGGTAGAAGGGACCCCAGGCAGAAGGGCCCACCTGGGGATTGATACACCTCCACCCAATATCTCAATAATGCACATTAAACATGTTTCCAAGATCTAGGGCCGGATGTATTGAAGTCAGAGTTGGCAGGAGGTTCGTGTTCACATACGAACACAGACTTTTTTTTTAAAGCAACAAGCATTATCGAGGCATAGTTTTGCCTAGGACATGCTTGCCCTTTAAATAAACTTCTGAGTTCAGTCCTCCGGCCAACTCTGACTTCATTACATCCGGCCCAATGTGTCTATTTGAGATGTCAATTTATATTTTTCCATTCCAGCTATGTAACACTCATTTTTTGGACTATGGTTGTACTGGTGGCTTAGATGCTGGAATGAGTGGGTATTAGAATAAAAGTTAATGGAGAGCATTGGTTGTTAAGGATGTAGCCAGTACCTTCCACAATTGTCTGGTCCTTCTGTGTTTGCAGCATTGCATAGGTCAGCTTGGCTTGCCCCAACACTTGGAATGCATGGTACATCATAACCCGGTTATAAATGCTCTGTTCTTCTTGGTTAGAGGCAGCAACCAGGCAGTCAAGAGCATTACGAGCCAGTGTTGTCTTTAAATAAACACAAAATAATTTTAGAACTATAGGCCCAGATAAAGTACCAACCAATCAGCTGTCATTTTTCAAACTCAACCTGTAGCATGGCAGTTAGGAACTGGTTGGTTGGTACTTTACCACCGTTCAATTTATCGCTCTCCAAGGCTTGATAAATCTGGGCCATAATTTACAAATTACAGGTTCTCCATATAATGTCATGTATATTCCAGTAATAGTGGAGATGTGCTACCTGCTACCAAAATGTATGGTTTAGCATGAGAAAAAGAGGTAACACGTACAATAGGTGCACAGGTCACCCTTAATACAGAAATGTAAAATGTAACTTTAAGCAATTTAGTACAATAATTCCCTAATAAAGATTAAAATGGTGAAATATAAAAATAATGAAAGTAAAGAAAAAGAGTGAAAGTCTTAAGGGCCCCATACACTACTGCAACATGTCCGTCTGACATGTCGCGGGCGATCACCCCCGGCAGCCTCCCAGGAGGCAGGATCGCCCAAGGTACATCTTATGCTGTCCTTTTGCATACAATGTATCTTGGGCAATCCTGGCCGATCCCAGCCATGCCTGCAAGGTCGGACATGATTGAATGTGCAGCACATTCAATCTGGAGTATCCGATCCGATGCTCACGGGAACGCGCATCGGATCGGATCGGAAACATCTCCAAAATGCCTGATTTAATCCGATATATCAGGCCGAAAGCCCGATATCGGATGAAATCGGGCATTATCGTCCTAGTGTATGGGGCCCTTTAGAATAGGCACCTGGGGCTCTCTGATATTGTGAATCTGTTACAAGCCGCTAGCAGCTAGTCTGTATTACTACACTCCAGCAGCTTTAGATTCCTGCATGTAACCCTGTGTTCAGCCTCAGCTGCTGTATAATTGGTAGAAATGTGCACCGGAAATTTTTCGGGTTTTGTGTTTTGGTTTTGGATTCGGTTCCGCGGCCGTGTTTTGGATTTGGATGCGTTTTGGCAAAACCTCCCTGAAAAATTTTTGTTGAATTCGGGTGTGTTTTGGATTCGGATGTTTTTTTAGAAAAAAAACCCCAAAACAGCTTAAATCATAGAATTTGGGGGTAATTTTGATCCCATAGTATTGTTAACCTCAATAACCACAATTTCAACTCATTTCCAGTCTACTCTGAACACCTCATACCTCACAATATTATTTTTAGTCCTAAAATTTGCACCAAGGTCGCTGTATGACTAAGCTAAGCGACCCAAGTGGCCGGCACAAACACCTGGCCCAGAGCATAGTGGCACTGCAGTCTCAGACAGGATGGCACTTAAAAAAATAAGCCCCAAACATCACATGATACAAAGATAAATAAGAAAAAAAGAGGTGCGAGATGGAATTGTCCTTGGGCCCTCCCACCCACCCTTATGTTGTATAAACAGGACATGAACACTTTAACAAACCCATCATTTCAGCGACAGGGTCTGCCACACGACTGTGGCTGAAATGACTGGTTGGTTTGAGCCCCCACCAAAAAAGAAGCAATCAATCTCTCCTTGCACAAACTGGCTCTACAGAGGTAAGATGTCCACCTCCTCCTCATCCTCCGATTCATCACCCTTTTCACTGTGTACATCCCCCTCCTCACAGAGTATTAATTCGTCCCCACTGGAATCCACCATCTCAGATCCCTGTGTACTTTCTGGAGGCAATTGTTGGTGAATGTCTCCACGGAGGAATTGATTATAATTCATTTTGATGAACATCATCTTCTCCACATTTTCTGGAAGTAACCTCGTACGCCGATTGCTGACAAGGTGAGCGGCTGCACTAAACACTCTTTCGGAGTACACACTGGAGGGAGGGCAACTTAGGTAGAATAAAGCCAGTTTGTGCAAGGGCCTCCAAATTGCCTCTTTTTCCTGCCAGTATACATACGGACTGTCTGACGTGCCTACTTGTATGCTGTCACTCATATAATCCTCCACCATTCTTTCAATGGTGACAGAATCATATGCAGTGACCGTAGACGACATGTCAGTAATCGTTGGCAGGTCCTTCAGTCCGGACCAGATGTCAGCACTCGCTCCAGACTGCCCTGCATCACCACCAGCGGGTGGGCTCGGAATTCTCAGCCTTTTCCTCGCAGCACCAGTTGCGGGAGAATGTGAAGGAGGAGCTGTTGGCGGGTCACGTTCCGCTTGACTTGACAAGTGTCTCACCATCAGGTCTTTGAACATCTGCAGACTTGTGTCTACCGGAAAGAGAGATACAACTTAGGCTTTAAACCTAGGATCGAGCACGGTGGCGAAAATGTAGTGCTCTGATTTTAACAGATTGACCACCCGTGAATCCTGGCTAAGCAAATTAAGGGCTCCATCCACAAGTGCCACATGCCTAGCGGAATCGCTCCATTTTAGCTCCTCCTTCAATCTCTCCAGCTTCTTCTGCAAAAGCCTGATGAGGGGAATGACCTGACTCAGGCTGGCAGTGTCTGAACTGACTTCACGTGTGGCAAGTTCAAAGGGTTGCAGAACCTTGCACAACGTTGAAATCATTCTCCACTGTGCTTGATTCAGGTGCATTCCCCCTCCTTTGCCTATATCGTAGGTAGATGTATAGGCTTGAATGGCCTTTTGCTGCTCCTCCATCCTCTGAAGCATATAGAGGGTTGAATTCCACCTCGTTACCACCTCTTGCTTCAGCTGATGGCGGGGCAGGTTCAGGAGTGTTTGCTGGTGCTCCAGTCTTCGGCATGTGGTGGCTGAATGCCGAAAGTGGCCCGCAATTCATCGGGCCACCGACAGCATCTCTTGCACGCCCCTGTCGTTTTTTAAATAATTCTGCACCACCAAATTCAATATATGTGCAAAACATGGGACGTGCTGGAATTTGCCCACATGTACTGCACGCACAATACTGGTGGCGTTGTCCGATGTCACAAATCCCCAGGAGAGTCTAGCTGGGGTAAGCCATTCTGCGATGATGTTCCTCAGTTTCCGTAAGAGGTTGTCAGCTGTGTGCCTCTTATGGAAAGCAGTGATACAAAGCGTAGCCTGCCTAGGAACGAGTTGGCGTTTGCGAGATGCTGCTACTGGTGCCGCCGCTGCTGTTCTTGCTGCGGGAGGCAATACATCTACCCAGTGGGCTGTCACAGTCATATAGTCCTGACCCTGCCCTGCTCCACTTGTCCACATGTCCGTGGTTAAGTGGACATTGGGTACAACTGCATTTTTTAAGACACTGGTGACTCTTTTTCTGACGTCTGTGTACATTCTCTATATCGCCTGCCTAGAGAAATGGAACCTAGATGGTATTTGGTACCGGGGACACAGTACCTCAAGCAATTCTCTAGTTTCCTGTTAATTAACGGTGGATACCGGAAACATGTTTAACACCGCCCAGGCTGCCAAGGCCTGAGTTATCCGCTTTGCAGCAGGATGACTGCTGTGATATTTCATCTTCCTCGCAAAGGACTGTTGGACAGTCAATTGCTTACTGGAAGTAGTACAAGTGGTCTTCCGACTTCCCCTCTGGGATGGCGATCGACTCCCAGCAGCAACAACAGCAGCACAAGCAGCAGTAGGCATTACACTCAAGGATGCATCGGAGGAATCCCAGGCAGGAGAGGACTCGTCAGACTTGCCAGTGACATGGCCTGCAGGACTATTGGCTTTCCTGTCTAAGGAGGAAATTGACACTGAGGGAGTTGGTGGTGTGGTTTGCAGGAGCTTGGTTACAAGAGGAAGGGATTTAGTTGGCAGTGGACTGCTTCGGCTGTCACCCAAAGTTTTTGAACTTGTCAATGACTTCTGATGAATGCGCTCCAGGTGATGTATAAGGGAGGATGTTCCTAGGTGGTTAACATCCTTACCCCTACTTATTACAGCTTGACAAAGGCAAAACATGGCTTGACACCTGTTGTATGCATTTCTGTTAAAATAATTCCACACCGAAGGGGTGATTTTTTTGGTAATTTGACCAGGCATGTCAATGGCCATATTCGTCCCACAGACAACAGGTGTCTCCCCGGGTGCCTGATTTAAACAAACCACCTCAGCATCAGAATCCTCCTTGTCAATTTCCTCCCCAGTGCCAGCAAAACCCATATCCTCATCCTGGTGTACTTCAACAGTGACATCTTCAATTTGACTATCAGGAACTGGACTGCGGGTGCTCCTTCCAGCACTAGCAGGGGGTGTGCAAATGGTGGAAGGCGCCACCTCTCCCAGTCCAGTGTTGGGAAGGTCAGGCATCGCAACCGACACAAATGGACTCTCCTTGGGGATTTGTGATTTAGAAGAAGGCACAGTTCTTTGCTGTGCTTTTGTCAGCTTAAGTCTTTTCATTTTTCTAGCGAGAGGATGAGTGCTTCCATCCTCATGTGAAGCTGAACCACTAGCCATGAACATAGGCCAGGGCCTCAGCCGTTCCTTGCCACTCTGTGTCGTAAATGGCATATTGGCAAGTTTACGCTTCTCCTCAGACGCTTTTAATTTAGATTTTTGGGTCATTTTACTGAACTTTTGTTTTTGGATTTTACATGCTCTCTACTATGACATTGGGCATCGGCCTTGGCAGACGACGTTGATGGCATTTCATCATCTCGGCCATGACTAGTGGCAGCAGCTTCAGCACGAGGTGGAAGTGGATCTTGATCTTTCCCTATTTTACCTCCACATTTTTGTTCTCCATCTTTTAATGTGTGGAATTATATGCCAGTAATATATCAATAGCAATGGCCTACTGTACCGTACTGCTATATATATATGGTCAGCAAAATTCTGCACTGTCCTCCTACTATATACTGCGCACAACTACAATGCAGCACAGATATGGATAGTATACTTGATGACACAGAGGTAGAGCAATGGACTACAGTACCGTACTGCTATATATATATTTATACTGGTGGTCAGCAAAATTCTGCACTGTCCTCCTACTATATACTGTGCACAACTACAATGCAGCACAGATATGGATAGTATACTTGACGACAGAGAGGTAGAGCAATGGACTATTGTACCGTACTGCTATACATATACTGGTGGTCAGCAAAATTCGGCACTGTCCTCCTACTATATACTGCGCACGACTACAATGCAGCACAGATATGGAGCGTTTTCAGGCAGAGAACGTAGATATATGCCGCACACTGAGCACAGATATTTGCAGCACACTGAGCACAGATATTTGCAGCACACTGAACACAGAAACTGAGAGAACGCAGCCACGTCCTCTCGCTATCATCTCCAATGCACGAGTGAAAATGGCGGCGACGCGCGGCTCTTTATATGCAATATGAATCTCGCGAGAATACGACAGTGGGATGATGACGTTCGGGCGCATTCATGTTAACTGAGCAAGGCGGGAAGATCTGAGGCTGTCTCGGACCCGTGTAAACCACGTGAAGTTCGGGGGGGGTTCGGATCTCGAGGAACCGAACCCGCTCATCTCTAATAATTAGTAGTTTGCCTCTGTGTTTCTAGCTGTCCAGCTGCATTGTATCTCCTCATCAGGAGACTTAGTTTTTCTTGCTGTTCTGATTGTAAGTGTCTCCCTTTATATTCCGTTCCTGTTTCCGCTCCTGTGCTGGTTATAGTTCCTGCTACATGTGAGAAACTGGCAGCTCTGTGTAATTCTGAAGTTTAGTTACCCAGTCTAGATTGTTTTCCTGATCAGATCCAGCTCACCTTGAAATCAGGTTTTGTGTGGACTTTCCACACAGAGTCTTATCTTTTGCTCTCATTCATTCTGTTATTGTTTACCATCCTGTGCATTGTAGCATTCTTATAGAGGTGATCATTCAGAGTTGATCGCAGCCAGCAACTTTTTGCTGCTGCTGCTGCGATCAACTAGTCCACGCCTATGGGGGAGTGTATTTTTGCTTAGCAGGGCTGCGATCGCTTCTGCAGCCCTGTTAAGCTAAAAAAAAATCAAGCAAAACTAGACTAGGCCTATACCTACCTACCCTGTGCGATGGATCCAGCGATGATGGGCCCAGCTTTGACATCACTCCTTCACCCTCCGTTCTCCTGGACACGCCTGCATTTTACTCACCACTCCCCGAAAACGGCTCCAAACGGTCCGGATCTGCCCTGGCACGCCTTCTTCCTGTCAATCTTCTTCCATCGGTAGCCGCAACGTAACCCGGCAACAGGGGTTTTTCTCATCACACGGTCAACAACTGTCTCCACTGGTGCCTTATTCAGACAAACCACATCACCATCAGAATCCTCATCGTCGACTACCTCCTCAGTGCCAGCTACACCTATATCCGCCTCATCCTGGTGTATGTCTACAGTGACATCCTCAATCTCAATATCAGCAGCTGGACTGGCGGTGCTCTTCCCAGCACTTGCATGGGCGTACAAATGGTGGTAGGAGCCTCTTCTTTCCATACAGTGTTTAAGGACAGGCCTAGACATCGCAACCGCGGACACACTTGGACTCTCCTTGGGGGTTTGTGATATTATTTATTTATTTATTAACAGTTTCTTATATAGCGCAGCAAATTCCGTTGCGCTTTACAATTTGAAATAACAATAACAAACTGGGTGATAACAGTCATAGAGGTAGGAAGTGATATCTCTGAACGCACAGTTATTTTTTCCTGTGCTTTAACAAGCTTAATTTTTTTATAATGTTTCGACTGGGAGGAGGGCTAACCCACCAGTCATAAACATAGGCCAAGGCCTTAGCCTTTCATTGCCACTTTGTGTCGTGAATGGCATATTGCCAATTTTACGTTTCTCATCATATCATTTCTTTTTTTCCCTGATTTTATCAATTTTTGCTTCTTGGATTTTACATGCTTTCTATGACATTGGGCTTTGTCCTTCATAGACAACATTGATGGAATTGCATCATCAATGTCATAACTGGTGGCAGCAGCAGCTTCAGCACTAGTACTAGCAGAGCCAGCCCAAACTAATATGATGCCCTAGGCAAGATTTTGACTGGTGCCCCCTAGCACCGGCACTAGTTCCACCTCTGACCCTGCACCCCTTTTCCAGCACCATCACCCATAGCTGTCCTCATTTTGGTGCTCCTACCCCCTATATTTTAAATAGGAACAGTGCGCACATTCGGCACACAGCCCAAAAAAGGGCGTGTTCTTGCTGGGAAGGGGTATGACCACACAAAAGTACCCCCAGTTCAAATTATGCTGCACAGTACTGCAACTTTATTCACACTTTATCATGCGGTAGTGTCCCTTATTCATGTTACATCACACAGTAGTACCACTTTACCTTATATATGTTACTCCTCACAGTAGTGCCCCTTATTCACAATACATCACACTGAATTGACCCTTATTGCTCTTTATTCACATTAGACCACAGTAGAGCACCTTATACACATAATGCCACACATTAGTAATGCATTTAACATAATACCACACAGTAATGCCCCTTACACATGACACACAGTATTAATGTCCTTATAAACATAATGCGCCATACACATTAAACAAACCTTTATTAATGCCCTTATACACATAATGTCCCTTGCACATATGCCGCATATTATTAAGCTTCTTATGCACATGACACACATAATACCCCTTACACATATGCCGCACATTATTACTGCACTTACAAACATAATGACAAATAGTGCCCCTTACACATATCCACACTTATTAATGCATTTATATGCATGACACACATAATGCCCCTTAGACATATGCCAAACACTATTGCACAACAAACCCACCCGCACACAGCACTCACAAGGCTGCTAACACTGTGACCTCTGCCTCTGCTTGAATACAGATGTTTCCTTATACATCTTGCCTCAATACACCATGCAGCAGGAGATGCCTGGCATGAGTCAGCTGGCAGCTCTAGGCCAGCTCTGCTAACGTCTGGCACATTTTTGCCGAACATGCATCTTATTTGTATTGTATTGATATGTTACTAGGATGCACAAGCAGCTTCTGCTGATTTAAATGATATGCAGCATGCCTATATTCTGTAACGTAGCATTTCGTATGCAGATACAGCTGCAGTCACACACAGAATATAGGCATGCTGCATATCATTTTAATCAGCAGAAGCTGCTTGTGCCCATAGGCATTCCAAATGCCCTAGGCAGTTGCCTAGTTTGCCTATTCCTAGGGCCGGCTCTGAGTACTAGGAACTGGAAGTGGTTCCTGATCTTCCGCTTTTTTCCCCTCCAAATTGTTGTTCTCCATTTCACATGACAGCACCCCATTTATTATTACAGCACACAGCACAGTGCCCCTTTTATTTTTCCACAGTACCTCTGTAATCTTATAGCATACAGGAGCAGTGTGCTTTTATTTGAACAGCTGTACCCCTGAATTGTTACAGCATACAGGACCAGTGTGCTTTTATTTTAACAGCTGCACCCCTGAATTTTTACAGCATACGGGACCAGTGTGCTTTTATTTTAACAAATGCACCCCTGAATTTTTACAGCATACAGGAGGACAGTGCCTCTGCCCGCTGTACAACACAGGGACTTCCAAGACAGTAAAACCCATGTACAGCTGCTGCACACCTAATAGCACATGAAACACCAGTGACAGCCAGGACAGCACCCCTAACAGCACAGATACACCGCAGTGACAGGACAGCACCCCTACAGAGCACACACTGACCTTGGCACACAGGCTTGGCAGATAACGTTGATGGCATTTCATTGTCTATGTCATGGCTAGTGGCAGCAGCTTCAGCACTAGGAGGAAGCGGTTCTTGATCTTTCCCTATTTTATCCTCCAAATGTTTGTTCTCCATTATTTTTCTGGAGTTATATAACACAATATGCGGCACAAGAGAGCTTACCCCTACACCTCACAGGGCAAACCCTGCAAAAATTATTTGGATTAAATATTAATAACCCCTTTATTTGGAGTAAATACTATACATCACAGGACAGCACCACTGAACCTATATGGCAGCACCACTGGACTGGATTTATACGGAATTATACGGCAGGATTACTGGAATTATACGGCAGTATCACGGGAATTATACGGCAATATCACAGGAATTATACACCAGTATCACGGGAATTATACGCCAGTATTCCGAGAATTATATGGCAATATCACAGGAATTATACAGCAATATCACAGGAATTATACGCCAGTATTCTGAGAATTATACGGCAATGTCACAAGAATTATACGCAAGTATCACGGGTATTATACAGCAATATCACGGGAATTATACACCAGTATCACGGGAACTATACGGCAGTAACACTGGATACATGGCAGCAGAGGAAACCACCACTGTGACTGGTCACTGGACTAATGCTGCACAAGAAACTGACTACACTGGATTGGACAGCACAACACAGCACCACTTTATACAGCTACACTGGATATATTGCAGCAGAGGACACCAACACTGTGACTGGCTGGACTGATGCAGCACAATACACTGACTACACTGGACTGGTCTGCACAACACAGCACCACTTTATACAGCTACACTGGATATATGGCAGCAGAGAACACCGACACTGTGACTGGCTGGACTGATGCAGAACAATTCACTGAGTGACTACACTGGACTGGACTGAGCAGCACAACACTTGCCACCCCACTTTCCTGCCCCCACACAGACACTGACTAGTGATGAGCGGGTTCGGTTCCTCGGAATCCGAACCCCCCCGATCTTCAGCCTTTTTACACGGGTCCGAGGCAGACTCGGATCTTCCCGCCTTGCTCGGTTAACCCGAGCGCGCCCGAACGTCATCATCCCGCTGTCGGATTCTCGCGAGACTCGGATTCTATATAAGGAGCCGCGCGTCGCCGCCATTTTCACACGTGCATTGAGATTGATAGGGAGAGGACGTGGCTGGCGTCCTCTCCGTTTAGAATAGAAATAGATAGAGAGTGAGAGTGAGACACTTGATTTACTGGAGCTTAGGAGTACTCAGAGAGTGCAGAGTTTACTAGTGACTGACCAGTGACCACCAGTGCAGTTTTATTATTATTTAATATAATCCGTTCTCTGCCTGAAAAAAAACGATACACAGTGACACAGTATACTATATCTGTGCTCAGCCTCAGTGTGCTGCATCATCTATGTATATCTGACTGTGCTGAGTGCTCACTGCTCACACAGCTTAATTGTGGGGGAGACTGGGGAGCAGTTATAGCAGGAGTACATTAACAGTGCACACTTTTGCTGCCAGAGTGCCACTGCCAGTGTGACTGACCAGTGACCACTGACCACCAGTATATTGTGATTGTCTGCCTGAAAAAGTTAAACACTCGTCGTGTGGTGTTTTTATTCTATAAACGCATTCTGCTGACAGTGTCCAGCAGGTCCGTCATTATATAATATATACCTGTCCTACAGTAGTGATATATATATATTTTTTATAATTGTATACCACCTACCTGTGGTGTTTTTTTTTTCTATCTTCTTGATACTAGTAGCTTACTTTAGGAGTCTGCAGTGCTGACAGTGTCCAGCAGGTCCGTCATTATATAATATATACCTGTCCGGCTGCAGTAGTGATATATATATATTTTTTATATCATTATCATCCAGTCTATATTAGCAGCAGACGCAGTACGGTAGTCCACGGCTGTAGCTACCTCTGTGTCGGCAGTCGCTCGTCCATCCATAAGTATACTAGTATCCATCCATCTCCATTGTTTACCTGAGGTGCCTTTTAGTTGTGCCTATTAAAATATGGAGAACAAAAATGTTGAGGTTCCAAAAATAGGGAAAGATCAAGATCGACTTCCACCTCGTACTGAAACTGCTGCCACTAGTCATGGCCGAGACGATGAAATGCCATCAACGTCGTCTGCCAAGGCCGATGCCCAATGTCATAGTACAGAGCATGTAAAATCCAAAACACCAAATATCAGTAAAAAAAGGACTCAAAAATCTAAAATAAAATTGTCGGAGAAGCGTAAACTTGCCAATATGCCATTTACCACACGGAGTGGCAAGGAATGGCTGAGGCCCTGGACTATGTTCATGGCTAGTGGTTTAGCTTCACATGAGGATGGTAGCACTCAGCCTCTCGCTAGAAAAATGAAAAGACTCAAGCTGGCAAAAGCACAGCAAAGAACTGTGCGTTCTTCGAAATCACAAATCCACAAGGAGAGTCCAATTGTGTCGTTGCCTGACGTTCCCAACACTGGACGTGAAGAGCATGCGCCTTCCACCATTTGCACGCCCCCTGCAAGTGCTGGAAGGAGCACCCCGCAGTCCAGTTCCTGATAGTCAGATTGAAGATGTCAGTGTTGAAGTACACCAGGATGAGGAGGATATGGATGTTGCTGGCGCTGGGGAGGAAATTGACCAGGAGGATTCTGATGGTGAGGTGGTTTGTTTAAGTCAGGCACCCGGGGAGACACCTGTTGTCCGTGGGAGGAATAGGGCCATTGACATGCCTGGTGAAAATACCAAAAAAATCAGCTCTTCGGTGTGGAAGTATTTCAACAGAAATGCGGACAACATTTGTCAAGCCATGTGTTGCCTTTGTCAAGCTGTAATAAGTAGGGGTAAGGACGTTAACCACCTCGGAACATCCTCCCTTATACGTCACCTGCAGCGCATTCATCATAAGTCAGTGACAAGTTCAAAAACTTTGGTCGACAGCGGAAGCAGTCCACTGACCAGTAAATCCCTTCCTCTTGTAACCAAGCTCACGCAAACCACCCCACCAACTCCCTCAGTGTCAATTTCCTCCTTCCCCAGGAATGCCAACAGTCCTGCAGGCCATGTCACTGGCAATTCTGACGAGTCCTCTCCTGCCTGGGATTCCTCCGATGCATCCTTGCGTGTAACGCCTACTGCTGCTGGCGCTGCTGTTGTTGCTGCTGGGAGTCGATGGTCATCCCAGAGGGGAAGTCGTAAGACCACTTTTACTACTTCCACCAAGCAATTGACAGTCCAACAGTCCTTTGCGAGGAAGATGAAATATCACAGCAGTCATCCTGCTGCAAAGCGGATAACTGAGGCCTTGGCATCCTGGGCGGTGAGAAACGTGGTTCCGGTATCCATCATTACTGCAGAGCCAACTAGAGACTTGTTGGAGGTACTGTGTCCCCGGTACCAAATACCATCTAGGTTCCATTTCTCTAGGCAGGCGATACCGAAAATGTACACAGACCTCAGAAAAAGACTCACCAGTGTCCTAAAAAATGCAGTTGTACCCAATGTCCACTTAACCACGGACATGTGGACAAGTGGAGCAGGGCAGGCTCAGGACTATATGACTGTGATAGCCCACTGGGTAGATGTATGGACTCCCGCCGCAAGAACAGCAGCGGCGGCACCAGTAGCAGCATCTCGCAAACGGCAACTCTTTCCTAGGCAGGCTACGCTTTGTATCACCGCTTTCCAGAATACGCACACAGCTGAAAACCTCTTACGGCAACTGAGGAAGATCATCGCGGAATGGCTTACCCCAATTGGACTCTCCTGTGGATTTGTGGCATCGGACAACGCCAGCAATATTGTGTGTGCATTAAATCTGGGCAAATTCCAGCACGTCCCATGTTTTGCACATACCTTGAATTTGGTGGTGCAGAATTATTTAAAAAACGAGAGGGGCGTGCAAGAGATGCTGTCGGTGGCCAGAAGAATTGCGGGACACTTTCGGCGTACAGGCACCACGTACAGAAGACTGGAGCACCACCAAAAACGCCTGAACCTGCCCTGCCATCATCTGAAGCAAGAAGTGGTAACGAGGTGGAATTCAACCCTCTATATGCTTCAGAGGTTGGAGGAGCAGCAAAAGGCCATTCAAGCCTATACAACTGAGCACGATATAGGAGGTGGAATGCACCTGTCTCAAGCGCAGTGGAGAATGATTTCAACGTTGTGCAAGGTTCTGCAACCTTTTGAACTTGCCACACGTGAAGTCAGTTCAGACACTGCCAGCCTGAGTCAGGTCATTCCCCTCATCAGGCTTTTGCAGAAGAAGCTGGAGACATTGAAGGAGGAGCTAACACAGAGCGATTCCGCTAGGCATGTGGGACTTGTGGATGGAGCCCTTAATTCGCTTAACAAGGATTCACGGGTGGTCAATCTGTTGAAATCAGAGCACTACATTTTGGCCACCGTGCTCGATCCTAGATTTAAAACCTACCTTGGATCTCTCTTTCCGGCAGACACAAGTCTGCTGGGGTTCAAAGAACTGCTGGTGACAAAATTGTCAAGTCAAGCGGAACGCGACCTGTCAACATCTCCTCCTTCACATTCTCCCGCAACTGGGGGTGCGAGGAAAAGGCTCAGAATTCCGAGCCCACCCGCTGGCGGTGATGCAGGGCAGTCTGGAGCGACTGCTGATGCTGACATCTGGTCCGGACTGAAGGACCTGACAACGATTACGGACATGTCGTCTACTGTCACTGCATATGATTCTCTCCCCATTGAAAGAATGGTGGAGGATTATATGAGTGACCGCATCCAAGTAGGCACGTCAGACAGTCCGTACTTATACTGGCAGGAAAAAGAGGCAATTTGGAGGCCCTTGCACAAACTGGCTTTATTCTACCTAAGTTGCCCTCCCACAAGTGTGTACTCCGAAAGAGTGTTTAGTGCCGCCGCTCACCTTGTCAGCAATCGGCGTACGAGGTTACATCCAGAAAACGTGGAGAAGATGATGTTCATTAAAATGAATTATAATCAATTCCTCCGTGGAGACATTCACCAGCAGCAATTGCCTCCACAAAGTACACAGGGAGCTGAGATGGTGGATTCCAGTGGGGACGAATTGATAATCTGTGAGGAGGGGGATGTACACGGTGATATATCGGAGGATGATGATGAGGTGGACATCTTGCCTCTGTAGAGCCAGTTTGTGCAAGGAGAGATTAATTGCTTCTTTTTTGGTGGGGGTCCAAACCAACCCGTCATTTCAGTCACAGTCGTGTGGCAGACCCTGTCACTGAAATGATGGGTTGTTTAAAGTGTGCATGTCCTGTTTATACAACATAAGGGTGGGTGGGAGGGCCCAAGGACAATTCCATCTTGCACCTCTTTTTTCTTTCATTTTTCTTTGCGTCATGTGCTGTTTGGGGAGTAGTTTTTGGAAGGGCCATCCTGCGTGACACTGCAGTGCCACTCCTAGATGGGCCAGGTGTTTGTGTCGGCCACTTGGGTCGCTTATCTGAGTCACACAGCTACCTCATTGCGCCTCTTTTTTTCTTTGCGTCATGTGCTGTTTGGGGGGTGTTTTTTGGAAGGGCCATCCTGCGTGACACTGCAGTGCCACTCCTAGATGGGCCAGGTGTTTGTGTCGCCACTTGGGTCGCTTATCTTAGTCACACAGCTACCTTATTGCGCCTCTTTTTTTTTTGCGTCATGTGCTGTTTCGGGGGTGTTTTTTGGAAGGGCCATCCTGCGTGACACTGCAGTGCCACTCCTAGATGGGCCAGGTGTTTGTGTCGGCCACTAGGGTCGCTTATCTTAGTCACACAGCTACCTCATTGCGCATCTTTTTTTTCTTCTTTGCGTCATGTGCTGTTTGGGGAGTAGTTTTTTGAAGGGCCATCCTGCGTGACACTGCAGTGCCACTCCTAGATGGGCCAGGTGTTTGTGTCGGCCACTAGGGTCGCTTAGCTTAGTCACACAGCTACCTGATTGCACCTCTTTTTTTCTTTGCGTCATGTGCTGTTTGGGGGGTGTTTTTTGGAAGGGCCATCCTGCGTGACACTGCAGTGCCACTCCTAGATGGGCCAGGTGTTTGTGTCGGCCACTTGGGTCGCTTATCTTAGTCACACAGCTACCTCATTGCGCCTCTTTTTTTCTTTGCATCATGTGCTGTTTGGGGGGTGTTTTTTGGAAGGGCCATCCTGCGTGACACTGCAGTGCCACTCCTAGATGGGCCAGGTGTTTGTGTCGGCCACTAGGGTCGCTTATCTTAGTCACACAGCTACCTCATTGCGCATCTTTTTTTTCTTCTTTGCGTCATGTGCTGTTTGGGGAGTAGTTTTTTGAAGGGCCATCCTGCGTGACACTGCAGTGCCACTCCTAGATGTGCCAGGTGTTTGTGTCGGCCACTAGGGTCGCTTAGCTTAGTCACACAGCTACCTCATTGCGCCTCTTTTTTTCTTTGCGTCATGTGCTGTTTGGGGGGTGTTTTTTGGAAGGGCCATCCTGCGTGACACTGCAGTGCCACTCCTAGATGGGCCAGGTGTTTATGTCGGCCACTTGGGTCGCTGAGCTTAGTCATCCAGCGACCTCGGTGCAAATTTTAGGACTAAAAATAATATTGTGAGGTGTAAGGTGTTCAGAATAGACTGAAAATGAGTGGAAATTATGGTTATTGAGGTTAATAATACTTTGGGATCAAAATGACCCCCAAATTCTATGATTTAAGCTGTTTTATAGGGTTTTTTGAAAAAAACACCCGAATCCAAAACACACCCGAATCCGACAAAAAAAATTCGGTGAGGTTTTGCCGAAACGCGTTCGAACCCAAAACACGGCCGCGGAACCGAACCCAAAACCCGAAAAATTTCCGGTGCTCATCACTAACACTGACACGTCCTCTCTATACACTCTCCGAGACTGGAGTGAAAATGGACGCGACGCGCGGCTCATTATATGGAATCCAAATCCCGCAAGAATCCAACAGCGGGATGATGACGTTTTGCCGCGTTCGGGTTTCCGAGTCAGGCGGAAAAACCCGAGCCTGACTCGGATCCGGGCTCGAGACATGAAGTTCGGTAGGGTGCGGTTCTCTGAGAACCGAACCCGCTCATCTCTAATATATATGTGTGTGTGTGTGTGTGTGTGTGTGTGTGTGTGTGTGTGTGTGTGTGTGTGTGTGTGTGTGTGTGTGTGTGTGCGTGTGTTTTGTGCTACTTCTTGATTTGGTTGTGCCACACTAAACTTTAGTTACAAGCTTATTATTATTTAAAACCATATGAGATGTTCAAGAGGTTTTAGATTTTTAAGTTTAAGTATAGTTTGACAATCATTTACCTGTAAAGTCTCTACAAAGCTTTATCTTTAACCATTGAAAAATTCATGTTGTCTGGAAATCTTACTCTGTTTTCATTCAGATATGTTCATTCTACACCAGCAATGTGTTCCTTTTCCCTACATTCTCTCACCTACAGAGGCATAAGGCCAGGGCCGTCTTTTCGTATGGGCTCAATGGGCTCTTGCCCAAGGGCCCCAGGAGTATAACGGCCCTAGGCTGATAGCTGAGAGTCCCCTCTTTCTAGGGGTACCGGATTTTTGAAAATTGGCCATGGGGAACCAGAGATATCTGACTTGAAAGCAGTGGTCCCCATCCAAGCTTGTTAATTGTTCTTCCCAGCCAGATATCTGGGGTTCTGTCTGACTTAGAGTTTTTCTGAGGCTATAATCCAAAAGCTGTGACTCTCCCCTTTTGGTGGACACTATCAACTTGTCTATACTATGCCCAGAACCAGAGATATCAGCCTTCCAGCAGTTGGTCCCTGCTCCAGCTCCACACGCCTAATATGCAGTTTTAGATTTTTCTTGGTGAATTGCTCTGGCTCCTGAACCCTGATCCCCAAGTCCCCAGAACCTTCTGAAAGGTGAGACTCTCTAGGTTTTTATCCCATTCAAAGCTAAGAAATATATTTTCAGAAACTTGAGATATCGGCAGTCAAGCAAGCTGCCCTCCCACCGGAAAATTATAAATATTAAACCCACTCCACTATCCACCCCTCCCCTACGTATTAAACACCACCTACCACCCTGGAGTCATGTACCAGGGCCCCTTCATTCAGCCCAATGCCCCTTCTACAGTTTAGCCCCATCTGTGCAGTAAAGGAGTAATTAGCAGAAATTACTGCTCCAGGTCCTACATGCTAAGCAGAAGATAGAACACCCTCTACCACCCACAGGACATCAAAGCAGCCACTGATAGCACCCCCACGCCTACCGCTGGACAATGGGTAGGGGGCCCGGTGCATTGCTGTGCCCAGGGGCCTACACTGCTGTTAAGGCGGCCCTGCATAAGGCTTGTTTCACCTCATTTTGCTTAATAAACAAACTTTCTCAAACTTTTAAAAAGGGATCAATTTTTGAATTTAGGATTTTTCTTCTTGTCCAAATGTCTTTTTTCCACAGAGAAAACAAAAAACAAAAAAACATTACAGTACATGTAAATATGATCTCCTGCATAATAGTACAAAACTGGGGATATGGTCATTAGGTCGACACCACTTAGGACGACAGGCATTATGTCGACATGGTCATTATGTCGACAGTTCAAAAGGTTGACATGAGTCCTTTTCATACTTTACGATCCACATGGACTACCATTGGCATATAGTCATACCTCCCAACATGACCCTCTCCAGGAGGGACAGAATGCTCTGCTTCTGGACTTTTCTCTTAATGTATGATTGCCGGCACCTGTGTTGAACAGGTTAATGGATAAGAAAGGTGTTTCAGCACAGGTGATGACAATCATATATTAAGAGAAAAGTCCAGAAGCAGAGCATTGTGTCCCTCCTGGAATGGCTCATGTTGGGAGGTATGATATAGTGCTAGAAATACACAAGAAGAAAACCCCACACACTCCTCAAACAAAACAGTAGTATGACATTCGGCAAAGGTAGTGGTCAGTGGTGCTACTAAGAATGCATGCATGTGGGAGAAAATAGACAGAAGGCTGAGAAAAGCCTGGCATGACTTAAACCACAAGGCTGGGGGCTGGATTGTGTGGTTATGTCAGCTGTGTTTTGCCCTATAGCGTGGTTGGAGTTGTGGATAGCATAAATATATAGAAGTATTCCTTTGTCAAGTTTTTGCCTCGTTTATCTGATACCTGATCGTATAACAGCCATCCTTTATTTGCCACTATACAGAATCAATAAATAATTTAAATAAATAGTGGTCTTTTCTGCCAATTTATGTCCCAGAGTCTTTATTTTAACTGGTATTGTTATTTAGTTGATGCACACACCAGACACAACTGCTATGCTGTTAATAAAAATGTACTTACATTTGCCACTTTATAGAAATCTGACAGAAGAACAATCACAGCAGATGTAAAGCCGACTTTTTCCTCTGCCCGGCCCTGCAAGAGGATTTTTTTTTCTCTTAACAAAAGAGTTTGCTACTAAAACAGGATTCCCAAAAGCAATGGCTGTAATTTTGGCTGATCAAAAACAAACACAATTTTTTTTTATAATTACTAATAAAAACAAAAAAAATACAGACACAGGGCTAGATGCATCATCGATTGGAGAGTGATAAAATGGAAAGAAAAAAGGCACCTGCCAATCAGCACCCATCTGCCATGTCAAAGGCCTTGTTTGAAAATGGCAGTTAGGATCTGGTTGGCTTGTAGTTTATCACATTTTATCGCTCTCCAAGTGATGGAGTCACAAACTAAAATCACAAATAACTTTTTTTGCAAAATATCTATTTCTGTGAATGGGGAGGACCTTTGTCCCTGTGCCTCATAGCAAATAGCCTGGGTGACTAGTACTTTCGTAGTCCATACAGTCAAAAATGAATTATTTCAGGGCTAACTCTAGATGTGTGAAATCCAGCTAAAATAGGATTTTAATACCTACAGGTAAGTCCTTTTCTCGTAGTCCATAAGGGATATTGGGGGAAACTAGTATGATGGGGTATGGATGGGGTCCAAAGGAGACAGTGCACTTTAAATTTCTTCAACTGGGTGTGCTGGCTCCTCCCCTCTATGCCCCCTCCCACAGGCAGTTATAGGTAAAAATGTGCCCGAAAGAGAAAGGACGTATATGAGAGAAGGAACATGATAACAGAAAGGGTGGTGAGATTTACACACCAGCACACCACTAACATACAACAATCAGCAAAGGCTGGTAACAACAACAGCAACAGCTGAACAGGTAACTATAGAACAAGCACCTGCAGAAAAGTCCACGCACTGAGGCCGGCGCCCGATATCCCTTATGGACTACAAGATAAGGATTTACCGGTAGGTATTAAAATCCTATTTTTTCTAGCATCCATAAGAGATATAGGGGGAAACTAGTATTGTAGAACTTCACAAAAGTGTTCTTCCCTGACCAGGTAGCAGCTCGGCATAGTTGCAAGGCCGAGACTCCATGGGCAGCCGCCCAGTAAGAGCCCACTGATCTAGTAGAGTGGGCCTCTAGAGACTTAGGAACACGTAAGGCTGCCGACACATAGGCCTGTTGGATAGTAAGCCTAATCCAATGAGCAATGGACTGCTTTAAAGCAGGGCAACCCTTCTTCTGCGCATTATAGAGCAAGAAGAAGGAATCCGTCTTTTTGACCCGAGCTGTACGCTTGACATATTGTAGATCTTCAAGGCACGCACAGCATCCAATTCCTCTGGAGGAGCAGAAGCGTCAGAACTGGACAGAACCACAATGAAATGAAACGCAGAGACCACCTTGAGCAGGAACTGCTGTCTAGTCCAGAGATCTGCTCTGTCCTCATAAAAGACCAAGTAGGGACTTTTACATGAAAAGGCCCCCAATTCTGAAACACGTCGAGCAGAAGCCAGGGCCAGTAACATCACCGTCTTCCACGTGAGGTACTTGTCTTCTACCGTCATCAGAGGTTCAAACCAGGAGGACTGTAGATATGTCAACACTACATCCAAATCCCAGGGTGCCGTAGGTGGCACAAATGGAGATTGTATGTGGAGTAGGTCTGAACTTCTGGCAACACTGCCAATTTTTTCTCAAAGAAAATGATAGAGAGCTGACATCTGGACCATAATGGAACCCAGACGTAAGCCCTTATCAACACCAGCCTGCAGTGAAACTCTGCAGGCGGATACGTGCGTTCCTCGCACCAAGAAACATATCTCCTCCAGATAGGATGATAGTGTTTTGACGTCACAGGTTTCCTGGGCTGAAAAATGGTTGCAATAACCTTCTTGGAAAGGCCCTTGTGAGCTAGGTTGTTCTGCTCAACCTCCATTCCGTCAAACGAAGTAACTGTAAGTCCGGGTAGACCAACGGTCCTTGTTGAAGAAGATCTCTTCTGAGTGGTAGAGGCCAAGAGCCTTCGAAGGACATGTCCAGATGATCCGAGTACCACGCCCTCCAAGGCCAATCCGGGGCAATTAGAATTGCCTGGACGCCTTGATTCCTGATTCAATTTAGCACTCTTGGGAGCAATGGAATTGGAGGAAACAAGTAGACCAGCCGGTACGGCCAAGGCGACGCCAGTGCGTCCACTGCCCTCGCCTGAGGGTCCCTGGTCCACGAGCAATACCAGGAAAGTTTCCTGTTGAGATGAGAAGCAATCATGTCTATTTGTGGGCAACCCTACCAGTCGATGATCTGTTGGAACACCAGATGGTGGAGCCCTCACGTCCCCGGGTCGAGATTGTGACAACTCAGGTAGTTCATCTCCCAGGTGTCCACAACCGGAATGAAGATTGCTGACATGGCTCTTGCATTTCTTTCCACCTAGAGGAGTAACTTTGACACCTCTCGCATGCATGCTCTGCTTTTTGTCCCTCCTTGTTGATTGATATATGCCACCGCCGTGGCGTTGTCCGACTGTACCTGGATCGCGTGATCCTTGAGTAGAGGAGAGGCTTTAATTAGAGCATTTTAGATCGCTCGAAGATCCAGAATGTTGATTGGAAGGAGGCTTTTGTTGGCTCATCACCAGCCCTGGAACAGCGCCCCTTGGGTGACAGCTCCCCATCCTCTCAGACCTGCATCCATCATGAGGAGGGTTCAATCCTGATTTCTGAAACTTCTGCCCTCCAGGAGATTGGAGGACTGTAGCCACCACAGTAGGGAAATCCGGGCCTGAGGTGAAAGCTGAATCATCCGGTGCATCTTGAGATGCGATCCGGACCACTTGCCCAGGAGATCCAACTGAACTGTTCTGGCATGGAACCCCCCAAACTGGATTGCCTCGTATGATGCAACCACCTTTCCCAACAATCTTATGCAGAGATGTATGGACACTTGAGTAGGTCAGAGCACCCTGCGGACCATCTTCTGAAGTGTTTTCGCCTTGCCCTCTGGTAGAAACACCTTCTGGGCCACAGTATCCAGCAACATCCCCAGGAACAGGAGCCTCTGAGTTGGCTCCAGGTGGTACTTCTGTAAGTTGAGGCTCCACCCATGGTCGGACAGAAGACGAATGGTGCGGTCGGCATGGAGCAACAAAAACTCCTGGATCTTGCCTTTATCAGAAGATCACCCAGATAAGGGACCACATTGATCCCCTAGACCCGGAGTTGAAGCATCATCTCCACTATCACCTTCCTGAATTCCCTCGGGGCTGGTGACAGGCAAAAGGGCCTGGAATTGGAAGTGATCGTCCAGCAGGGCAAACCACACGAACGCCTGATGAGGAGGCCAAATCGGAATATGGAGATAGGCGTCCTTGATATCCAAGGAGACCAGAAATTCCTGTTTATCCATGCCTGCGATCACAGCTTACAGTGATTCCATTTTGAACTTGAACACCCTCAAATAAAGGTGGGTACACACTAACAGATATATCTGCAGATCAATTGATCTGCAGATATATCTATGGACGGATCGAGCAGTGTGTTCAGCATACACACTGCTCGATCCATCGGGGACTGACGTCATGAACTGGGCGGGCGTGTACACACGCCCGCCCAGTTCAGCTGTCAATCTCCGCCGGCCGCCGCAGCATGTGTACGGGCGGCCGGCTGGTCGCCCGTACACACACAGCGACGCGCCAATACATCGGTAGATATATTGGCCGTCGGCTGTGCTGTGCAGCCGACGCGATATGTCTGTGAACGACGGAGTTCACAGACGTATCGGCCGTACACACTGGCCGACGGTCCCGCGATATATCGGCCGTTCAGGAGAACGGCCGATATATCGACTAGTGTGTACAGGCCTTAAGGATTCAAAGATTTCAGATTCAGAATGGGTCTGACCGAACAATCCAGTTTCGACACCACAAACAGGTTTGAGTAAGACCCCTTGCCGCATTGTGGTACTGATACTGGAACAATGACGTGGGTCTGAACCAACTTTCGGATAGCCTGTTGTAACGTAACTTGCATATCCTCCAAAGCTGGTAAGCTTGATTTGAATATCATTGGGGGGGGGGGGGGGAGTACTGTCGAACTCCAGCTTGTAGCCCTGAGAAACAAGCTCTCTGTCCCAGGCATCTCAGCAGGAAGTCTCCCAGACGCTGCTGAAGTGACGCAGTCGAGGTCCCACCTCGAGATCCCCTTGGGGTGGGTGGACACCTTCATGCTGAGGCCTTAGTGGAAGCAGAACCGGTGGACTGTTCCTGAGAACTGGCACTTGCAGGTTTTCTGGACTTACCTCTGGTGCCTCTAGCCGCATTGGAGGCACCTCTGGCTTTCGATCGAAATCTGTGAGACCGAAAGGACTGGAGAGACGGCCCCAAATAGGAGCATCTAGCTGGCGGGGACCCCGAGGGGAGAAACATGGATTTCCCAGCCGTAACTTTGGAAATCCAGGTATCCAATTCAACCCCAAAAAGCCATTCTCCAGAAAAGAGGAGGGATTCCACACTACATTTGGATTCTAAGTCCACAATCCACTGACGCAACCACAAGGCCCTGAGTGCGGACACTGCCATGGCAGACGTCCGAGCATTAATGTTCCCCATCTCCTGGAGGGAATCACAGAGGACACATGTAGTGTCCTGAATGTGCTTCAGTAGGGTTACCATAGTAACTAAGGGCATATCCCCTGAGAGACCCCCATGAATTTGAATGGCCCAAGCATGAATAGCATGGTTTATCCAGCAACCCACAATGACCGGTCTTTGTGAGAGGCCAGCTGCAGTGTATATAGACTTAAGGGTAGTCTATCTTCTGATCCCCAGGATCTTTCAAAGTAAAGGAGCCCAGGGCAGGCAGCTCCGCTTTCTTAGACAGACGAGAGACTGAGACATCCAGGCCAGGGGTTTAATCCCAAAATTTTCTACCTTCAGGAGCAAATGGGAAAGTGCGCAAAAACTTTTTGGACACTTGGAATTTTTTGTCTGGATTTTTCCAGGCCTAATTGAATAAGTCATCTAACTCTAGAGAATCAGGGAAAGTGACATTGGGCTTGTTTTGTACAAAGAAAAACGACTGCTGCTGTTGTGTTCTGCAGTGTCCTCTAGAGTTGAGCTTTAACACATCCCTTATAGCCAAAATGAGGGATTCAATACCCTGAGTAGAATCTGGATCCCCACTAATGGGATCCAGGTGATCCCCATCATCTTGTATATCATCATCTGTATCAGATAGCAGTGCAGGTGAACCATGCTTCTGGGGACCTGCATGATAGAGGGAAGGGCTCAGCCCTAGCAGCTAAATCTGCAATAACTTGTTGCAGTAGCTGAGTTTTCTGCACATTAGCAGCGAGCTGGGCTGACATATCTGACATCATAGTTTTAAGAGACCATAACCAGTGGGGCTCTGGAACCCTCTCCCCAAGCCTCTTCTAATTTGTGAAGATTGACTGCATTGTTCACAAGAAACAGAGTCATTAGATAATGGAGAGAATCTGATGTGACATACAGTACACTGCACAGCTTGTGCTTACCCATATTTCACAGTAAGTACAAAAAAACATACACATACACACAGACAGTTATAATGCAAGCCTGCCCTACTGTATGTGAGAGGAGACAGATAGAGGGATGATACTAGAACACCCTGAGCTGCACAGCCTCAGTAAGACTGTCAGCTCTGTAAAACACAGTAAACTCTAATATTGCTATACAAAATATGCTCAGGATAGTGTATACAAGCTGCTTGCCCCTTTGCTACATCCTATACCAGTTTTCTAGCGTATCTGTGAGGCAGGAAGCACTGTGTGTGCTGTAGATGGCTGCAGTAAGCAGAGGAAGGCGCAAAAATGCTCCAAGTCCCGCTCTGAGGAAGCTCCGTCCCCTCCAATGGCACCGGGGCTGTACATATGTTTTATACTGGCAAAGTCTCCTAAACAGCTTAAAACATTACACAAGTGCTAGTCAAGTAGTTTTGTGCCAGTTTACATACGGGGGATCCTAGCGGGCCCCCCAGGGAGGGTCCTGTATGCCACACCCATGGTCAGACGCACTTTGAACTGGGGGACCCCCCTAGCGGGGCTCTCGGTTTGTACTCGCCACCAATGTCACCTACAGGCAGCATTAGGGGTTTGCCGCGTGCTGCGGCTGTGACACCCAAGGCGCAGTGCCCTGCTAAACAACAACCCCTCAGGACGGTGGTCCTGCAGTGGGGAAGTGGCTCTGCACCTCGTAAGGCCAGTGACCGTTCCCCCCTAATTCCCATGGTGCAGGTATGCTGTTGCCCAGACAGCACAACGAAAATAATAAAAGTTTTAAAAGAAACTGAAGAAAACACTCTGGAGCTGCAAAGATGTGCATCCTCTCCTGTGGGCAATTTTTTCTAAACTGTCTTTGGGAGTGGGCATAGAGGGGAGGAGCCAGCACACCCAGCTGAAGAAATTTAAAGTGCACTGGCTCCTTTGGACCCCATCTATACCCCTTCATACTGGTTTCCCCCAATATCCCTTATGGATGCTAGAGATAGATTAATGGTCAAAAAGGACATTCTGAGAGAATGTAGTCATAGCTCTACAACTGCAATTAAGATGTGCACCACAGGGGGCAGTACATCCTCTACAACAGTGGTTCTCATGCTCGGTCGTCAGGACTCCACACAATACACATTTTCCAGGTCACCTGTTGATTTTTAAAATGTGACAGTTGGTCGTACACAGTGACCTGGAAAAAGTGAACTGTGTGGGGTCCTGAGGACCGAGTGGAGAACCTGTGCTCTACAGTAAACACATACTTTTTATAACCATACAATGGGGGGAATCTACCAAACCTTCTACAGACTGGAGATGTGGACAAGTGGAGAAGCAACCAATAAGCTTCTAGCTAGCATTTATAAAGTAGATTCTATAAAATGATAGATTGAAGCTGATGTAATGCTATGGGTAACTTTCCCACACTTAAGGTTTCATACATCGCCCCTGTAAATGTAACTAGGTTATACATTAGAGCAGTTGTTCTCAAACTCTGTCCTCAAAGAACCCCAAGAGTTCAAGTTTTCCAGGTCTCCTCACAGAATTACAAGTGAAATAATTATCTCATCCTGTAGATTTTTTTTTAAATTGTCAGTAATGAATGCACCAGCTAGGTGACCTGGAAAACTGTTGGGGGTCCTTGATGGAACTGAGGGACAGCAGTGCAGCACCACGTATCACTGCAGATGTCAATGACACCTTAGCGTGTTCTTGGTGGTTTCTGCAAAATCGATCTACAGTATAAAAAACAAAAGCTATAGGATGGCCATACAATGCAGAGTGGGCTTCTGTATTCTGCTGGCAAATGGGCCTAGCCCTGTACACTTTCACCACCAGCTTTTAACAAGGAGATTAACTCATTTACCTTCAGGCCATTGTTAAAGACTGTTCCCTTCGGCTCAAAACAACCAGTAGTTAAATCCTGTAAGCTTTCCAGGTACACCAAGCCTTGGTTTATTATACTCTCATCAACAAATGTGTACTGGGCAACACGTTGTAAGGTTTCTAAGACTCTGACAGTCAACCTGACGGAGAAATCAAAAAGCACAAAAAAGTCAAAAGCAATTCAACATCTAAAATACAAATCATTTTTTTTTGGTAGGGCAGGGCAGGGATCATGTACTAAACGGTATCCGGATGCTAAGTCGACAGTCAATAGGTCAACCTCTAATGGTTGACAGGCTTTATGTCGACATGGTCAAAAGGTTGGCATAGAAAAAAGGTCGACATGGCAATGGTAGACACAGGAAAATGTTTACACGAGGTTTTTTTTTTTATTACATTTTTTTTGTTACTTTTTCATACTTTACAGTCCACATCGACTATGATTGGGAATAGTAACCTGGCCTGAAGCATGGTGGGTGAAGCGAGCCACGCAAGAGGATGCAATGCACTAATTGGGGGTTCCTGGTCACTTTACGGAGTAAACGACATCCGAAAATAAAATGCATGTCAACCTTTTTCCATGTTGACCTTTTCCATGTCGACCTTTAGCCAATGACGACCTTTTGGTGTTGACCTAGACCGGGGGTGAGAAACCTTTTGGCCCTCCAGCTGCTGGTGAACTACACATCCCACCATGCCCTGCTACAGTTTTGCTATCTGGCCATGCTGAAACTGTTGCAGGGCATGGTGGGATGTGTAGTTCAACAACAGCTGGAGGGCCAAAAGGTTCCCCACCACTGACCTAGACACTGTTGACCTTTTCCAGGTCGACCCTATGAATAGGATCGACCTGGAAAAGGTCAACAGTGTCCACCCCACCAAACTAGGACTTCGGGTTCATACAGGTTATAGGAGTAAGTGGGTACTAAACTAGCATCACAATGTCGGTACCCACCTAGTGACTTTTGCATGACATGCAGGCAGCCTAGCAGCAAATCCGATTTGCTGCCTGTCATTTCAGTATGGCGACTGCTCCGTGCAGTCTGTATGGTAGTGTGCTGAGCAGGAATCTCATCAGACTAAGGGGGTCATTCCAACCCGATCGCACGCTGCACTTTTTCACAGCCATGCGACCGGGTCGGAACTGCACATGCGCTGAGGTCGCAATACGCATGCACGTCATTACCCGGCGATGGCCATTGCTGGGTGACAAGAACAACGAAAGAGGTAACACTGGCGACCACAAGAAGATTGACAGGCGGAAGGGGGATCCGGGTGTCAACTGACCATTTTCGGGGAGTGGTGTGTCGAGGCGTTTGGAGGGTGGATGTCTGACGTCAATTCCGGGACCTCAAAGGCTGAAGTAATCACAATGTGTAAGTCCAGACCTACTCCTAAACTGCACAAAATGTTTTTGCATAGCTCGGCTGCACAAGCGAACGCAGCCTTGCTATGCAAAAATCCACTCCCCCATAGGCGGCGTCTACCTGATCGCACGGGCTGCAAAAAGTTGCAGCATGCGATCAGGTCAGAATGAACCCCTAAGAGCCTCGCTGCTCACTACACTGCTATACAGACTGCAGAGCAGACAGAGCTCTGTGGGCCACCGCACTGTAAGGACAGGTAGTCAATCGGATTACCTGACTGTCATTCATAAGTCACTGCAGGATGAGTCCTGTGAGTACATTGCTTCCCCCCTATAGCTGCCTCTGCACCCTCCCCATGTCTGCCTCTGCACCCTCCCCATGTCTGCCTCTGCACACTCCCCATGTCTGCCTCTGCTGTGGGCCCTATAGGTTTTATTTGTATTAGGCCCCGCAAATTCTAATAGCAGCCCGGACCCCCTCACACTGTACATAATGCAGTGACTGTACATTATGGCTTAGCCAGTGTCCGTCCCTCCATACACAATGCTATGGCTGTACAATATTGAATAGCCAGTGTCAGCCCCTCCATACATAATGCAGTGGCCAGTGCCAGATTAAGGTCCACATAGGTCTGGAACTGAAACGCCATCGGGCGTGTGATCAGCACCACAGAGAAGTTTTCCCTGTGTGGGCAGGGTGGTGTGGTGGCATACTACATCACTACATTACAGTACCTCTGCACATTACAGATCTACACTATACTACATCTCTACACTATATCACTACTACATTACATCTCTGCACTACTGTATATCACTCCTACACTACATCTCTGCACTACTGTATATCACTCCTACACTACATCTCTGCACTACTGTATATCACTCCTACACTACATCTCTGCACTACTGTATATCATAACTGTACAGGAAAAATGCTGTTATCAATAAAACATAACTTTTATTGGATATATTAAAATGACTGAGATTGTGTTTGATCATCAAAAGTGCAGCAGTGAAAATATGTCCTGCAAATTACTTGGGTATAGAATTACTTCCCAAAAAAGTTGGGTAAGGATTTTTCAAATAAAACCCATATTAATATGGGTTCATGGTAATGGAGTTGTGTAGAGAATATGAAAATTAGTGGGCTCCATTAACTTTAATACCCACTTTGGGATTAATTCTATACCCAACTTTTTTGGGAAGTAATTCTATACCCAAGTAATTTGCAGGACATATTTTCACTGCTGCACTTTTGATGATCAAACACAATCTCAGTCATTTTAATATATCCAATAAAAGTTATGTTTTATTGATAACAGCATTTTTCCTGTACAGGTTTATATAAATAAGAGTGCCCCCAAAAAAGAGTCTTCTTTTCTTTCCCCAAACGTTGTACTATTTCTGACTCTGGGGAGCACCACCAACCGATGCAATTAACCATAAGAGATTTCTTAGAAAATCTCTTTTTGAATATGATAGTTGGTTTTTTTGTTGAATTTAAAGTAGTCTCCTGCTGAAGTTTATCTCCTCTCTTAGGAGTACTTCTTTAGAGACGGGAGCGATCTAGTGCGGTTTGTCTCGCCACTTTCTATCCCTTGTATATCATACCTCCCAACTTTGAATGTCCCTAAATCGGGACACTCCGCGCGGCGCGCGGCCCGAAAAGGAGTCGTGGCCTCGTATGGGAGGGGCGTGGCTACAATCGAGTGGGCGTGGTCACACGCCGTGGGTCCGTTTTCGTCATTTTGGGGGCGTGCCCAGCGCTCCCTGAGCAGCTGGGCAGCCCCCAGCTCACTCCCTGCACTGAATAGATGCTGTGCGCGTGCGCACAGCATCTACTTAGAGATCACTCGCTGCTTTGCAGAGCAGAGCAGCGGGTGATCAAAGCCTCCCCAACTGCCCCCCCGCCCGCGGGATACTGTGACCCGCGGGAGGGACAGCGGTACAGTGTCTGAATAGCGGGACTGTCCCGCTGAAATCGGGACAGTTGGGAGGTATGGTATATCACTCCTACACTACATCTCTGCACTACTGTATATCACTCCTACACTACATCTCTGCACTACTGTATATCACTCCTACACTACATCTCTGCACTACTGTATATCACTCCTACACTACATCTCTGTACTACTGTATATCACTCCTACACTACATCTCTGCACTACTGTATATCACTCCTACACTACATCTCCGGATTATGGGCCTAATTCAGACCTTATCGCTGTTGTGCAAAATCGCACAGCGGCCAATTATCGAACGACTGTGCATGCATACGGATCGTAATGCGCAGGAGCAAGGCCAAACTGCAAAAAAATCCTGTGCTAGGTGCACGCAGGCTGATTGACAGGAAGCGGACATTTGGGGGTGGTAACTGGCTATTTTCTGGGAGTGTCAGGAAATGTGCAGGTGTTCCCAAGCATTTTCAGGGAGGATGTGTGACGTCAGCTCCAGCCCCGATCTGCCTGTGTGTATCTCACTGAAGGAGAAAGTCTTTGGCTACGCACAGACTGGAAAAAACCTGAGTGAGTGAGTTGGGAACGGATTTGCAGCTGGCCGGCGTTTGCAAAACTTTGCACGGCGTACGCAGACTTGCATGGGACGATTTTTCACTCTGTCTGGGCAGCGACTATCCGATCGCAAACCTCTGTAAATTCAAAGGAGCGATCAGGTCTGAATTAGGCACTATATCCCTGCAATATATCACTATACTACTTCCCCAGACTGCACTCCTGCACTATATCTACCACCCCAAACTACCTCACCACACTACATCACTATGGAACCTCCCTACACTATATCACTGCACAACATGCCTGCACTATGGCCCTCATTTCGAGTTGATCGCTCGCTAGCTAATTTTAGCAGCCATGCAAACGCATAGTCGCTGCCCACGGGGGAGTGTATTTTTGCTTTGCAAGTGTGCGAACGGCTTTGCAGCGGAGCTCTGCGAAAGCATTTTGTGCAGTTTCAGAGTAGGTCTGGACTTACTCAGCCCTTGCAATCACTTCAGTCTTTTTGGTCCCGGAATTGACGCTTGGACACGCCTGCGTTTTCTCAAACACTCCCAGAAAATGGTCAGTTGACACCCACAAATGGCTTCTTCCTGTCAATCTCCTTTGTGATCAGCCATGCAAATGGATTCTTCTTTAAATCCATCGCTCAACAACGAGCCACTTTGTACTAGAGATGTGCACCGGACATTTTTCGGGTTTTGTGTTTTGGTTTTGGATTCAGTTCTGCGGCCGTGTTTTGGATTCGGAAGCGTTTTGGCAAAACCTGCCTGAAATTTTTTTATTGGATTCTGGTGGGGTTTTTTTTCAAAAAACCCTCAAAAACAGCTTAAATCATAGAATTTGGGGGTCATTTTGATCCCATAGTATTATTAACCGCAATAACCATAATTTCCACTCATTTCCAGTCTATTCTGAACACCTCACACCTCACAATATTATTTGTAGTCCTAAAATTTGCACCAAGGTCGCCGGATGACTAAGCTAAGCGACCCAAGTGGCCGGCACAAACACCTGGCCCATCTAGGAGTGGTACTGAAGTGTCAGACAGGATGGTACTTAAAAAAATTAGCCCCAAACATCACATGATGCAGAGATAAATTAAAAAAAAAAGGTGCAAGATGGAATTGTCCTTGGGCCCTCCCACCCACCCTTATGTTGCATAAACAGGACATGCACACTTTAACAAACCCATAATTTCAGTGACAGGGTCTGCCACACGACTGTGGCTGAAATAACTGGTTGGTTTGGGCGCCCACCAAAAAAGAAGCAATTAATCTCTCCTTGCACAAACTGGCTCTACAGAAGCAAGATGTCGACCTCCTCCTCATCGTCCGATTCCTCACCCCTTTCACTGTGTACATCCCCCTCCTCACAGATTATTAATTCGTCCCCACTGGAATCCACCATCTCAGGTCCCGGTGTACTTTCTGGAGGCAATTGCTGGTGAATGTCTCCACGGAGGAATTGATTATAATTCATTTTGATGAACATCATCCTCTCCACATTTTCTGGAAGTAACCTCCTATGCCGATTGCTGACAAGGTGACCGGCTGCACTAAACACTCTTTCTGAGTACACTCTGGAGGATCAGAACTTAGGTAAAATAAAGCCAGTTTGTGCAAGGGCCTCCAAATTGCCTTTTTTTCCTGCCAGTATACGTACAGACTGTCTGACGTGCCTACTTGGATGATGTCACCCATATAATCCTCCACCATTCTTTCAATGGTGACAGAATCATATGCAGTGACAGTAGACGACATGTCAGTAATCATTGGCAGGTTCTTCAGTCCGGACCAGATGTCAGCACTCGCTCCAGACTGCCCTGCATCACCGCCAGCGGGTGGGCTCGGAATCCTTAGCCTTTTCCTCGCAGCTCCAGTTGCGGGAGAAAGTGAAGGAGGAGCTGTTGACGGGTCACGTTTGGCTTGACTTGACAAGTGTCTCACCAGCAGGTCTTTGCACCTCTGCACACTTGTGTCTGCCGGAAAGAGAGATACAACGTAGGCTTTAAACCTAGGATTGAGCACGGTGGTCAAAATGTAGTGCTCTGATTTCAACAGACTGACCACCCGTGAATCCTGGTTATGCGAATTAAGGGCTCCATCCACAAGTCCCACATGCCTAGCGGAATCGCTCTGTTTTAGTTCCTCCTTCAATCTCTCCAGCTTCTTCTGCAAAAGCCTGATGAGGGGAATGACCTGACTCAGGCAGGCAGTGTCTGAACTGACTTCACGTGTGGCAAGTTCAAAGGGTTGCAGAACCTTGCACAACGTTGAAATCATTCTCCACTGCGCTTGATTCAGGTGCATTCCCCCTCCTTTGCCTATATCGTAGGCAGATGTATAGGCTTGAATGGCCTTTTGCTGCTCCTCTATCCTCTGAAGCATATAGAGGGTTGAATTCCAACTCGTTACCACCTCTTGCTTCAGATGATGGCGGGGCAGGTTCAGGAGTATTTGCTGGTGCTCCAGTCTTCGGTACGTGGTGGCTGAATGCCGAAAGTGGCCCGCTGCTGTTCTTGCTGCGGGAGGCAATACATCTACCCATTGGGCTGTCACAGTCATATAGTCCTGAGTCTGCCCTGCTCCACTTGTCCACATGTCCGTGGTTAAGTGGACATTGGGTACAACTGCATTTTTTAGGACACTGGTGACTCTTTTTCTGAAGTATGTGTACATTCTCGGTAACGCCTGCCTAGAGAAATGGAACCTAGATGGTATTTGGTACTGGGGACACAGTACCTCAAGCAATTCTACAATTCCCTGTGAATTAACGGTGGATACCGGACACACGTTTAACACCACCGCAGCTGCCAAGACCTGAGTTATCCGCTTTGCAGCAGGATGACTGCTGTGATATTTCATCTTCCTCGCAAAGGACTGTTGGACAGTCAATTGCTTACTGGAAGTAGTACAAGTGGTCTTCCGACTTCCCCTCTGGGATGATGATCGACTCCCAGCAGCAACAACAGCAGCGCCAGCAGCAGTAGGTGTTACACTCAAGGATCCATCGGAGGAATCCCAGTTAGGAGAGGACTCGCCAGACTTGCCAGTGACATGGCCTGCAGGACTATTGGCGTTCCAGTCTAAGGAGGAAATTGACACTGAGGGAGTTGGTGGTGTGGTTTGCAGGAGCTTGGGTACAAGAGGAAGTTATTTAGTTGTCAGTGGACTGCTTCCGCTGTCACCCAAAGTTTTTGAACTTATCAATGACTTCTGATGAATGCGCTCCAGGTGACGTATAAGGGAGGATGTTCCTAGGTGGTTAACGTCCTTACCCCTACTTATTACAGCTTGACAAAGGCAACACACGGCTTGACACCTGTTGTCCACATTTCTGTTAAAATAATTCCACACCGAAGAGGTGATTTTTTTTTTGTAATTTGACCAGGCATGTCAATGGCCATATTCGTTCCACGGACAACAGGTGTCTCCCCGGGTGCCTAACTTAAACAAACCACCTCACCATCAGAATCCTCCTTGTCAATTTCCTCCTCAGCACCAGCAACACCCATATCCTCATCCTGGTGTACTTCAACAGTGACATCTTCAATTTGACTATCAGGACTGTGGGTGCTCCTTACAGCACTTGCAGGGGGCGTGCAAATGGTGGAAGGAGCCACCTCTTCACGTCCGGTGTTGGGAAGGTCAAGCATCGCAACCGACACAATTGGACTCTCCTTGGGGATTTGTGATTTAGAAGAACGCACAGTTCTTTGCTGTGCTTTTGCCAGCTTGTCTTTTTATTTTTCTAGTGGGAGGATGAGTGCTTCCATCCTCATGTGAAGCTGAACCACTAGCCATGAACATAGGACAGGGCCTCAGCCGTTCCTTGCCACTCCGTGTCGTAAATGGCATATTGACAAGTTTACGCTTCTCCTCAGACGCCTTTAATTTAAATTTTTGGGTCATTTTACTGAACTTTTTTTGGGGGATTTTACATGCTCTCTACTATGACATTGGGCATCGGCCTTGGCAGACGACGTTGATGGCATTTCATTGTCTAGGCCATGACTAGTGGCAGCAGCTTCAGCACGAGGTGGAAGTGGATCTTGATCTTTCCCTATTTTACCCTACACATTTCTGTTCTCCATTTTTTAATGTGTGGAATTATATGCCAGTAATATATCAATAGCAATTGCCTACTACTATATATACTGCGCACAACTTAAATGCACCACAGGTATGGATGAATAGTATACATGACAACACAGAGGTAGGTAGAGCAGTGGACTACTGTTCCGTACTGCTATATATTATATACTGGTGGTCAGCAAAATTATGCACTGTCCTACTACTATATATATACTGCACACAAAAATTTAAATGCACCACAAGTATGGATGGATAGTATACTTGACGACACAGAGGTAGGTAGAGCAGTGGACTACTGTACCGTACTGCTATATATTATATACTGGTGTTCAGCAAAATTATGCACTGTCCTACTACTATATATATACTGCGCACAAAAACTTAAATGCACCACAGGTATGGATGGATAGTATACTTGACGACACAGGTAGGTAGAGCAGTGGCCTACTGTACCGTACTGCTATATATTATATACTGGTGGTCAGCAAAATTATGCACTGTCCTACTACTATATATATACTGCGCACAAAAACTTAAATGCACCACAGGTATGGATGGATAGTATACTTGACGACACCGAGGTAGGTAGAGCAGTGGCCTACTGTACCATACTGCTATATATTATATACTGGTGGTCAGCAAAATTATGCACTGTACTCCTATATACTACAATGCAGCACAGATATGGAGCGTTTTTCAGGCAGAGAACGTATAATACTGGTGGTCACTGGTCAGCAAAACTCTGCACTGTCCTCCTCCTATATAATACTGGTGGTCCCCAGTCCCCACAATAAAGCACACTGAGCACAGATATTTGCAGCACCCTGAACACAGATATGGAGCGTTTTTCAGGCAGAGAACGTAGATATTTGCAGCACACTGAGCACAGATATTTGCAGCACACTGAACACAGAAACTGAGAGAACGCCAGCCACGTCCTCTCACTATCATCTCCAATGCACGAGTGAAAATGGCGGCGACGCGTGGCTCCTTATATAGAATACGAATCTCGCGAGAATCCGTCAGCGGGATGATGACGTTCGGGCGCGCTCGGGTTAACCGAGCAAGGCGGGAGGATCCGATTCTGCCTCGGAACCGTGTAAAATGGGTGAAGTTCGGGGGGTTCGGATTCCGAGGAACCGAACCTGCTCATCACTAATTACTGTATATCAGTACAGAGCGGTGTAACTGTGACACGTGTCCTGACAAGCAGTATAGAAGCTATAGAAAAGTATATATATTATTGTATATATCAGTACAGAGCGGTGTAACTGTAACCATGTGTCCTGACAAGCAGTATAGAAGCTATAGAAAAGTATATATTATATACTGGTGATCCCCAGTCCCCACAATGCAGCACACTGATCAGATATTTGCAGCACACTGAGCACAGATATGGAGCGTTTTCAGGGAGAGAACGTAGATATTTTCAGCACACTGAGCACAGATTATTTGCAGCACACTGAGCACAGATATTTTTAGCACACTGAGCACAGATTACGGAGCTTTTCAGGGAGAGAACGCAGCCGCGTCCTCTCCGTTCAATTTCCAAAGCACGAGTGAAAATGGCGGCGACGCACGGCTCCTTATATAGAATACGAATCTCGCGAGAATCTGACAGCGGGATGATGATGTTTGGGCGCGTTCTGGTTAACCGAGCAAGGCGGGAAGATCCAAGGCTGCCTCGGAACTGTGTAAAATAGGTGAAGTTCGGGGGGGTTCGGATCTCGGAGAACCGAACCCGCTCATCTCTACTTTGAACCCATATGACGCGCCTGCGCATTGCGGTGCATACGCATGCGCAGTTTTGCCATTCTTTTACGTGAATGCTGCGCTGCGAAAATTGGCAGCGAGCGGTCAACTTGGAATGAGGGCCTATATCACTTCGCTACCTCCCCACACTACATACCAGCACTAAACATACCCAAACTTCCTCCCAACACTTGTTATCTACTTACACAACATCACTGCACTATATCCCTGAACTACCTCCCCACACTACATCTCAGCACAATACCACTGTGCTACCTCCCCACACTACATCTCTGCACCATATAACTGCACTACCACCCCACACTATATCGCTACAATACCGCCTCATGCTACATCTCGGCACTACAGTACTGTATATCACTGCACTTCCTCCCCACACTACATATCCGCACTATGGGGGTAATTCAGACCTGATCGATCGCTAGCGTTTTTTTCAGCGCTGCGATCAAGTCAGTACTGTGCATGAGTATGCACCGCAATGCACAGACGTGTCGCACAGGTACGTAAACTGTTCATTGCTCTGCAATGGGTTTGTGCGAAGAATCCATTCGCACGGCCAACCACAAGGCGATGGACAGGAAGGAGGAGTTTGTGGGTGTCAACAGACCATTTTCTGGGAGTGGTTGGATAAATGCAGGTGTGTCCAAGCGATCAGGTCTGAATTACCCCCTATATCACTGCATTACCAACCCACACTATGCTACCTCCCCACACTACACCTCACCACTAGAGATGAGCGGGTTCGGTTCTAAGAGAACCGAACACCCCCGAACTTTGGCTTCCGAGTCCGGATCCGAGCCATGCTTGGATCTTCCCTCTTGACTCGGAAACCCAAATTCTGCAAAACGTCATCATCCCACTGTCGGATTCTCGCGGGATTTGGATTCCATATATGGAGCCGCGCCTCGCGGCCATTTTCACTCCAGTCTCGGAGAGTATAGTGAAAGGACGTGTCTCCATCCTCAGTGTCTGTGTGGGGGCGGGAAAGTGGCGTATCGAGTCTAATTACTGCTGTCTTGTGCTGTTCAGTCCAGTCCAGTGTAGTCAGTGTCTTATGCTGCATCAGTCCAGCCAGTCACAGTGTTGGTGTCCTCTGCTGCTATATGTCCCCAGTGCTGCTGGCTGCTGTATAAGTCCCTTGCATTTTAGCTGTGTTGTCTTGCATCAGACCAGGGGTAATGTCTTGTGCAGCATCAGTCCAGTGACCAGTCACAATTGTGGAATCTTCTGCTGCCATATATCCAGTGTTACTGCCGTATAATTCCCGTGATACTTGCGTATAATTCCTGTGACATTGCCGTATAATTCTCGGATTACTGGCGTATAATTCCTGTAATATTGCCGTATAATTCCCATGATACTGGCGTATTAATCCTGTGACATTGCCGTATAATTCTCTGAATACTGACGTATAATTCCTGTGACATTGCCGTATAATTCTCTGAATACTAGCGTATAATTCCTGTGACATTGCCGTATAATTCCTGTGATACTGGCGTATAATTCCTGTGACATTGCCGTATAATTCCTGTGATACTGGCGTATTAATCCTGTGACATTGCCATATAATTCTCTGAATACTGGCGTATAATTCCTGTAATATTGCCGTATAATTCCCGTGATACTGGCGTATTAATCCTGTGACATTGCCATATAATTCTCTGAATACTGGCGTATAATTCCTGTGACATTGCCGTATAATTCTCTGAATACTGGCGTATAATTCCTGTGACATTGCCGTATAATTCCTGTGATACTGGCGTATAATTCCTGTGACATTGCCATATAACTCTCTGAATACTGGCGTATAATTCCTGTGACACTGCCGTATAATTCTCTCAATACTGTCGTATAATTCCTGTGACATTGCCATATAATTCTCTCAATACTTTCATATAATTCCTGTGACATTGCACTATAACTCTCTGAATACTGGCGTATAATTCCTGTGACACTGCCGTATAATTCTCTCAATACTGTCGTATAATTCCTGTGACATTGCCATATAACTCTCTGAATACTGGCGTATAATTCCTGTGACACTGCCGTATAATTCTCTGAATACTTGAGTATAATTCCTGTGACATTGCCGTATAATTCTCTGAATACTTGAGTATAATTCCTGTGACATTGCCGTATAATTCTCTCAATACTAACGTATAATTCCTGTGACACTGCCGTATAATTCTCTCAATACTGGCGTATAATTCCTGTGACATTGCCGTATAATTCTCTCAATACTGGCGTATAATTCCTGTGATACTGCCGTATAATTCTCTCAATACTGGCGTATAATACCTGTGACATTGCCGTATAATTCTCTGAATACTGACGTATAATTACTGTGACATTGCCGTATAATTCTCTGAATACTTGAGTATAATTCCTGTGACATTGCCGTATAATTCCTGTGATATTGCCGTATAATTCTCTCAATACTGGCGTATAATTCCTGTGACACTGCCGTATAATTCCCTGAATACTGACATATAATTCCTGTGACTTTGCCGTATAATTCTCTGAATACTGACGTATAATTCCTGTGACATTGCCGTATAATTCCTGTGACATTGCCGTATAATTCTCTGAATACTGATGTATAATTACTGTGACATTGCCGTATAATTCTCTGAATACTTGAGTATAATTACTGTGACATTGCCGTATAATTCCTGTGATATTGCCGTATAATTCTCTCAATACTGGCGTATAATTCCTGTGACATTGCCGTATAATTCTCTCAATACTGGCGTATAATTCCTGTGACACTGCCGTATAATTCCCTGAATACTGGCGTATAATTCCTGTGACTTTGCCGTATAATTCTCTGAATACTGGCATATAATTCCTGTGACATTGCCGTATAATTCCTGTGATACTGGCGTATAATTCCAGTTATCCTGCCGTATAATTCCATTTAAATCCATATAATTCCATATAAATCCAGTCCAGTGGTGCTGCCATATAAGTTCAGTGGTGCTGTCCTATTATTTACTCCAAATAAAGGGGTTATTAATATTTAATCCAAATAATTTTTTACAGGGTTTGCCCTGTGAGGTGTAGGAGTACGCTCTCGTGTGCCGCATATTGTGTTATATTACTCCAGAAAAATAATGGAGAACAAACATTTTGAGGAGTTAATAGGTAAAGATCAAGAACCACTTCCTCCTAGTGCTGAAGCTGCTGCCACTAGCCATGACATAGACAATGAAATACCATCAACGTCGTCAGGCAAGGCCGATGCCCAATGTGATAGTAGAGGGCGCGTAAAATCCAAAAAGCCAAAGTTCAGTAAAAAAGAAAATTAAATCGTCTGAGGAGAAACGTAAACTTGCCAATATGCCATTTACGACACGGAGTGGCAAGAAACGGCTGATGCCCTGGCCTATGTTCATGGCTAGTGGTTCAGCTTCACATGACGATGGAAGCCCTCATCCTCCCGCTACAAAAATGAAAAGAGTTAAGGTAGAAAGAGCACAGAAAAGAACTGTGTGCTCTGAGATGGTATCACAAATCCCCAAGGAGAGTCCAACTGTGTCAGCGGTTGCGATGCCTGACCTTCCAAACACTGGACGGGAAGAGGTGGCTCCTTCCACCATTTGCACGCCCCCTGCAAGTGCTGGAAGGAGCACCCACAGTCCAGTTTCTGATTTTCAAATTGAAGATGTCACTGCTGAAGTACACCAGGATGAGTATATGTGTGTTGCTGGTGCTGAGGAGGAAGTTCACGATGAGGATTCTGATGGTGATGTGGTTTGTTTAAGTCAGGCACCGGGGTTTAAAGCCATCTGTTGCCTCTGTTAATCTATAATGCGCATTCATCAGAAGTCAGTGTCAAGTTCAGAAACTTTGGGTAAGAGCGTAAGCAGTCCACTGATACCTAAACCCCTTCTTCCTCCTGTACCCAAACTACTGGAAGCCACGCCACCAACTCTCTCAATGTCAACTTCCTCCTCAGTCAGGAACGTCCGTAGTCCTACAGGCCATGTCAATGTCAAGACTGAGGAGTCCTTTCCTAACCGAGATTCCTCCGTAGGATCCTTGAGTTGTACGCCTGCTGTTGCTGCCACTGCTGTTCCAGTAAGCAATTGACTGTCCAACAGTCCGAAGATGAAATATGACAGCAGTCATCCTTTTGCAAAGCAGATAACTGAGGCCTTGATAGCCATGTTGGTGTTAGAGGTGCTTCCGGAATCCACCATTAGTTCAGAGTCACTTAAAGATTTGCTTGAGGTACTGTGTCCCCGGTATCAAATCCCATTTAGGTTCTCTAGGCAGGCGATACCGAGAATGTACACAGACGTTAGAAAAAGAGTCACTTGTGTCCTAAAAAATGCGGTTGTATCCAGTGTCCACATAACCACGGACATGTGGACAAGTGGAACAGGGCAGACTAAGGACTATATGACTGTAACAGCCCACTGGGTAGATGTATGGCCTCCTGCAGTGGCACCAGTAGCAGCATCTTGCAAACGCCAACTCATTCCTAGACAGGCTACGCTATGTATCACTGCTTCCGTAAGAGGCACAAAGCTGACAACCTCTTACGGAAACTGAGAAACATCATCGCAGAATGGTTTACCCCAATTGGACTCTCCTGGAGATTTGTGATATCGGACAACACCAGCAATATTGTGCGTGCATTACAACTGGGCAAATTCCAGCACGTCCCATATTTTGCACATACAATTAATTTGGTGGTACATAATTTTTTTTAAATGAGGGGTGTGCAGGAGATGCTGTCTGTGGGCCAAAAAATATCGGGACACTTTCGGCACTCTGCCACTGAGCGCCAAAGACTAGAGCACCAGCAAACACTCCTGAACCTGCCCTGCCATCAACTGAAGCAAGAGGTGGTAACGAGGTGAAATTCAACACTCTATATGCTTCAGAGGATGGAGGAGCAGCAAACGGCCATTCAAGCCTATACATCCACCTACGATATAGGCAAAGGAGGGGTAATGCACCTGACTCAAGCGCAGTGGAGAATGATTTCTGTCTTGTGCAAGGATCTCCAACCCTTCGAACTTGCCACAGGTGAAGTCAGTTCAGACACTGCCAGCCTGAGTCAGGTCATTCTCCTCATCAGGCTTTTGCAGAAGCAGCTGGATAAATTGAAGGAGGAGCCAAGACGGAGCGATTCCGCAAAGTATGTGGGACTTGTGGATGCAGCCCTTCATTCGCTTTGCCAGGATTCAAGGGTGGTCAATCTGTTGAAATCAGAGCACTACATTTTGGCCACCGTGCTCGATCCTCAGTTTAAAGCCTATGTTGTATCTCTCTTTCCAGCAGACACAAGTCTGCAGAGGTGCAAAGACCTGCTAGTTAGTAAATTGTCAAGTCAAACGGAACGTGACCCGTCAACAGCTCCTCCTTCAACTTCTCCCGCCACTGGGGCTGCAAGGAAAAGGATAACATTTCCTAGCCCACCCGCTAACGGTGATGCAGGGCAGTCAGTAGTGAGTGCTGACATCTGGTCTGGACTGAAGAACCTGCCAACGATTACTGACATGTCTACTGTCACTGCATATGTTTCTGTCACCATTGAATGAATGGTGGAGGATAATATGAGTGACAGCATCCAAGTAGGCATGTCAGACAGTCCGTACGTATACTGGCAGGAAAAAGAGGCAATTTGGGGGTCCTTGCACAAACTGGCTTTATTTTACTTAAGTTGCCCCCCCCCCCCTCCAGTGTGTACTCCGAAAGAGTGGTTAGTGCAGCCGGTAACCTTGTCAGCATCGGCGTAGAAGGTTACTTCCACAAAATGTGGAGATGATGTCCATCAAAATTAATTATAAAGACCTTTACCAGCAATTGCCTCCAGAAAGTACACAGGAACCTGTGATGGTGGATTCCAGTGGGGACGAATTAATACTCAGTGAGGAGGGGGATGTACACAGTGAAAGGGGTGAGGAATTGAAGGATGAGGACGACATCTTGCCTCTGTAGAGCCAGTTTGTGCAAGGAGAGATTGATTACTTCTTTTTTGGTGGGGGCCCAAACAAACCAGACATTTCAGCCACAGTCGTGTGGCAGACACTGTCGCTGAAATGATGGGTTTGTTAAAGTGTGCATGTCCTGTTTATACAACATAAGGGTGGGTGGGAGGGCCCATGGACAATTCCATCTTGCACCTCTTTTTCTTCTTTGCATCATGCGCTGTTTAGGGACTAGTTTCTTTTTGTACCATACTGTCTGTAAATGCAGTGCCACTCCTAGTTGTGCCAGGTGTTTGTGCCACACACTTGTGTCACTTAGCTTGGCCATCCAGCTACCTAAGTGCACCTCTTTTTCTTCTTTGTATCATGTACTGTTTGGGGCCCTTTTTTATATCTTTCCTCCTGTCTGACACTTTGTGCCACTCCTAGATGGGCCAGGTGTTTGTGCCGCACACTTGTGTCGCTTAGCTTAGTCAAGCAGCCACCTCGGTGCAACTTTTAGGCCTAAAAACAATATTGTGAGGTGTGAGGTGTTCAGAATAGACTGGAAATGAGTGGAAATGAATGTTATTGAGGTTACTAATACCGTAGGAGCAAAATTACCCCCAAATTCTGTGATTTTAGCTGTTATGTTTTTTTTCAAAAATCATCCAGATCCAAAACCAAAACACGAAAAGGGTGGTTTTGGCAAAACCAAGCCAAAACCAAAACACGAAAATGGAATTAGAACCAAAACACAAAACACGAAAAGTGCCCGCCGCACATCTCTACTCATCACTATGCTACACTTCCTTCCCACACTACATTACTATGCTACCTTCCCACAGAACATCTCAGCTCTATATCCCTGCACTAACTCACTGGGTCTGGAACTCCAGGTCGACAACAAAAAGGTCGACAAACCTTAGGTCGACGCCAATTGGTCGACACACCTTAGGTCGACATGGACAAAGGGTTGACATGAACAAGGTCGACACGGAAAAAATATCGACATGAGTTTTTTATGGGGGTTTTGTGTCGTTTTCTTCGTAGAGTGACCGGGAACCCCAATTAGTGCACCGTGTCCGCTCGCCATGCTTTGGGCAAGGTTTACCTTGATTGAAGTTTACCATTCCATTCGTAGTCCTAGTGGATCGTTAAGTATGAAAAGGTTCCAAAAAAGAAAAAAATCATGAAAAACTCATGTCGACCTTTTCCCATGTCGACCTTGTCCATGTCGACCTTTGTCCATGTCGACCATTTGTCCATGTTGACCTAATGTGTGTCAACCTTTTTGTTGTCGACCTGGAGTCCGGATACCAACTCACTACATCAGTACACTGTATCCCTCACACTGTATATTTGCACTACCTCACCACAATACATCACTCTACACAACACTGAACTGCCTCCCCACAATGTATTTTCATTTTAATCTTTGCTCTGGTCTTTGCGTGCAGAGCAGCACTGGAAGATAAGTTATAGATTGATGCAGTCCAGGCAGCACAGCATAGGGGGTAAGAAGGGGGCGGGCTGAGGATGGGGATGGGAGGGACCAGGGCTGCCATCAGAAATTGTGGGAATCGGGACTGACAAAATAGTCAGGGCCCACCACCAAAAAAAAATAAAAAAAATCCTATGTGATGTCACACATCATTACGTTTCATATAGGTGGAACATTGCGAACCTGCAGGAATGATTCACAGAGCTGAGATGCAATTAAGGCGTATTTTAAGTCCTCCCTGTGCATCAGCTCACTATAGGAGGCAGTGGTAGGCCCCCCGCTCTATAAGGGCCTGGGACTCCAGTCCCCACAGCCCCCCACCCCTTAAGGCTGCCCTGGGAGGGACTACTCTGGATGTCTGCTTACTCACTACAGTGCATCAGCCCATGGGTGGCTGAATAAGGCATGTGCACATGCCTATTCTGAGTGCCCAATCTGTACCTCCCTCCTGGGGGCCCTGGACCACTAATGACTGTCACTCTGTGCCCATGTAAAGCCCAGATGAATCAGCCTTTTTGTTGAGCAGCTACCCACAATTTCCCCAACCATAAAAACAGTGCTCCATACAGGGCTGCCACCAGAGATGATGGGGCCCGGGACGAACCCTCACAAGCAGGGCCCCACCCCTTCACCCCCACTGTCTGCTCCCCCTCCTCTCATGCATCCCCCTAACTGTACCTTTTGAGAGGGCATGGGTGGTTGTAGTCAGGGTCAGGAGGCCAGGTCACACAACCATGGAGGGACAGAGGCAGAGCCGCGGTCCGTGTCCATATTCTTAATACAGAGCCGGATGTGAACCAATTGGAGCTCTCGGACCGGTAGCCAATCAGGAGCTGCCGAATGGCAGCTCCTGATTGGCTGCAGGTCCGTGAGCTCTGATTGGATCACGGCCAGCTCTGTATTTAGAATATGGCTGCGGATTGCGGCTCTGCCTCTGTCTCTCTATTGCTGCCTTTCGATGCGCAGGCAGCTGACCTGTGTCCCTGATCCTGAGTCCTGACTACAAGCACCCAGGCACCATCTCAATCCGGGCCCGGGACTACAGTACCCACCGTCCCCCCTTGATGGCAGGCCTGGCTCTGTACCTGCTGGATATTGTGTGGGGTACAGTGCAGAATACTTTGGGACACACAGTTAAATATTGAGTGAGTTACAGTGTGGGACACACAGTGCGGGTCGGATACAGGTACTGCGTGGGCCACAAGGGGGTAGTATGTGGCAATATAGGAGTGTATGTACCATGAGGTTCTGTATGGGGCACTGGGAGGCAATATATATATGGCTGTGAGGAGAGTAAACAGTAAGACATCACCTGTCAAGTACAGGAGGCACACGTCAGATATATACCTATGTAATGCGCAGCACATTGAAATGGGCAGTACTCATAAGGGCACCTCTCACACCCTGGGGAACTTCACCTCTGTGGGGTTTTTTGGCTGGTCAAACTGGCAGGTATGGGTCATTGGGTCGACCACACTTAGGTCAACAGTCATTAGGTTGACCACTATTTGTCGACATGCAGTGGGTCGACAGGATTGCTAGGTTGACATGGTCTGTAGGTCAACATATGCTAGATCTACGTGAAAAAATGTCAGCATGAGTTTAAAAAAAAAAATTGCTATAGTTTTCTTTGTAGAGTGACCGGAACCCCAATTAGTGCACCGTGTCCCCTCGCATGGCTTGCCCGTTATGCTCGGCACAGGTTACCATTCCCAATTGTAGTCCACGTGGATAGTAAAGAATGAAAAAGTTGAAAAAAATAAAAAAAATTGTGAAAAACTCATGTCGACCTTTTGTTATGTTGACCTATAGACCATGTCGACCTACTGCATGTCAGCTAATAGTGGTTGACCTAATGACTGTCGACCTAATGTTGAGCGTATCCCAAACTGGCCCAGTCCAGCATCAGGTAGAAGAAGAATATCACCACGCAGAAAGCGCTGCTGAGCACAGTGATCTGCCGGCTCAGCTTCATGGTCCTTGTCAGCACCAGCACAGCTCTGCCGATGCCGCAGCCCGGGTCACACGAACAAGCTCTCCCCCTGCCGATGCCGCAGCCTGGGTCACACGAACAAGCTCTCCCCCTGCCTATGCTGCAGCCTGGGTCACACCAACAAGCTCTTCCCCTGCCTATGCCGCAGCCCGGGTCACACCAACAAGCTCTCCCCCTGCCTATGCCGCAGCCCGGGTCACACCAACAAGCTCTTCCCCTGCCTATGCTGCAGCCCGGGTCACACCAACAAGCTCTCCCCCTGCCGATGCCGCAGCCTGGGTCACACGAACAAGCTCTTCCCCTGCCTATGCCGCAGCCCGGGTCACACCAACAAGCTCTCCCCCTGACTATGCTGCAGCCCGGGTCACACCAATAAGCTCTCACCCTGCCTATGCTGAAGCCCGGGTCACACCAACAAGCTCTTCCCCTGCCTATGCTGAAGCCCGGGTCACACCAACAAGTTCTTCCCCTGCCTATGCTGCAGCCCGGGTCACACCAACAAGTTCTTCCCCTGCCTATGCTGCAGCCCGGGTCACACCAACAAGTTCTTCCCCTGCCTATGCTGCAGCCCGGGTCGCACCAACAAGCTCTCCCCCTGCCTATGCCACAGCCAAGGTCACACCAACAAGCTCTCTCCCTGCCTATGCCGCAGCCCGGGTCACACCAACAAGCTCTCCCCCTGCCTATGACGCAGTCCGGGTCACACCAACAAGCTCTCCCCCTGCCTATGCTGCAGCCCAGGTCACACCAACAAGTTATTCCCCTGCCTATGCTGCAGCCCGGGTCACACCAACAAGCTCTCCCCATGCCTATGCTACAGCCAGTGTCACACCAACAAGCTCTCCCCCTACCTATGCCACAGCCAAGGTCACACCAACAAGCACTCCCCCTGCCTATGCCGCAGCCCGGGTCACACCAACAAGCTCTCCCCCTGCCTATGCCGCAGCCCGGGTCACACCAACAAGCTCTCCCCCTGCCTATGCCACAGCCCAGGTCACACAAACTAGCTCTTCCCCTGCCTATACCACAGCCCGGGTCACACCAACAAGCTCTCCCCCTACCTATGCCACAGCCCGGGTCACACCAACAAGCTCTCCCCCTGCCTATGCCGGAGCCTGGGTCACACCAACAAGCTCTTCCCCTGCCTATGCCACAGCCCAGGTCACACAAACAAGCTCTCCCCCTGCCTATACCACAGCCTGGGTCACACCAACAAGCTCTCCCCCTGCCTATGCCGGAGCCTGGGTCACACCAACAGGCTCTCCCCCTGCCGATGCCGCAGCCTGGATCACACCAACAAGCTCTCCCCCTGCCTATGCTGCAGCCCGGGTCACACCAACAAGCTCTCCCCCTACCTATGCCGCAGCCCGGGTCACACCAACAAGCTCTCCCCCTACCTATGCTGCTGCCCGGGTCACACCAATAAGCTCTCCCCCTGCCTATGCCACAGCCCAGGTCACACAAACTAGCTCTTCCCCTGCCTATACCACAGCCCGGGTTACACCAACAAGCTCTCCCCCTACCTATGCCACAGCCCGGGTCACACCAACAAGCTCTCCCCCTGCCTATGCCGGAGCCTGGGTCACACCAACAAGCTCTTCCCCTGCCTATGCCACAGCCCAGGTCACACAAACAAGCTCTCCCCCTGCCTATACCACAGCCCGGGTCACACCAACAAGCTCTCCCCCTGCCTATGCCGGAGCCTGGGTCACACCAACAGGCTCTCCCCCTGCCGATGCCGCAGCCTGGATCACACCAACAAGCTCTCCCCCTGCCTATGCTGCAGCCCGGGTCACACCAACAAGCTCTCCCCCTACCTATGCCGCAGCCCGGGTCACACCAACAAGCTCTCCCCCTGCCTATGCCGCAGCCCGGGTCACACCAACAAGCTCTCCCCCTACCTATGCCGCAGCCCGGGTCACACCAACAAGCTCTCCCCCTGCTGATGCCGCAGCCTGGGTCACACGAACAAGCTCTCCCCCTGCCTATGCCGCAGCCCGGGTCACACCAACAAGCTCTCCCCTGCCTATGCTGCAGCCCGGGTCACACCAACAAGCTCTCCCCCTGCCTATGCCGCAGCCCGGAAAACACCAACAAGCTCTCCCCCTGCCTATGCTGCAGCCCGGGTCACACCAACAAGCTCTCCCCTGCCTATGCTGCAGCCCGGGTCACACCAACAAGCTCTCCCCCTGCCTATGCTGCAGCCCGGGTCACACCAACAAGCTCACCCCCTGCCTATGCTGCAGCCCAGGTCACACCAACAAGCTCTTCCCCTGCCTATGCCGCAGCCCGGGTCACACCAACAAGCTCTCCCCCTGCCTATGCCGCAGCCCGGGTCACACCAACAAGCTCTCCCCCTGCCTATGCCGCAGCCCGGGTCACACCAACAAACTCTCCCCCTGCCTATGCTGCAGCCTGGATCACACGAACAAGCTCTCCCCCTGCCTATGCTGCAGCCCGGGTCACACCAACAAGCTCTCCCCCTGCCTATGCCACAGCTCGGGTCACACCAACAAGCTCTTCCCCTGCCTATGCCACAGCCCAGGTCACACAAACAAGCTCTTCCCCAGCCGATGCCGCAGCCCGGGTCACACGAACAAGCTCTCCCCCTGCCTATGCTGCAGCCCGGGTCACACCAACAAGCTCTCCCCCTGCCTATGCCACAGCTCGGGTCACACCAACAAGCTCTCCCCCTGCCTATGCCACAGCCCAGGTCACACCAACAAGCTCTCCCCCTGCCTATGCTGCAGCCCGGGTCACACCAACAAGCTCTCCCCCTGCCTATGCTGCAGCCCGGGTCACACCAACAAGCTCTCCCCCTGCCTATGCCACAGCTCGGGTCACACCAACAAGCTCTCCCCCTGCCTATGCCGGAGCCCGGGTCACACCATCAGGCTCTCCCCCTGCCGATGTCGCAGCCTGGATCACACGAACAAGCTCTCCCCCTGCCTATGCTGCAGCCAGTGTCACACCAACAAGCTCTCCCCCTGCCTATGCCGAAGCCTGGGTCACACGAACAAGCTCTCCCCCTGCCTATGCTGCAGCCAGTGTCACACCAACAAGCTCTCCCCCTGCCTATGCCGCAGCCTGGGTCACACGAACAAGCTCTCCCCTGCCTATGCTGCAGCCCGGGTCACACCAAAAAGCTCTTCCCCTGCCTGTGCCACAGCCCGGGTCACACTAACAAGCTCTCCCCCTGCCTATGCTGCAGCCCAGGTCACACCAATAAGCTCTCCCCCTGCCTATGCTGCAGCCCGGGTCACACCAACAAGCTCTCCCCCTGCCTATGCCGCAGCCCGGGTCACACCAACAAGCTCTCCCCCTGCCGATGCTGCAGCCCGAGTCACACCAACAAGTTCTTCCCCTGCCTATGCTGCAGCCCGGGTCACACCAACAAGCTCTCCCCCTGCCTATGCTGCAGCCCGGGTCACACCAACAAGTTCTTCCCCTGCCTATGCTGCAGCCCGGGTCACACCAACAAGCTCTACCCCTGCCTATGCTGCAGCCCGGGTCACACCAACAAGCTCTCCCCCTGCCTATGCTGCAGCCCGGGTCACACCAACAAGGTCTTCCCCTGCCTCTGCTGCAGCCCGGGTCACACCAACAAGCTCTCCCCCTGCCTATGCTGCAGCCCGGGTCACACCAACAATATCTTCCCCTGCCTATGCTGCAGCCCGGGTCACACCAACAAGCTCTTCCCCTGCCTATGCTGCAGCCCGGGTCACACCAACAAGCTCTCCCCCTGCCTATGCCACAGCACGGGTCACACCAACAAACTCTCCCCCTACCTATGCCACAGCCAAGGTCACACCAACAAGCTCTCTCCCTGCCTATGCCGCAGCCCGGGTCACACCAACAAGCTCTTTTTCTGCCTATGCTGCAGCCCGGGTCACACCAACAAGCTCTCCCCCTGCCTATTCCGCTGCCCGGGTCACACCAACAAGCTCTCCCCCTGCCTATGCCACAGTCCAGGTCACACAAACAAGCTCTTCCCCTGCCTATACCACAGCCCGGGTCACACCAACAAGCTCTCCCCCTGCCTTATGCCACAGCCCGGGTCACACCAACAAGCTCTCACCCTGCCTATGCCGCAGCCTGGTTCACACCAACAGGCTGTCCCCCTGCCTATGCTGCAGCACGGGTCACACCAACAAGCTCTCCCCCTGCCTATGCCGCAGCCCGGGTCACACCAACAAGCTCTCCCCCTGCCGATGCCGCAGCACGGGTCACACCAACAAGCTCTCCCCCTGCCTATGCCGCAACCCGGGTCACACCAACAAGCTCTTCCCCTGCCTATGCCGCAACCCGGGTCACACCAACAAGCTCTTCCCCTGCCTATGCCGCAGCCCGGGTCACACCAACAAGCTCTCCCCCTGCCTATGCTGCAGCCCGGGTCACACCAACAAGTTCTTCCCCTGCCGATGCAGCAGCCTGGGTCACACGAACAAGCTCTTCCCCTGCCTATGCCACAGCCCGGGTCACACCAATAAGCTCTCCCCCTGCCTATGCTGCAGCACGGGTCACACCAACAAGCTTTCCCCCTGCCTATGCTGCAGCCCGGGTCACACCAACAAGTTCTTCCCCTGCCTATGCCGCAGCCCGGGTCACACCAACAAGCTCTCCCCCTGCCTATGCTGCAGCCCGGGTCACACCAACAAGCTCTCCCCTGCCTATGCTGCAGCCCGGGTCACACCAACAAGTTATTCCCCTGCCTATGCTGCAGCCTGGGTCACACCAACAAGCTCTCCCCCTGCCTATGCCGTAGCCCGGGTCACACCAATAAGCTCTCCCCCTGCCTATGCTGCAGCCCAGGTCACACCAACAAGTTCTTCCCCTGCCTATGCTGCAGCCCGGGTCACACCAACAAGCTCTTCCCCTGCCTATGCTGCAGCCCGGGTCACACCAACAAGTTCTTCTCCTGCCTATGCTGCAGCCCGGGTCACACCAACAAGCTCTCCGCCTGCCTATGCTGCAGCCCGGGTCACACCAATAAGTTCTTCCCCTGCCTATGCTGCAGCCCGTGTCACACCAACAAGGCTCTTCCCCTGCCTATGCTGCAGCCCGAGTCACACCAACAAGTTCTTCCCCTACCTATGCTGCAGCCCGGGTCACACCAACAAGCTCTCCCCCTTCCTATGCTGCAACCCGGGTCACACCAACAAATTCTTCCCCTACCTATGCCACAGCCCGAGTCACACCAACAAGCTCTCCCCCTGCCTATGCCACAGCCCGGGTCACACCAACAAGCTCTCCCCCTGCCTATGCCACATCCCAGGTCACACCAACAAGCTCTCCCCCTGCCTATGCTGCAGCCCGGGTCACACCAACAAGCTCTCCCCCTGCCTATGCTGCAGCCTGGATCACAACAACAAGCTCTTCCCCTGCCTATGCCACAGCCCGGGTCACACCAACAAGCTCTCCCCCTACCTATGCTGCAGCCCGGGTCACACCAACAAGCTCTCCCCCTGCCTATGCTGCAGCCCGAGTCACACCAACAAGTTCTTCCCCTGCCTATGCTGCAGCCCGGGTCACACCAACAAGCTCTCCCCCTTCCTATGCTGCAGCCCGGGTCACAACAACAAGCTCTTCACCTGCCTATGCTGCAGCCCGGGTCACACCAACAAGCTCTCCCCCTGCCTATGCTGCAGCCCGGGTCACAACAACAAGCTCTCCCCCTGCCTATGCCACAGCCCGGGTCACACCAACAAGCTCTCCCCCTGCCTATGCCACATCCCAGGTCACACCAACAAGCTCTCCCCCTGCCTATGCTGCAGCCCGGGTCACACCAACAAGCTCTCCCCCTACCTATGCTGCAGCCCGGGTCACACCAACAAGCTCTCCCCCTGCCTATGCTGCAGCCCGAGTCACACCAACAAGTTCTTCCCCTGCCTATGCAGCAGCCCGGGTCACACCAACAAGCTCTCCCCCTTCCTATGCTGCAGCCCGGGTCACACCAACAAGTTCTTCCCCTGCCTATGCTGCAGCCCGGGTCACACCAACAAGCTCTCCCCCTACCAATGCCACAGCCCGAGTCACACCAACAAGCTCTCCCCCTGCCTATGCCACAGCCCGGGTCACATGAATAAGCTCTCCCCCTGCCTATGCCGCATCCCAGGTCACACCAACAAGCCCTCCCCCTGTCTATGCTGCAGCCTGGGTCACAACAACAAGCTCTCCCCCTGCCTATGCCGCAGCCCGGGTCACACCAACAAGCTCTTCCCCTGCCTATGCCGCAGCCCGGGTCACACCAACAAGCTCTCCCCCTGCCTATGCCGCAGCCCAGGTCACACCAACAAGCTCTTCCCCTGCCTATGCAGCAGCCCGGGTCACACCAACAAGCTCTCCCCCTGCCTATGCCGCAGCCCGGGTCACACCAACAAGCTCTTCCCCTGCCTATGCTGCAGCCCGGGTCACACCAACAAGCTCTCCCCTGCCTATGCTGCAGCCCGGGTCACACCAACAAGCTCTTCCCCTGCCTATGCCGCAGCCCAGGTCACACCAACAAGCTCTTCCCCTGCCTATGCCGCAGCCCGGGTCACACCAACAAGCTCTCCCCCTGCCTATGCCGCAGCCCGGGTCACACCAACAAGCTCTCCCCTGCCTATGCCGCAGCCCGGGTCACACCAACAAGCTCTTCCCCTGCCTATGCCGCAGCCCGGGTCACACCAACAAGCTCTCCCCCTGCCTTTGCCGCAGCCCGGGTCACACCAACAAGCTCTCCCCCTGCCTATGCCGCAGCCCGGGTCACACCAACAAGCTCTCCCCTGCCTATGCCGCAGCCCGGGTCACACCAACAAGCTCTTCCCCTGCCTATGCCGCAGCCCGGGTCACACCAACAAGCTCTCCCCCCGCCTTTGCCGCAGCCCAGGTCACAGCAATAAGCTCTCCCCCCGCCTATGCCGCAGCCCGGGTCACACCAACAAGCTCTCCCCCTGCCTATGCCGCAGCCTGGGTCACACCAACAAGTTCTCCCCCCGCCTTTGCCGCAGCCTGGGTCACACCAACAAGCTTTTCTCCTGCCTATGCTGCAGCCTGGGTCACACCAACAAGCTCTCCCCCTGCCTATGCCGCAGCCTGGGTCATACTAACAAGCTCTCCCCCTGCCTATGCCGCAGCCCGGGTCACAACAACAAGCTCTCTCCCTGCCTATGCCGCAGCCCGGGTCACACCAACAAGCTCTCCCCCTGCCTATGCTGCAGCCCGGGTCACACCAATAAGCTCTCCCCCTGCCTATGCCACAGCCCGGGTCACACCAACAAGCTCTCCCCCTGCCTATGCCGCAGCCCGGGTCACACCAACAAGCTCTCCCCCTGCCTATGCTGCAGCCGGGGTCACACCAATAAGCTCTCCCCCTGCCTATGCTGCAGCCCAGGTCACACCAACAAGTTCTTCCCCTGCCTATGCTGCAGCCCGGGTCACACCAACAAGCTCTTCCCCTGCCTATGCTGCAGCCCGGGTCACACCAACAAGTTCTTCTCCTGCCTATGCTGCAGCCCGGGTCACACCAATAAGTTCTTCCCCTGCCTATGCTGCAGCCCGTGTCACACCAACAAGGCTCTTCCCCTGCCTATGCTGCAGCCCGAGTCACACCAACAAGTTCTTCCCCTGCCTATGCCGCAGCCCGGGTCACACCAACAAGCTCTCCCCTGCCTATGCCGCAGCCCGGGTCACACCAACAAGCTCTTCCCCTGCCTATGCTGCAGCCCGGGTCACACCAACAAGCTCTCCGCCTGCCTATGCTGCAGCCCGGGTCACACCAACAAGCTCTCCCCCTGCCTATGCCGCAGCCCGGGTCACACCAACAAGCTCTCCCCTGCCTATGCCGCAGCCCGGGTCACACCAACAAGCTCTTCCCCTGCCTATGCTGCAGCCCGGGTCACACCAACAAGCTCTCCGCCTGCCTATGCTGCAGCCCGGGTCACACCAATAAGTTCTTCCCCTGCCTATGCTGCAGCCCGTGTCACACCAACAAGGCTCTTCCCCTGCCTATGCTGCAGCCCGAGTCACACCAACAAGTTCTTCCCCTACCTATGCTGCAGCCCGGGTCACACCAACAAGCTCTCCCCCTTCCTATGCTGCAACCCGGGTCACACCAACAAGTTCTTCCCCTACCTATGCCACAGCCCGAGTCACACCAACAAGCTCTCCCCCTGCCTATGCCACAGCCCGGGTCACACCAACAAGCTCTCCCCCTGCCTATGCCACATCCCAGGTCACACCAACAAGCTCTCCCCCTGCCTATGCTGCAGCCCGGGTCACACCAACAAGCTCTCCCCTGCCTATGCTGCAGCCCGGGTCACACCAACAAGCTCTTCCCCTGCCTATGCCGCAGCCCAGGTCACACCAACAAGCTCTTCCCCTGCCTATGCCGCAGCCCGGGTCACACCAACAAGCTCTCCCCCTGCCTATGCCGCAGCCCGGGTCACACCAACAAGCTCTCCCCTGCCTATGCCGCAGCCCGGGTCACACCAACAAGCTCTTCCCCTGCCTATGCCGCAGCCCGGGTCACACCAACAAGCTCTCCCCCTGCCTTTGCCGCAGCCCGGGTCACACCAACAAGCTCTCCCCCTGCCTATGCCGCAGCCCGGGTCACACCAACAAGCTCTCCCCTGCCTATGCCGCAGCCCGGGTCACACCAACAAGCTCTTCCCCTGCCTATGCCGCAGCCCGGGTCACACCAACAAGCTCTCCCCCCGCCTTTGCCGCAGCCCAGGTCACAGCAACAAGCTCTCCCCCTGCCTATGCCGCAGCCCGGGTCACACCAACAAGCTCTCCCCCTGCCTATGCCGCAGCCTGGGTCACACCAACAAGTTCTCCCCCCGCCTTTGCCGCAGCCTGGGTCACACCAACAAGCTTTTCTCCTGCCTATGCTGCAGCCTGGGTCACACCAACAAGCTCTCCCCCTGCCTATGCCGCAGCCTGGGTCATACTAACAAGCTCTCCCCCTGCCTATGCCGCAGCCCGGGTCACAACAACAAGCTCTCTCCCTGCCTATGCCGCAGCCCGGGTCACACCAACAAGCTCTCCCCCTGCCTATGCTGCAGCCCGGGTCACACCAATAAGCTCTCCCCCTGCCTATGCCACAGCCCGGGTCACACCAACAAGCTCTCCCCCTGCCTATGCCGCAGCCCGGGTCACACCAACAAGCTCTCCCCCTGCCTATGCTGCAACCGGGGTCACACCAATAAGCTCTCCCCCTGCCTATGCCGCAGCCCGGGTCACACCAACAAGCTCACCCTGATATGCACGTAGTCACGGTATCCGTTCACATGGTCGACCATGTTATGGTCGACAGTCATTAGGTCGACCACTATTGGTCGACATTGACATGGTCACATGGTCGACACTTGAAAATGGTCAACACGTGAAAGGTCGACACATAAAAAGGTCGACATGAGTTTTTTAACTTTTTTTTCTTTTGGGGAACTTTTCCATACTTTACGATCCACATGGACTACGATTGGAACGGTAAAGTGTGCCGAGCGAAGCGGTAGCGTAGCGAAGGCACCATGCCCGAAGCATGGCGAGCGAAGCGAGCCATGCGAGGGGACGCGGTACACTAATTGGGGTTCCCAGTCACTTTACGCAAAAAACGACACCAAAAAAGTTAAAAAACTCATGTCGACCTTTTCATCTGTCGACCTTTCATGTGTCGACCATTTTCATGTGTCGACCATATGTCCATGTCGACCATGTCAATGTCGACCAATAGTGGTCGACCTAATGACTGTCGACCATAACATGGTCGACCATTCATACCGGAACCCATAGTCACACCTGATATAAATTGTAGAGTGGTGCAGTGTGCGCTGGTGGGTAGAGAGGGGAGGACATAGGTGTAAGGCGGCGATTGGATGAGACAGCTGCTGGCTGTGAGACGCTGAGACTGGTTACTGGCTGCACAGCACATCCTGCAGGACCCACTCATTTTTAAAAACAGGGTCACAGAATGCCTGTAGCACGTATTTTGCAATCAATAAATCTCTCACATGTCATGCTTGTCTTTTCTAATCTCTCACATAGGGGTAAATTTACTAACATTCGTCATTTTCCGTTTGAGGTCAAAGTTCAATCACGAATGACATCGAAAGTGTAAATATGCAACTTTTTGAATTGATTACGACTAATTTACTAAGCTGCCGTATTCTGCATTTTCGGTTTTTCCGATGTCGATGTAATTCGTTTTTTTAGGCAGTGTTTTACGTGAGTGACTTGTAAAACACTGCCGACTTTAATACAATGAATCTCTGCCGGATCTGAGAGATCCGTGCAGGGCTTCATTGTGCACCTTGTAAAAAAAAATAAAAAAATGTTTAAACTTAAAAAAAAAAATTGCGTGGGGCCCCACCTCCTAACCAAACCAGCCTCGGGCTCTTTGAGCCGGCCCTGGGTGCAAAAATATGGGGAAAAAATTGACAGGGGTTCCCCCATATTTAAACAACCAGCACCGGGCTCTGCGCCTGGTCCTGGTTCCAAAAATACGGGGGACAAAAAGCGTAGGGGTCCCCCGTATTTTTGAAACCAGCACCGGGCTCCACTAGCTGGACAGATAATGCCACAGCCGGGGGTTATACAGTGCCTTGCGGCCGAGGCATCAAATATCCAACTAGTCACCCCTGGCCGGGGTACCCTGGGGGAGTGGGGACCCCTTCAATCAAGGGGTCCCCCCCCAGCCACCCAAGGGCCAGGGGTGAAGCCCGAGGCTGTCCCCCCCATCCAATGGGCTGCGGATGGGGGGCTGATAGCCTTTGTTGAAAGTTATGAATATTGTTTTTAGTAGCGGTACTACAAGTCCCAGCAAGCCTCCCCCGCAAGCTGGTACTTGAAGAACCACAAGTACCAGCATGCGGCGGAAAACCGGGCCCGCTGGTACCTGTAGTACTACTACTAAAAAAATACCCCAATAAAGACATTACACACACACACCTTGAAAGTATAACTTTAATGCATACATACACACCACCATATACACATACTTACCTTGTGTTCACACGAGGGTCGGTCCTCTTCTCCATGTAGAATCCATGGTGTACCTGTTGAAAAAATCCTACTCACCAAATCCAGTGTAGAGGGCTCCTCGGGTAATACATTTGTAATCCACGTACTTGTAAAAATAAAAAAACGGACACCCGACCTCGCACTGAAAGGGGCCCCATGTTTTCACATGGGACCCCTTTCCCCGAATGCCAGAAACCCCCTCTGACTGATGTCTAAGTGGGTTTCTTCAGCCAATCAGGGAGCGCCACGTTGTGGCACCCTCCTGATCGGCTGTGTGCTTCTGTACTGTCTGACAGGCGGCACACGGCAGTGTTACAATGTAGCGCCTATGCGCTCCATTGTAACCAATGGTGGGAACTTTGTGGTCAGCGGTTGACCGAAAGTAACCTCACCGCTGACCACAAAGTCCGTATTTTTATTTTTACAAGTACGTGGATTACAAATGGATTACCCGAGGAGCCCTCTACACTGGATTTGGTGAGTAGGATTTTTTCAACAGGTACACCATGGATTCTACATGGAGAAGAGGACCGACCCTCGTGTGAACATAAGGTAAGTATGTGTATATGGTGGTGGGTATGTATGCATTAAAGTTATACTTTCAAGGTGTGTGTGTAATGTCTTTATTGGGGTATTTTTTGTGTGGTAGTACTACAGGTACCAGCGGGCCCGGTTTTCCGCCGCATGCTGGTACTTGTGGTTCTCCAAGTACCAGCTTGCGGGGGAGGCTTGCTGGGACTTGTAGTACTGCTACTAAAAACAATATTCATAACTTTCAACAAAGGCTATCAGCCCCCCATCCGCAGCCCATTGGATGGGGGGGACAGCCTCGGGCTTCACCCCTGGCCCTTTGGTGGCTGGGGGGGGGACCCCTTGATTGAAGGGGTCCCCACTCCCCCAGGGTACCCCAGCCAGGGGTGACTAGTTGGATATTTGATGCCACGGCCGCAAGGCACTGTATAAAAGTGACCCCCGGCTGTGGCATTATCTGTCCAGCTAGTGGAGCCCGGTGCTGGTTTCAAAAATACGGGGGACCCCTACGCTTTTTGTCCCCCGTATTTTTGGAACCAGGACCAGGCGTAGAGCCCGGTGCTGGTTGTTTAAATATGGGGGAACCCCTGTCAATTTTTTTCCCATATTTTTGCAACCAGGGCCGGCTCAAAGAGCCCGAGGCTGGTTTGGTTTAGGAGGGGGGACCCCACGCAATTTTTTTTTGAAAAATTAAACCATTTCCCTCCCCTTCCCACTGAAAAACATGCACGGATCTCATGGATCCGTGCATGCCTATACAAACACGGCATAAAAAAGCAGGTCTGGTTTTTTTTAGCACTTTTTCACGATTTCTATTTCATCACGGCAGTGTTTGGCTATTGTCGGCAGGGTTTGTGTTTTGCACTTTTTAGTAAATTCCCGATTTCTACCAAATTGCAGGCGTATTTGACCGATGATGTATTGATTCGTGATTTTTTCCGAGGACTTCCAAAATATTACGAATGCCCTCATCACTGCCGTGATTTTTGCTTAGTAAATTACCGAGATGACACTTTGAAGAAAAAACGGCATCTCGGTCAAAATCGGGACCTTAGTAAATATAGCCCATAGAGTATCTTTCTGTACTTACTTCTTTTCTAACATACCTTAATCACCTTCCTTACTGCCTGTCTTAGGTGCATTACTCTTTTATTTAACTGCACTCATTCCTTACCTATCTTCCATCTTTACTTTCCATCCCATGTTACTTCTCTCTAGCGATGGCCATTGTCCATCGATGATCTGTCTATGACCGATGTCGAATACTTTTACCATCGATGGGGGAGAACCAGATGGTTTCCCACCATTGATGGTTTACTGCTACCAATTTTTTTTATTTTCTTTCCCTAATAGTGTGAGGGCATGGTGTTTAGCCCCACCCCCTGACAACCACGAAGCCACATCCCTGGGCTCTGATTGGCCCGCATTACAGTTAACTGTAATGCAGGGGTGACCATTGATTGGTAAAACAATCAATGGTTCCTTTACAGATAGTTTTACACCATTGAGGTTATCTATCAATGGTACCATCGATGGATAACCTACCAATGGCCATCCCTCCTTCTCTATGTCTGTACATTGATTAGCCAGTGCCAGCCCCCATACATAATGCAGTAGCTGTACATTATGGATTAGCCAGTGTCAGCCCCCCATACATAATGCAGTGGCTGTACATTATGGATTAGCCAGTGTCAGCCCCTCTATACATAATGTAGTGGCTGTAAACTATGGATTAGGCAGTGTCAGCCACTCCATACATAATGCAGTTGCTGTATATTATGGATTAGCCAGTGTCAGCGCCTCCATACATAATGCAGTGGCTGTACATTATGGATTAGCCAGTGTCAGCCCCTCCATACATAATGCAGTGGCTGTACATTGTGATTTAGCCAGTGTCACCCCCTCCATACGTAATCCAGAGCCGGCCACAGATATAGGCAAACTAGGCAATTGCCTAGGGCATTTCATATGCCTAGGGGCATCAGCAGCTTCTGCTGATTAAAATGATATGCAGCATGCCTATATTCTGTGTGCAGCATTTCATATGCAGATACAGCCACAGTCTCACACAGTATATAGGCATGCTGCATATCATTTTAATCAGTAGAAGCTGCTTGTGCATCCTAGCCAAATAGCAATGCAAATAAGATACATTTTCATTAAAAAAAAGGTGCCAGTCGTTAGCATTGAGGCAAGATTTATGAGGACACATCTGTATCCAAGCAGAGGCAGAGGTCACAGTGTTAGTGGCAGTGTGATTGCTGTGTGCATGTGAGTGGGTTGGTTGAGCAGTAGTGTTCGGAATATGTGTAAGGGACACTATGTGTGTCATTATGTGTATAAGGGCATTAATAATGTGCAGCATATGTGTAAAAGGGTACTACTGTATGTGTGTCTTTATGTGTATAGGGACACTATTAATGTGCAGCAAATGTGTAGGGGGCACTATGTGTGTCATTATGTGTATAAGGGCATTAATAATGTGCGGCATATGTGTAAGGGACATTATGTGTAAAAGTGCATTAATAAAGGTTGTCATAATGTGTAAGTGGCATTAGGTTTATAAGGACATTAATAATGTATCTCATATGTGTAAGGGGCATTACTGTGTGGAATTATATGTATAAATGCATTACTAATGTGTGGCAATATGTGTATAAGGTGCTCTACTATGTGGCGTTGCATATAGAAATGGCACTACTGTGTCGTCTAATGTGAATAAAGAGCGATAGGGTGTGGTGTAATGTGAATAATGAGTAATTCAGTGTGATGTAATGTGAATAATGGGCTAAACTGTGAGGAGTAACGTTTATAAGGTAAAGTGATACTACTGTGGGATGTAATATGAATTATGGACACTATCGCATGATCAAATGTGAATAAAGTTGCAGTACTGTGTGGCGTAATTGGAATTGTGGTTACTATTGTGTGGCCATGCCCCTTGCCAGCAAAAACACACCCATTTTTGGGCTGTGCACCAAATGTGCAAACTGTTCCTATTTAAAATATAGGGGGTACAAACACTAAACTAAGGACTGCTATGGGTGAGGGGTGATGGTGCTGGGAAAGAGGTGCAAGGTCAGAGGTGGAACCAGCGGTGGTGCTAGGGGGCACCAGCCAAAATCTTGCCTAGGGCATCATATTGGTTAGGGCCGGCTCTGCGTAATGCAGTGACTGTATGTTATGGATTAGCCAGTGTCAGCGCCTCCATACATAATGCAGTGGCTGTATATTATGGATTATCCAGTGTCAGCCCCTCCATACATAATGCAGTGGCTGTATATTATTGATTAGCCAGTGTCAGCGCCTCCATACATAATGCAGTGGCTGTATATTATGGATTAGCCAGTGTCAGCCCCTCCATACATAATGCAGTGGCTGTACATTATTGATTAGCCAGTGTCAGCTCCTCCATACATAATGCAGTGGCTGTATATTATGGATTAGCCAGTGTCAGCCCCTCCATACATAATGCAGTGGCTGTACATTATTGATTAGCCAGTGTCAGCTCCTCCATACATAATGCAGTGGCTGTATATTATTGATTAGCCAGTGTCAGCGCCTCCATACATAATGCAGTGGCTGTATATTATGGATTAGCCAGTGTCAGCCCCTCCATACATAATGCAGTGGCTGTATATTATTGATTAGCCAGTGTCAGCGCCTCCATACATAATGCAGTGGCTGTATATTATGGATTAGCCAGTGTCAGCCCCTCCATACATAAAGCAGTGGCTGTACATTATGGATTAGCCAGTGTCAGCGCCTCCATACATAATGCAGTGGCTGTACATTATTGATTAGCCAGTGTCAGCGCCTCCATACATAATGCAGTGGCTGTATATTATGGATTAGCCAGTGTCAGCCCCTCCATACATAATGCAGTGGCTGTATATTATTGATTAGCCAGTGTCAGCGCCTCCATACATAATGCAGTGGCTGTATATTATGGATTAGCCAGTGTCAGCCCCTCCATACATAAAGCAGTGGCTGTACATTATGGATTAGCCAGTGTCAGCTCCTCCATACATAATGCAGTGGCTGTATATTATGGATTAGCCAGTGTCAGCCCCTCCATACATAATGCAGTGGCTGTATATTATGGATTAGCCAGTGTCAGCCCCTCCGTACATAATGCAGTGCTTGTCTTTCGTCTGTCTAACTTACCATGAACTCCCCCCGGATCCTCCTCCTGCAAAAGCGCTGAAGCTTCCATCGGATTTTCTGAAAGGTAGAATTCTCCTGTAGCCTAGGAGAGGAAAAGATGGTGTTACACTACATGTTACAGTACCTGCACCACTTCAAGGTACAGAACACTAGACTAGGACTACTGGGCTGTATTCAGGACGGCCTTTATTGCAGCATCTACCTTTTATTACCATCTGTATTATTTGAAATTGTAGAAAGGTAGAATAACATTTTGAATCATGCATGTCTCATACAATGGCCTCATAGTGTCCTTCCAGTGCAGTTTTGTTCTGGGTCACCTGTCTGCACTAATCCCCTGACCCCAGATCTCATATATATCAGAGCACTGGTGTAAAGTTTACTCTAGCTGGATTTCCAACAAGAACATCTGATACGTTCAACTATTACTGTAAACTATAGTTTCCTAGCTTCAATCTAAGTAACGCCCATGGAGCATCCTACTGGATTTACTACAATTCTGAAGTTATTATAGGGTTACTACAATTTCATATTTTAGTAAGTTGTTGTTTTTCTGTAATGAGAAGTATGGAAAAGCAGGTTCTCATTGGTAGCACACAATTCGGAGTCTTACCATGTAACATATTCTGTTTGGAATCTAAAAACTAACTTACAGCAATTACTCGTCTGATACCAATATAAGCCATGTTCAACCCAAAGCAACTGCCTCCCAGGCTTATCCCTCACCCGGACTCCACAATATTATATCAGAGATGCCATGACATTACAGAGCACTTTCCTATTCTAGATCCCTCATAGTAGTTCTAAAGCCATAATCAAAGCATTTTACTTTTCTGTTGCAGACCTAGCCAGGTAAAAGATCACCCCAGTGAATAATGGTAAAATAATCAGTTTCTGTACGGTGGGTCTACAGCAGCTTCAGTATTACCAATTGCCATATTTTCCGTAGCTCGCTTTTTTATCTCCTCCGTCAGACGTCCGGTTTTGTTCAAATAATCCACAGCAATTGGTATGGGCATCAGGCTAGCGATGGTCTGCTCCCCGCACCCAGTGGGCTCTCTGTTCACAGACTCCGGATTGCTCAAAGCACGGCCAAATATATCTCCTACAAACATGTCACCATAAAAAGTTGTCACTATTACAAAGTGTTTACTATTACATAGGAACATAGCAAGATTATACAGAAGGCAAGAAAGATCAAGTGGTATATTTACTAGAGATGAGCAGGTTCGGTTTGCCGAGAACCGAACCCCCCCGTACTCCACGTGTCAAACACGGGTCCGAGCCAGGCTCAGTTGTTCCCGCCTGACTCGGAAAACCCGAACGAGGCAAAACGTCATCATCCCGCTGTCAGATTCTCGCGAGATTCGGATTCCATATAAAGAGCACCGCGTCGCCGCCATTTTCACTCGGGCATTGTAGAGGGTACAGAGAGGACGTGGCTCAGTATCACTGCTCATCGTCTTGTGGTGCTCAGTAATACTACATTAGTAATACCAGTACAGTGTCTTGTGATAATCGTGCTGCTCAGTGTCAGTTCTCAGTAGTATCAGCAGTGCTCAGTATCAGTGCTCAGTATCATCAGTGCTCAGTATCACTGCTCATTGTCTTGTGGTGCTCAGTAATACTACATTACTAATACTAATACGGTGTCTTGTGCTAATCATGCTGCACAGTATCAGTGCTCAGTAGTATCATCAGTGCTCAGTATCACTGCTCATTGTCTTGTGGTGCTCAGTAATACTACATTAGTAATACCAGTACAGTGTCTTGGCTAATCGTGCTGCTCAGTGTCAGTTCTCAGTCGTATCACCAGTGCTCAGTATCAGTGCTCAGTATCATCAGTGCTCATTATCACTGCTCATTGTCTTGTGGTGCTCAGTAATACTACATTACTAATACTAGTACAGTGTCTTGTGCTGCTCAGTGTCAGTTCTCAGTAGTATCATCAGTGCTCAGTATCAGTGCTCAGTATCATCAGTGCTCAGTATCCCTGCTCATTGTCTTCTGCTGCTCAGTAATACTACATTACTAATACTAGTACAGTGTCTTGTACTAATCGTGCTGCTCAGTGTCAGTTCTCAGTAGTATCATCAGTGCTCCGTATCATCAGTGCTCAGTATCACTGCTCATTGGGGCTCATTCCGAGTTGTTCGCTCGTTGCCGATTTTCGCAACGGAGCGATTAAGGCAAAAATGCGCATGCACATGGTACGCAGTGCGCATGCGCTAAGTATTTTAGCACAAAACTTAGTAGATTTACTCACGTCCGAATGAAGAATTTTCATCGTTGAAGTGATCGGAGTGTGATTGACAGGAAGTGGGTGTTTCTGGGCGCAAACTGGACGTTTTCTGGGAGTGTGCGGAAAAACGCAGGCGTGTCAGGGAAAAATGCGGGAGTGACTGGAGAAACGGGGGAGTGGCTGGCCGAACGCTGGGCGTGTGTGACGTCAAATCAGGAACGAAACGGCCTGAGCTGAACGCTATTTGTGAGTAAGTCCGGAGCTACTCAGAAACTGCTAAGAATTTTCTATTCGCTATTCTGCAAATCTTTCGTTCGCTATTCTGCTAAGCTAAGATACACTCCCAGAGGGCGGCGGCCTAGCATGTGCAATGCTGCTAAAAGCAGCTAACGAGCGAACAACTCGGAATGAGGGCCATTGTCTTATGGTGCTCAGTAATACTACATTACTAATACTAGTACAGTGTCTTGTGCTGCATCGTGCTGCTCAGTGTCAGTGCTCAGTAGTATCATCAGTGCTCAGTATCAGTGCTCAGTAGTATCATCAGTGCTCATTATCACTGCTCATTGTCTTGTGGTGCTCAGTAATACTACATTACTAATACTAGTACAGTGTCTTGTGCTAATCGTGCTGCTCAGTGTCAGTTCTCAGTAGTATCATCAGTGCTCAGTATCACTGCTCATTGTCTTGTGGTGCTCAGTAATACTACATTACTAATACTAGTACAGTGTCTTGTGCTGCATCTTGCTGCTGTAGTGTGCTGTGGTAGTGTCCTGTCACTGTGCATAGGTCATCATCATTCCAGTCACAGTGGTATCGGGTATCTATCTAGTGGTATCTAATTCCAGACATTACTGTCGTCTAATTCCAGATATATTACTGGCATATAATTCCACACATGAAAAAAATGGATTAAAAAAATTTGGAGGGTAAAATAGGGAAAGATCAAGATCAACTTCCACCTAGTGCTGAAGCTGCTCCCACTAGTCATGGCAGAGATGATGAAATGCCATCAACGTCGTCTGTCAAGGCCAATGCGCAATGTCATAGTAGAGAGCATGTAAAATCCAAAAAGCAAAAGTTCAGTAAAATGACCCAAAAATCTAAATTAAAATCGTCTGAGGAGAAGCGTAAACTTGCCAATATGCCATTTACGACACGGAGTGGCAAGGAACGGCTAAGGTCCTCTCCTGTGTTCCTCATGACTAGTGGTTCAGCTTCACATGACGATGGAAGCACTCATCCTCCCGCTAGAAAAATGAAAAGACTTAATCTGGCAAAAGCACAGCAAAGAACTGTGCGTTCTAAAGCACAAATCCCCAAGGAGACTCCAATTGTATCGGTTGCGATGCCTGACCTTCCCAACACTGGATGGGAAGAGGTGGCTCCTTCCACCATTTGCATGCCCCCTGCAAGTGCTGGAAGGAGCACCCACAGTCCAGTTCCTGATATGCAAATTGAAGATGTCACTGTTGAAGTACAGCGGGATGAGGGTATGGGTGTTGCTGGCGCTGAAGAGGAAGTTTACGAGGAGGTGTGGAATTTACCTCTTCGGTGTGGAATTATTTCAAAAGAAATGCGGACAACAGGTGTCAAGCCGTGTGTTGCTTTTGTCAAGCTGTAATAAGTAGGGGTAAGGATGTTAACCACCTAGGAACATCCTCCCTTATACGTCACCTGGATCGCATTCATCAGAAGTCATTGACAAGTTCAAAAACTTTGGGTAACAGCGGAAGCAGTGCACTGACAACTTAATACCTTCTTCCTCTTGTACTCAAGCTCCTGCAAACCACACCACCAACTCCCTCAATGTCAATTTCCTCCTTAGACAGGAACACCAATAGTCCTGCAGGCCATGTCACTGGCAAGTCTGACGAGTCCTCTCCTGCCTGGGATTCCTCCGATGCATCCTTGCGTGTAACGCCTGCTGCTGCTGTTGCGGCTAGCGCTGCTATTGTTGCTGCTGGGAGTCGATCGTCATCCCAGAGGGGAAGTCGGAAGAGCACTTGTACTACTTTCAGTAAGCAATTGACTGTCCAACAGTCCTTTGCGAGGAAGATGAAATATCACAGCAGTCATCCTGTTGCAACGCGGATAACTCAGGCCTTAACAACTATGTTGGTGTTAGACGTGCGTCCGGTATCCACCGTTAGTTCACAGGGACTTAGAGAAGTGCTTGAGGTACTGTGTCCCCGGTACCAAATTCCATCTAGGTTCCACTTCTCTAGGCAAGCGATACCGAGAATGTACACAGACGTCAGAAAAAGTGTCCTCAGTGTCCTAAAAAATGCAGTTGTACCCACTGTCCACTTAACCACGGACATGTGGACAAGTGGAGCAGGGCAGACTCAGGACTATATGACTGTGACAGCTCACTGGGTAGATGTATTGCCTCCCACAGCAACAACAGCGGCGGCACCAGTAGCAGCATCTCGCAAACGCCAACTCTTTCCTAGGCAGGCTATGCTTTGTATCACCGCTTTCTATAAGAGGCACACAGCTGACAACCTCTTACGGAAACTGAGGAATATCATCGCAGATTGGCTTACTCCAATTGGACTCTCCTTGGGATTTGTGATATCGGACGCCACCAATATTGTGCGTGCATTACATGTGGGCAAATTCCAGCACGTCCCATGTTTTGCACATACAATTAATTTGGTGGTGCATAATTTTTTTTAAAATGACATGGGAGTGCAGGAGATGCTGTCGGTGGCCCGAAAAATTGCGGGCCACTTTCGGCATTCAGCCACCGCATGCCGAAGACTGGAGCGCCAGCAAACACTCCTGAACATGCCCTGCCATCAGCTGATGCAAGAGGTGGTAACGAGGTGGAATTCAACCCTCTATATGCTTCAGAGGATGGAGGAGCAGCAAAAGGCCATTCAAGCCTATACATCTGCCTACGATATAGGCAAAGGAGGGGGAATGCACCTGACTCAAGCACAGTGGAGAATGATTTCCATGTTGTGCAAGGTTCTCCAACCCTTTGAATTTGCCACACGTGAAGTCAGTTCAGACACTGCCAGCCTAAGTCAGGTCATTCCCCTCATCAGGCTTTTGCAGAAGCAGCTGGAGAGATTGAAGGAGGAGCTAAAATGGAGCGATTCCACTAGGCATGTGGGACTTGTGGATGGAGCCCTTCATTCGCTAAACCAGGATTCACGGGTGGTCAATCTGTTGAAATCAGAGCACTACATTTTGGCCACCGTGCTCGATCCTAGGTTTAAAGCCTACGTTTTATCTCTCTTTCTGGCTGACACAAGTCTGCAGATGTTCAAAGACCTGCTGGTGAGACAATTGTCAAGTCAAACGGAACGTGACCCGCCAACAGCTCCTCCTTCATTTTCTACCACCACTGGAGCTGCCAGGAAAAGGATAACATTTCCAAAACCACCCGCTGGCGGTGATGCAGGGCAGTCAGGAGCAAGTGCTGACATCTGGTCCGGACTGAAGGACCTGCCAGCGATTACTGACATGTCGTCTACTGTCACTGCATATGATTCTGTCACCATTGAAAGAATGGTTGGGGATTATATGAGTGACAGCATCCAAGTAGGCATGTCAGACAGTCCGTACATATGCTGGCAGGAAAAAGAGGCAATTTGGAGGCACTTGCGCAAACTGACTTTATTTTACCTAATTTGCCCCCCCTCCAGTGTGTACTCCGAAAGAGTGTTTAGTGCAGCCGGTCACCTTGTCAGCAATCGGCGTAGGAGGTTACTTCCACTAAATGTGGAGAAGATGATGTTCATCAAAATTAATTATAATTTCCTCCGTGGAGACATTTACCAGCAGTTGCCTCCAGAAAGTACACAGGGACCTGTGATGGTGGATTCCAGTGGGGACAAATTAATACTCTGTGAGGAGGAGGATGTACACAGTGAAAGGGGTGAGGAATCGGAGGATGAGGATGAGGTGGACATCTTGCCTCTGTAGAGCCAGTTTGTGCAAGGAGAGATTGCTTCTTTTTTGGTGGGGGCCCAAACCAACCAGTCATTTCAGCCACAGTCGTGTGGCAGACCCTGTCGCTGAAATGATTGGTTTGTTAAAGTGTGCATGTCCTGTTTATACAACATAAGGGTGGGTGGGAGGGCCCAAGGACAATTCCATCTTGCACCTCTTTTTTTATTTATCTTTGAATCATGTGCTGTTTGGGGACTATTTTTTTAAGTGCCATCCTGTCTGACACTGCAGTGCCACTTCTAGATGGGCCAGGTGTTTGTGCCGCCCACTTGGGTCACTTAGCTTAGTCATCCAGCGACCTTGGTGCAAATTTTAGGACTAAAAATAATATTGTGAGGTGTGAGGTGTTCAGAATAGACTGGAAATGAGGGGAAATTATGGTTATTGAGCTTAATAATACTATAGGATCAAAATTACCCCTAAATTCTATTATTTTAGCTGTTTTTGAGTTTTTTTTAAAAAAACACCCGAATCCAAAACGCATCCGAATCCAAAACCCGAAAGGGTGGTTTTGCCAAAATGCGTCCGAATCCAAAACACGACCGCGGACCCGAATCCAAATCCAAAACACAAAACACGAAAAATGCCCGCTGCACATCTCTAATATTTACTAAACGGTTTTGGGTCGATTTTTGACCAATTTTGTGTTTCAGGGTCTAAATCCCACATTCACTAACAGATGATTTTTGACATAGAAAATGAATCACCAACGTCCCAAGTATGAAAAATAATCAGGACTTGTTCTGGACCTCCTCCGGATCCCGACAGGCTGGTCTTCCACAACAGTGTAACTATGTGTGAGTGTGTATGAGACCCCTGTGACCCCCTGTCAGATGTGTTACCCCCAGTGTGTGTGTGTGTGTGTGTGTGTGTGTGTGTGTGTGTGTGATACCCCATGCGTCTGTGTGTGTATGACCCCCGTGTCTGTCCGGAGTCAGCAGCAGGGAGAACTAAATCTCCCAGCATCCTCCTCCACAGTGGACAGATGGAGGGGAGATTACTGGGAGCTGCGGAGACCACCGGACCAGCCAGAACACAGAAGTAAGTATTCAACCTTTTTTTTTCTCGCCCCACATGATTTTGGCTGCAAACAAAAACCCTTCCCAATTTTTCTTTTATTGGATACCGCATAGCCGCAGTAATCCAAAATTGGGCATAAGGTCCGCAAAGTTTATTGCAGCCAAGACATCACCCCTAATAGGATACCCCTCTATCAGTGCACTGCAGTCCATTTATAGAGCTTGCAGAAACAGTGTATTCACATACATCTGCCAAGTTGCAGCAATTGTGTGTGTCAGGGCCTGGGGAAGGGTGGGATGGAGGAGAATGGTGGAGAGTGAAATGTTTCAGGCAGAGAAACTCCTATTTCAGGTATAAAGAGTTATTCTAGTAAGGTGTCGTAACCTGCACGATTATTTTAATAAGTCAAATTTGAAGAGAAACTGCCTTTAATCCTTCATTATCAGAAAACTTAAATTCTTGAAGCAGCATCAGGAACTCCCTGACTGACTGCACCGTAGCATGTACAGAAATGATGACCACCATGACACATTAAATCTGCTGCTTATAAAATCAAAGGGTCATTGCACTTACCAAATACAGTAACAGACGCCTTTGCTGAATCTTTCAAAGTGTTCTCAGGAGTGAAGACGCTGATTGGAATTACAACACTTTTGTCTGAGGGGAAAAAAACACTTGGTAAGTACTCCCAATAATGTGAGGAATGTAGAAGGTCCCCTCAATAATATGAGGGACTTTATAAATACTCTCAATAATGTGAGGAACTTGGTAAGTGCTCTCAATAATGTGAGGAACTATGTAAGTACTCCCTATTATGTGAGGAACTTGTTAGACACTCCAAATAATGTGAAGAACTTGGGAAGTAATCCCAACAATGCCAATAATGTGGGGAACCTGGTAAGTGCTCTTAATAATGTGAGAAACTTGGTAGGTACTCTTTATAATGTGAGGAACTTATTAGATACTCCAAATAATGTGAGGAACTTGGTAGGTACTCCCAACAATATGAGAAACTAGGTAAATACTCCCAATTATACGAGGAACTTGGCAGGTAATACAAATAATGTGAAGAACTTGATAGGTACTCCCAATATATGAAAAAAAAGTAGTAGTTATCCCGCACAAGAAAAATTAATAAATGATGATCAATTATACATCCAGCATTTTAATTAATATTATGTCTAAAGTGATTGAATTCTATGGTGCTAGAGGTGCTCCACAGGATACATACAAGTACTTAGAAGAACATGAAACCAAAAGTGAGAAAAAGACACTGACTTTTGATCACAAAGAAAGAAAATCCCTTTTTGGAGCACTCTTGTGACTTAATTTATTAAAACTTAACTTTTATTTTTCTTATCTTAAAAAATGTAATATATGGCATAGAACAATCATTTGGTGTGCTCATAAAGAATACACATATTTATACATATAAAATATAGATATTTATACAGTGGGGCAAAAAAGTGTTTGGATAGCCACCGATTGTGCAAGTTGACCCACTTAAAAAGATGAGAGAGGTCTGTAATTTCCATCATAGGTACACTTCAACTGTGAGAGACAGAATCTGAAAAAAAAAAAACTAGGAAATCACATTGTATGAATTTTAAACAATTTATTTGTATATTCTTGCGGAAAATAAATATTTGGACAATCAAAATGTTTAACTCAATACTTTGTAATATAACCTCGGTTGGCAATTACAGAGGTCAAACGTTTTCTGTAGTTCTTGACCAGGTTTACACACACTGTAGCAGGTATTTTGGCCCACTCTTCCATGCAGATCTTCTCTAGATCTGTAATGTTTTGGGGCTGTCACCGGGCAACACGGACTTTCAACTTCCTCCACAGATTTTCTATTGGGTTGAGGTCTGGAGACTGGCTAGGCCACTCCAGGACCTTGAAATGCTTCTTACGGAGCCACTCCTTAGTTGCCCGGGAGGTGTGTTTGGGGTCATTGTCATGCTGGAATACCCAGCCACGTTCCATCTTCAATGCTCTTACTGAGGGAAGGAGGTTTTTGCCCAAAATCTCACGATACATGGCCCCATTCATCCTCTCCTTAATACGGATCAGTCATCCTGTCCCCTTTGCAGAAAAGCAGCCCCAAAACATGATGTTTCCACCCCCATGCTTCACAGTGGGTATGGTGTTCTTGGGATGCCATTCCTCATTCTTCTCATTCAAACACGGCGAGTGGAGTTTATACCAAAAAGTTTGATTTTGCTCTCATCTGACCACATTACATTCTCCCAATCCTCCTCTGGATCATCCAGATGATCACTGGCAAACTTTAGATGGGCCTGGACATGTGTTGGCTTAAGCAGGGGGACCTTTTGGGTGCTGCAGGATTTCAATCCATGACAATGTAGTGTGTTACTAATGGTAACCTTTGTGACTGTGGTCCCAGCTCTCTTGAGGTCATTGACCAGGTCCCCCCGTGTAGTTCTGGGCTTATTCCTCACTGTTCTCAAGATCATTGATACCCCACAAGGTGAGATCTTGCATGGAGCCCCAGGTCGAGGGAGATTGTCAGTGATCTTGTATTTCTTCCATTTTTTAATAATTGCGCCAACAGTTGATCTCTTCTCACCAATCTGCTTGCCTATTGTCGAGTAGCTCATCCCAGCCTTGTGCAGCTCTACAATTTTGTCCCTGGTGTCCTTAGACAGCTCTCTGGTCTTGGCCATGGTGGAGAGGTAGCAGTCTAACTGTTTGAGGGTGTGGACAGGTGTCTTTTATACAGACAACCAGTTCAAACAGGTGCCATTAATACAGGTAACGAGTGGAGGATAGAAGAGCTTCTTAAAGAAGAAGTAACAGGTCTGTGAGAGCCAGAAATCTTGCTGCTTGGTAGGTGTCCAAATATTTATTTTCCACAAGAATATACAAGTAAATTGTTTAAAAATCATATAATGTGATTTCCTGTTTTTTTTTCTTCAGATTCTGTCTCTCACAGTTGAAGTGTACCTATGATGGAAATTACAGACCTCTCTCATCTTTTTAAGTGGGTCAACTTGCACAATCGGTGGCTGTCCAAATACTTTTTTGCCCCACTGTAAAAAGAATAAAAAATAAAATGGAAAATAAGATGGGAAGGGGGGGAGGGGAAGCGAAAAATTAGTGTAGTTGTTATAAGGTGTTATGTATATGATAGATATATTAAAGTGAAATATGTGGTATAGATGTGTGAAGAAGAAGTAAACAATGTAATATAGAGAAGTGTAGTGCCATGTTCTAGGAAGGTTTATAATTGAAAAATGTGCTTGTGAAAAAAATTGCGAACAACCAAAATAAATTAAGTGTGAAAATTAGGCCAATCAGAGGTGAAATATTTGCCCTGATTTAATCTTTATTACTTTACAGTAAGGACCGTGAAGCCGCTTGTTTCATATGAGATTGTTATGCATACATTATTACCACAGATAATTATTCTTATATAAATATCTATATTTTATATGTATAAATATGTGTATTTTTCCGAGCACACCAAATGATTGTTCTGTGCCATATATAAAAAATTTTAAGATAAGAAAAATAGAAGTTAAGTTTTAATAAATTAATAGCCACATATTTTCAATCAATTTTAAAAAAGAGTACTTGTCACGATCCGGGTATCTGGACGCCATTACCTGCCTTTCAGATGTCTCCTGAGGCTCGCTCAGCGTTCCAAGGCCGGATCTCATCTGTATCCACATACTGCACATCCCTCCTGTCACGCTGAGATGCTGTCACAGCGGCGCCATGTTTGAATCCTGCATGGCGTCTCCCGTTCACCGCGGCCTCCGCCACCGCTCCTGTGTTATAGGTGCAGGTTGTCAGTGTGGTGTTCCATGCCTGCCGCGGCTTCCGTTGTCATCCACGAGTATCAGCATACATTTCTCAGTCTGGCGTCTCCTGTCCTCTGCGGCCGGCGCCGCCATTGCAGTTATGTTTCCATATGGTTTCCTAAACCAGTTTTCCCTCCAAGTTCTAACATGGGCGCAGCCATGTTGGATTCAATCACATGCTTCAGTTCCTCCAATCCACTGCCTGGAAATCTGCATAATTGCCCAGCCAATACCTGCATTGCTGCAGGTATAAGTATCCTGTGCCTGGGCCAGCAAATGGTCAGTGCTTTGTTTGTCATACCCTGTTCCAGCCTCTCTCCTGTGGTTGTGTTTCCAGGTTCCAGCTCCTGTCTCCAGCATCCACTAAGAGACCCGCACCTGCCTACCATCCTGCGGTGCAGCCTGACTCTGCAGTCCTCCGTGGCTGATCCAGTTTCCAGCTTCCAGCTATTTCATCTGCTTCCAGCAGTATCCACTACCACCGGTAATCATCCTTCAATTCCTCTGTTTCCACGCTCCCTAGCATATTACTATATTCACTCCGTGTTTCATCACCTGGCTGGTTCCACCCAGTATTCATTCAGTGAATTTATCATCTGACTGATTCCATTCCGCATCCACTCCGTGTCTTACCACCTGGCTGGTTCCATCCAGCAATTACAACAGCTGATTCAAGTTACCAGCTTCATCTGTTCCATCTACTGGCATGTTCCTTGGATATCTTCACTACTACAGCCAGGCCTGGTAAGGTTATTCCATCTAAGGACTGTAACAGCTGTTCTTACCTACCAGTGTCCTGTGTAACCATTTCATGGTCAGAGTGCTCCAGGAATCATATTATTTTTGCCATTATTTACCTTGAATGCTGTTTGTTTACACGGAGTCTGTTAATAAACTTTTATTTTGACTTTTACCTGGTTGTCATGGTCACACCTTCGGGTTTCCTTTTAACACTTACATGTCCAGGGGTCTGATTAAACCTCCCCGGTTTAAGTTCCTCTCAGCCCCTACAACTGAGGCTTTCTCCTGTCAGCCAAAACCCTCAGTTGTGACAGTGCTCCAAAAAGGGATTTTCTTTCTTTGTGATAAAAAGTCAGTCTCTTTTTCTCACTTTTGGTTTCATGTTCTTCTAGGTACTCCCATTAGGCACTCACATTTAGTACGTACTCCCTATAATGTGAGGGTCTTGGTAGGTACTTCCTGTAAGAGCTCCATTGGTTTATATGTAAAAGCTAGTTCTAGGTGCACGTACTATCAACAAGGTTTTGGTGTCTAAAAAGAAGAGTTATGGTAGACTTACCATTGTTAACTCACTTTCTGCGAGGTACACTGGGTTCCACAGGGAATACATCAGGGTGTAAAGTGGATCTTGATCCAGAGGCACCAACAGGATAGAGCTTTAGGCTGTCCCAGGATGCATTGGGGCCTCCTCTATAACCCTGCTTCCAGGCACTGTGAGCTCAGTTTAGTTAACCAGTCCAATGTAGGGACAGGTAAGAGAGAAGGCAGATGTTAGTCACATAGAACCACATTCTCACGATAGTAGAAGGGACCAGCGGCTAATGCCATACAAACCCATAGAAGCTAGGTGCATCAGGATGGGCTCCGTGTAACCCAGTGCACCTCGTAGAAAGAGAGTTAACAATTGTAAGTCTACCATAACTCTCCTTTTCTGCAGCAGGGTACACTGTGTTTCACTGGGAATACATTGGGGATGTCCTAAAGCAGTTCCTCAAGGGAGGGGAAGCGCCATAGCGGGTATGAGAACCCGGCATCCAAAGGAAGCATCCTAGGAGGCAAAAGTATCAAAGGCATAGAACCTAATGAATGTGTTCACTGAGTACATACAAAAAAGGCACACTAAACTGTGTCCTGGGCGCTTAATAAAGTAGATGTAATATATACAATACGTTCCTATTTGGAGTCAAAGAGGGTATGAGGTCTGGTTGGTTCAGTAGGAGAGATTCGTAGTATCATCCAATCACATTAGGTTTCAGTTACTCGTACATGCCGGAAAAAAATAATAATAACATGCAATGTGCGATATTGTTTACAGACCAAAACCAAATACAATGAATAAACACAATATTCAATAAAGTTTTTCGTGACTGGTAGTGAGTTTGATAATATCTTGCGTACCCCACTCACACAAAAAATAGGTGGTGATGTGCTCATGAAGGTTTCTTTTATATGGTAACTTTCACAGCCTTCAAATGGACAGGCATGAAGCAGAGAACAGGAGTTTAACACAAGCGTACCCGGAACTCACACAAAATGTGTATAGGACACTCCTATCAAGGTATCTTTAATCAGCGATTCTTATAGACAAGGCGTACCCCAACTCACACTGGAACTGCAGGGTCAACTATCAAGGTATCTTTACACAGTGGTGATTAGTCTAGCGAGACTTAGTAATTTTAACCATTCAATTGGTGTATAAATTTCTCAAGAAACTCAAATGAAGAAAAAGACGTCCGTGCAGAACAAAAGTTTTTTTTAATCCATCCAAAGTCAAGTTAAAAAGTTCTTATTTTAAAAAATACAAAAATTTAAAAAAAAGGAATTGGCAAAGTCTCTGTGTATTATCCTTTCAGTGGTGGCACAAAGTAAAAGGCAACAAAAACAGAACAAAATATAGCTACTCACAGTCCAGATAATGTCGACGCATTTCGGTCTATAGACCTTTGTCTGAGGACCACGTAGCCGCTTTGCACAATTGTTATGCGGATGCGCCACGGCGAGCCACCTAAGAAGGTCCAACAGAACTAGTAGAATGGGCTTTAATAGCAGCAGGAGCTGGGAGTCCAGCCTGCCATAAGTTTGTGCAATCACCATTCTAATCCATCTGGCCAAGGTTTGCTTATTTGAGGGCCAGCCACGTTTGTGAAAACCAAACAGTACAAAAAGGGAATCTGACCTACTGATAGAGGCAGTTCTCTCCACATATATACGGAGGGTCCTTACCACATCCAAAGACCGCTCTTGGGGGACAAGTCAGAAGAGATAAAGGCCAGAACCACAATCTCTTGGTTAAGGTGAAAAGATTACACCACTTTAGGTAAGTAACCAGGGCGAGTTCTCAGAACTGCCGGCCACAATGGAATATTAGAAAGGGTGAATGAGAGGACGAAGTGCCTGAGTCCAACACCCTTCTAGCAGAGGCAATAGCCAGCAGAAACAGGACCTTGGCTGTGAGCCATTTAAGGTCCACTGACTCAAGAGGTTCAAATGGAGACTCTTGCAGGGCGTTCAGGACAACAGACAGATTCCATGCAGCCACAGAAGGGACATAGGGAGGCTGAATCCATGAATGAATGTATGAACGTCAGGTATAGACGCAATTTTTCTCTAAAACCAAACCAACAAGGCAGATATGTGAACCTTGAGGGAGGCCAGACGAAGACCTAAGTCGAATATGAAGACCTAAGTCCAGGCCTTGTTGCAGGAAAGCAGGATTCTGGATGTTTTGAATCTGTACGCATCATAATTCTCATCAGCACACCAGGTGAAGTAAGAATTCTAGACCCTGTAATAGATCTGAGTAGACGCCAGCTTACGGGCTTTCAACATAATTTGGATGACCGCCTCAGAGAATCCTTTGACCCTCAGGAATGATGCTTCAAGAGCCACGCCATCAAAGCCCGTCTGGCCAGGTCTGTATAGAGACAAGGGCCCTCTACGAGGAGGTCTGGTTGTTGAGGAAGTAGAAGAGGATGCTCTGTCGATAGACCCTGCAGGTCTGAGAACCAATGCCGTCTGGGCCACGCCGGAGCGACTAGAAGTAGTATTCCTCCTTCCTGCTTGAACTTCCGCAGGACAATGGGAAGGAGTGACACTGGAGGGAATACGTAAGGCAGCCAAAAGTTCCATGGAATGGCTAGTGTATCCATGAATGCTGCTTGAGGATCCCTGGTCCTTCATCCAAAGACCGGAACTTTGTAATTGTGTCAAGACGTCATCAGGTCTACATCTGGCAGGCCCCACGTGTCCACTAGGAGTTGAAAGACTTCCAGATGAAGACTCCACTCTCTGGCGTGTACATCCTGACAACTGAGGAAGTCCGCTTCCCAGTTGAGGACACCCGGAATGAATACTGCCGATATTGCTGGCAGATGGCGTTCCACCCATTGAAGGATTTTTGGCACTTCCAATATTGCCATGCGGCTTTGAGTGCCACCTTGATGGTTGATGTATGCCACTGTGGTGGCGTTGTCTGACCGTATTTGAACAGGCCTGTTCTGTACCAGAGGTGGGGCGAGAGTTAATGCATTGAACACAGCCCGCAGCTCCAGAATGTTTATGGGGAGGAGGGACTCCTCCTTTGCCCAACGACCCTGGAAAGAGTGTTGCTCCAACACTGCACCCCATCCCTGCAGACTGGCATCTGTTGTCAGCAGGACCCAGTTGGGGATCCAGAAAGGACGGCCCCTGCTCAATTGCTGGTCCTGTAACCATCAGGCCAAGTGCTATCGACACGCTGGGGTGACAGAGGAAGCATCTTATCCTGTCCTGAAGCTTCAGGACTTTCTCCGGAGATAAGAACAGACATTGACGGTGTGTGTCCAGGAGTGCTCCCAGGTGCACCATGCTCTGAGCTGGGACCAGTGAGGATTTATTCCAATTGATGAGCCACCCGTGGGCTTGTAGGAAGCTTACAGTCAGTTGTAGATGACTGAGGAGGACATCCTGGGAGTTTACCAGGATCCGCAAGTTGTCCAGATATAGCAGGATCCTGACTCCCTGGCGACGAAGATGTGCCGTCATTACAGCCATAACCTTGGTGAAGATCTGAGGAGTCATAGTCAGTCCAAATGGCAAAGCCTGGAACTGATAATGTAGATTGCCAACAGCAAACCGCCAATACTGCTGATGTGGCTTGGCAATGGGTATATGCAGGTACACATCCTGAATATCCAGGGATACCATGTAGTCTCCTGGTTCCATCGCCAGCACAATTCAGCGCAGCATCTCCATACAGAACTTGGACACTCTCACAAACTTGTTTAGGGATTTGAGGTTGAGTATAGGCCGGAATTACCCATTGGGTTTTGGGACTAGAAACAGGGTCTAGTAGTAACCACTGCCCCTTTGGAACAGAGGTACTGGCACTACCACTCCTGTATCCAGGACGGAAGTCACCACCTGCTGCAGAGTTTGTGCCTTTAGTGGATCCGAAGGGATGACCGTGGTGCAAAGCTGGTGAGGGGGGCGTCTTTTGAAAGAGACTGCGTACCTGTGAGAGACAACTTCTCACACCCATGCATCTGTAGTGGTCTTTAACCAAACCTGGGTGAACTGCAGAAGTTGGCCTCCCACTCTGGGGTCCCCCAGGGGGAGGCCCGCCTCGTCATGCAGCAGGCTATTCTTGTTTAGAAGGAAGCTGACAGGCCACCCAGGACTGCTTTGTCTTGGGATTAGTGGTTTTGGAAGCACGAGACTGTCTCGGGTATGCCTGACCTTTTGCTTTCCCTTGAGGTTGAAAGGAACGTAAAGTGGTACTTTTTGCCTTCTGTGTAGATGGATTAGTATTTGGGAGAAAGGCAGTCTTAGCAGCCACCAGTTCAGACACAATTGTATTTAGGTTTTCCCCAAACAGGATGTCTCCCTTAAAAGGGAGTACCTCCAAGGTCTTTTGGAGTCCATGTCCACCTTCCATGTCTTCAACCACAGAATACGGCAAGCCAGGACAGACACAGTCGACGCCTTGGCCGCCAACACAGACATAGAGGACGCCTCTTGAATATAATAAGAGGCGGTGGTGATGTGAGCCAGGTATTGTCTGGCATTGTCAGATATATCCTCGGGCAGCTCTTCCTCTAATGCCTGAACCCATGCTTCAATACCTTTAGCAGCCCAGGAGGCAGCAATAGTGGGTCTATGTACAGCCCCTGTAAGGGAGTAAATAGATTTCAGGCATCCCTCCACACGCTTATCTGTCGGTTCTTTCAGTGAAGTGACAGTGGTGACAGGCAGAGTGGTTGACACCACTAGACGTGTGACATGGGAATCCACCGGCTGTGAATGTTCCCATTTGTTACATATCTCTGCCGGGAGAAGATAGCGAGCTAGGGCCCGTTTGGAGAGAGGGAATTTCTTCCCTGGATTAGACCAGGGTTCCTGCCTGATGTCTACCAAATGGTCAGAATGGGGTATCAGATTTTTAAACCACCTTCTGCCGTTTAAACATGTCAGTTTTCTTGGTGACAGTAGTGGGTTCCTCATCATCAGTGATTTGTAGGATTTGCTTAATAGCAACCACTAGAGCAGGGACATAAATTTGCATTGTAGAATCCTCATCAGAAACGCCTGATTCAGTGTCTGACAGAACAGTATGTTCTCCCTCCTCCTCAGATGAAACATCTGAGACATTTATGGATTGTGAGGAGGAAGCAGTCCACTTAGATGGCCCAGTGACATGGGAGTGACCTGGAGTAGATTTTTGTCTGACCAAGGAATGAGTTAACTGCTGCAACTGGTTAGACAAGTTTTCCACCCAAGGTGGATTAACCATAGGGACTATTTGAGGCTGTAATGTTACAGGTGGTCCCATAGGGGGCATTAGACGTTCCACTAGAGCAAGGATGGGGAACCTTCGGCCCTCCAGCTGTTGTTGAACTACACATACCAGCATGCCTTGCTACAGTTTTGCTATTTGGCCATGCTAAAACTGTTGCAGGGCATGCTGGAATGTATAGTTCAACAACAGCTGGAGGGCCGAAGGTTCCCCATCCCTGCACTAGAGTACCCAGTAGGTTTGAGAATGCGGCCCAGGGTGGCTCCTGATTGGGTACAGGAGCTGCGGACTGACTAGAGGATGTATGATACATACAGTAGTACACAGACCATCATACAAAGTTCCCCCTCTGGTAAATCCTTGGCGCATGCTCTGCATGATGTAGGAGCGTCCACAGACTTACTGCCCTTTCTGTTAGACAATGTACAGAAATACAACACAGAGCGGTTTAGTACGATGAAGCCAGACAGAGTACAATACCTGCAAATAAATCCGATAGTATGTGACTGAGTCCCCAGTACACAACACCTGTGAATAAATCCGGTATTATGTGACTGAGTACACAGTAGATTACACTTAATAGGTAAATTCTGTGACGCACTATATAAACGACCCTGACGCACCTTGGGGGTGATTCAGACCTGATTGTAGATTTGCTAAATCTAGCATATCTACGATCAGTTTCCCTGACATGCGGGGGGACGCCAAGCACAGGGCTAGCCCGCCCCGCATGTCAGGACCTACCCCGTCGTACAAGTACAAAAGCATCGGACAGCGGCGATGCTTTTGTACTGTAGGAGTAGCTCCCAGCCAGCGCAGCTCCCAGCCAGTGCAGCTCCTGCGCACTGGCAGAGAGCTACTCATCGCTGCCCGAGTCGCAACGGCTGCGTGTGATGTCACACAGCTGCCGCGGCCTGCCCACCCAGCGTTCTGGGCACGCCTGCGTTACCTGGACCGTGCCCCCTAAACGATGGGCAAACGCCGCTGGCCCGCCGCCCTCCCGCCCAGCGACTGCCTCTGCCTGTCAATCAGGCAGAGGCAATTGCAGGGCTAAGACAGCCGTCGGCTGCCTGCCATGTGCCGGCGCACTGCGGCACCGGCGCATGCGCACTGCAGACCTGATCGCTGCTGAATTAGCCCCCTAGTCCCTTATGGTACATAATATAGTGATAGATCTCTGGGAAACACTGAAAGTGAAACCTCACAGCAGATACAGGCACACACAGTCACATTAGCAATGCAGATAATTATTAATATGACAACAAAACTGCACTGAACTAATTTTATATATATATATATATATATATATATATATATAAAACAGTGCAGTCCTAGACCGGAGGTATATATCAGAATACTTGTACAATATATTCTGTAATTGGTACTTTTTCTTAACTAACACTGTCTGTATAGAGACACATAGAATACTCAAGTGTTTGTAAAGTCATAGCACTGTATACACTCGGCATTACAAGGGAGACCTTGCCCTGCAATCCCTGAGACCAGCCGCAGATATACACTTAAGATGGCACCCAGTGTCTCAGTCAGGGAGTGAGGGAGAGTTTGAGGAAGCTCCAGGGTGGGAAAATCTGCAGTAGATGTTTCCCTGGGCTGGGGAGGGGCTACAGGTCAAGTGCTGACTCCCCTATGCTGGTCTTCCACCCCAGGTACTAGTGAGCCTTATTAAATGGGGCGTTAGTACACCCGACCTGTGCTCTATTGCCCTGTTGGTCTAGTGGGGTCCCTGCTCGGTGACATTGTCCACGCCAGCGTCGCAGTCCATCTCCCTAGACTGCTATCAGAACGCGATTTAATAGCGGGTCTCACCTGGGGGACCCTCTTACCTCCTCCTTGTAGCAGCCATGCCAACCAGGAGAGTGTCTGCAACCACGTGTCTAGAGCCGTAGCGTCTCTGCCGCAAGTACCCGGAACAAGCCGCGGGAGTATGTGACGCTGCTTGGGAGGTGACGGAGATGCAGTGCTGAACGTCACTCTGACATATAACAGCGCTGCGGCCCTTGAAGTCTTCCTAGAAAGCTTTTTCAGGGCTGCCCAGCGCAGCTCCCCTGTTAGGTGACCTGCTGCTACAGGCACCAACTCGAAACTGAGCTCACAGTGCCTGGAGGCGGGGTTACAGAGTAGGCCCCAATTCCAGAGGCGGGCTGGCCCGGGGGGCAGGGTGCCATGTGCCCCCCGGTACACACAACTGCCAAGGGTCACGGGCCGGCCGCCACCTTCCACTACACCAGCGGTGGCCAACCAGTGGCTCTTTCTATCTCCGCATGCGGCTCATAAGTTTCCGCGGCGACTCCCGCTGCCCTAGTCTGCAGTGCCCGGCGCCGGCCCGTGAGCCAATCAGAGCTCGCGGACCGGCAGCTAATCATGAGTCTTAGCTGTCAGTCTGCGAACTCTGATTGGCTCATGGACCGGTGCCTAATTAGATAGAATCAACGCCGCCGGAGTGTGGAGACTGAGAGGCAGGAGAGGCGCACTCTGCGCTCTCCTCCCCTCACAAGCAGCATACTCAGCAGAGCAGAAGCACGGCAGTGAGCAGCGCTTGGGGGGGCGCAGGTTGGGGACATGTGTATCTTACAATGGGGGCATATCTGGCACTGGGGGATGTGTATCTTACACTGGGGGCATATCTGGCACTGGGGAGACGTGTAGCTGGCAGTTGGGGCATATCTGGCACTGGGGAGACGTGTAGCTAACAGTGGGGGCATATCTGGCACTGGGGGGACATGTGTATCTGGCACTGGGGGGACGTGTATCTGGCAGTTGGGGCATATTTGACACTGGAGAGACGTGAAGCTAGCAGTGGGGGCATATCTGGCACTGGGGGCATATTTGGCACTGGGGGGACATGTGTATCTGGCACTGTGGGCATATCTGGCACTGGGGGGACATGTGTTTCTTACACTGGGGGCATAACTGGCACTGGGGAGATGTGTATCTGGCAGTGGGGGCATATCTGGCACTGGGGAGATGTGTATCCGGCAGTGGGGGCATATCTGGCACTATGGGGACATATATGTATCTGGCACTGTAGGGGCATATATGTATCTGGCACTGTGGAGGAATATATGTATCTGGCACTGTGGAGGAATATATGTATCTGGCACTGTGGAGGAATATATGTATCTGGCACTGTGGAGGAATATATGTATCTGGCGCTGTGGAGGAATATATGTATCTGACACTATGGGACATATATGTATCTGGCGCTGTGGAGGAATATATGTATCTGGCACTGTGGAGGAATATATGTATCTGGCACTGTGGGGCATATATGTATCTGGCGCTGTGGAGGAATATATGTATCTGGCACTGTGGAGGAATATATGTATCTGGCACTGTGGAGGAATATATGTATCTGGCACTGTGGGGACATATATGTATCTGGCACTGTGGGGACATGTATGTATCTGGCACTGTGGGGACATGTATGTATCTGGCACTGTGGGGGAACCCATTTTTTGGTGTTTTTATATGTACAGTATGTGGCACAGTGGCGTGCGGTGAGGTCAGTGGCTGGTGAGGCACTACAGCCATAATGTCCGCCGAATCCTGCCGATGACCCCTACCACCGCTGAGCCAATGCCCGCTACTGCCCCTGCGCCGATGCCTGCTGCCACAGCCAATGACTTTTACAAACTCACCCACCATCAACTGACCCAGCCCTCCGTCACTAATTTGCATCTCAGTCCGATGCCACCAATGCCCGCTGCCTGCCTGCTCATCATTCTTGTGATATATTGTACATTTTTATAGAAGCAAAAATAAAAAGTAGTGTTTGGAACTGGGAAGGGAGTGGGAGGAGGACATGAATGCAATTTTGTTGTCCAGGGCTTCCATTAGTCAAATTATGCCGCATAGTAGCGCCACTTACATAAATTACGCCAGGCAGAGCTCCCTTTTACACATTACGGCAGGTACAGCCTCAAATTACACATTACAACAGGTAGAGATCCCTTTTTTCACATTATGGCAGGTACAGCCCTCTATTACACATAACAGCAGGTAGAGCCAGTAGCAGAACTAGCGAGTGGTGGGCCCAGGTGCGACAAAATGCTTTGGACCCCCATCCCATCCAAGTCCACCCCTCACCCCTGGAGAGGATATGGTGAGGGGGAACTGCTCAGGGCCAGGGAAATGGATACCTAGCAACAGTGCCGTAACTAGACATTTTAGTGCTGTGTGCAAGAGACGGCATAAGAGCCCCCCCCCCTTTATGTAAAACAGGAGCAGTGCGCGCTGTAGGCGCGCACAAAATATATAGGGGCGTGGCTTCGTGGGGAAGGGGTGTGGCCACAAAATAATACCAATTCATATAACGGTGCACAGTAGTCTCTATTATTCAAATTACGCCGCACAGTAGCACCACTACACCAGGTAGAGCCCCTTTTACACATTACGGCAGACAGCGTCCCTTTTTACACATTATGGTGGACAACGTCCACCTTTTTACACATTACAGCAGACAGCGTCCCCTTTTCACACATTACGGCAGACAACGTCCACCTTTTTACACATTACGGCAGACAACATCCCCCTTTTTACACATTATGGCAGACAGCGTCCACCTTTTTATTTACACATTACGGCAGACAGCGTCCACCTTTTTACACATTACGGCAGACAGATTCCCCTTTTTTACACACTACGGCGGACAGATTCCCCTTTTTACACATTACGGCAGACAGCGTCCACCTTTTTAGACATTACGGCAGACAGCGTCCCCTTTCTACACATTACGACAGACAGCGTCCCCTTTTTTACACATTACAGCAGACAGTCCCCCTTTTTTCAGGTAGTGTACTTTACACCCCCTCCCCCCCTTTACCCTTAGGGTGTGGTGTAGTGCAGTGCAGTGCAGTGTAGTGTAGGTGTAGTGCAGTGCAGTGCAGGTGTAGTGTAGTGCAGTGCAGTGTAGGTGTAGTGTAGTGTAGTGCAGTGTAGGTGTAGTGTAGTGTAGTGTAGTGCAGTGCAGTGTACTGTAGTGCAGTGTAGTGTAGGTGTAGTGTAGTGTAGTGTAGTGACAGCCACTTACATGATTTCTTCTTCCGGCTGCAGTCTCCTGACCCGGCGCTCCCTCGGTCTGTACATTCCACAGCAGGCCAGCGGGGGGACAGTGGGAGCTCAGCAGTCAGCACGGGGGGACAGGAGAGGAGGCAGGCCATTGAGCACAGGGGTGACAGAGCGGGGGGCCGAGGCCGAAAACACGGGGGCTAAGGGAGTGGGGGGGAGTGGGCACGGGAGCACAGCTGAGTTCGCGGGGGATAAGGGAGGGGGGGCGAGACAGCGCAGCACACAGCGGCTCCCACCGGTCCTGCAAGAGCGGATCGGGGACGGGAGGTGCGGCTGAAAGCAGTGTGGATATGTGGCCACTAGGAATGGGGGCATCTGACTCTGCCCATCCGTTCCAGCCCACCCGCTGCCGCTGTCCAATGATTGACAGGGGTGTGCCTTGATGTGAGCTCAAGGCACAGACCTCTGTCAATGAGGCAGATCTGCTGTTGCCGCAGTTCATTAAATTTTCAATGGGCTTTTCCAGCCCGTGATTTGGCTCCGCCCCCTGCCCGCCCCCCTCTTCAGACACTTTATCATTGTCACTGGGAGCCAGCGCTCTCGCTGCCTCCCATAGAGATTAAGCTGCATTGTCAGGTTAAAAATGATTAAAATAATACATATAATGTGTTATTATCTTTGTATTATTTTAATCATAATGACAGGGGAGGCACTGCCTCCCCTGACTGCACGTCCCTGATGTGGCACTGTACAGGGGCTTTATTTGTATGTGGCACTGTACAACATGACTAAAAATGGGGTAATGGAACAAGGTCATACTCCTACAAACGTCAAACCGAAAGGTGTGCGCATAAAAATGGGGTGTGGCTTTGTGAGAACTGTGCCACTCCCCCATTTTTGCTCACGCATCTTTGGCACGCGCATGATATGCCTCTTACCCTTAACTACAGATCTTTTCTGTCTCTTTGCCACTGACTGGTTGGCCACCACTGCACTACACAGCTCTGCTGAAGCCGCAGCCGCACTGACAAATTTATAATAAAGTATCTTTGGGATAATTTACACCAGGCCTAATTTTTTTTAATAAATATTTTTTAAACAAAAAACCTCCATTTAAGATGGCACCATTGCTTATGGGCCAGTGCTCTGGACCTGACCCCCCAGGCTAAAAGTTGCCATCCAGCCCCTGCCGATTGCATCCTGGGACAGCCTAAAGCCTAATACACCCCGATGTATTCCCTGTGGAACACAGTGTACCCTGCTGCAGAAAATACCATTAACGCCTTAATGACTGATCTATCATTATCTAACTGAACCAAGTATGACTTACACAGACACTCTAAACATTAAACCCCTTTTAATCCCAGATACTTAAGATCAAATTTAACACATAAATAACGACACAGACACAATACCTGAGACGGGCACATAAACGGCTTGGCTTAAAGGTCACAGCTATTTATTCCAATTGTGATTAACCTAATGAGGAAAGGTGGCCAGGAGATGCTGCAATCTCATTTCCAGCCTTAATTATTGTATCACGTCCTATGGGATGACTAAAACGTCCCCCCTTCTAGAGACGCACTAGCGTAATGAGGACTCACCACGCCTTTTGGGCCAAGACTGAGCGATCCCGCACAAAGAGCGCCCAGGTCCCCCGCACACAGCAGGACAAACTCGCCAAGTGATTGGAGTATAGATGCCCCACAACGTCATTTTGCGCCACAGAAGGCCTTGAACCGCCACCAAACCAAACCCCAAAGTATTAAGATGTACACCATCGGGCCGAAAAAAACGAGCAGGATCAGGCCCCACTAACCCCCCTATGGAGAGAACAAACCGAGAAACTGCTACATTAACCTTGCGATGCTCCCTCTCCAAAGCCTTAGGATTACAGGCGCCCCTCCACACCAACCTCGGAACAATCTCTGACCACACAATACGCAAACCGGCCAACGAGCCCTGATGTCCGTCAAGCGCTCACGCAACCGGACAATCAACTCCAAACCTTTCAACTGACCTAAATCGTTGGCGCCAATATGTAAAACTCACCACTCCGGAACACCCCATTGCTCAACTGAAGATAGCAACAAAGCCACCCTAACACCAATCCAGCGAACCTTGTGCCCTTCGTGCCAGCCCATGACGCTTGGCCCAATAAATGTAAGAATGGCCAACCAGCCAGACATGACCAAGGGAGTTCTCTTCAACTGAAAACAAAACAAACCTAACAGATGAGTCACCGCACCACCCTGGTAATGAACAATGCACAACAAAATCAAAACATGCAATATAACAAAACATAGCCAGGGAAAGGGAAAACAGGTAACCCGAGTGAAGGGGCAAAACAAAACAACCTCCCGTGAACAAAAGGAGTCAAATCATTATCCCCGGGAGGAAAAACAAAGTACCCATCGCACCACCATTTGCCAAATGCTAACCATTCCACAAATGGGTCGTAAACAAAGTTTTTGGGTTGTGGCAGGAAGCGCCACTACAAGCTATCGCAGCACACGTAGGATTCATAAGCAGAAGAGCGCCATCTACCAAAGGCCTGGATTGTAGAAGCCGGTGCCCCAGCAGCCGCGGCCCCAATACAAAAGGAGTGGGTCCTGTAGCACCCACCATCAAGCCCCAGGGCCTCCAAACATCGCTGAAGCACCGCGGCAAAGCCATGCGAAACAGCGCACCCTCATACGGATCAGAAGTCACCGTAGCCACCACACCAACTAATTTACCCAGAAGCTGCGCGAATCCACCCAAGCTGGAACAATCCGCACCCAACCCCTAATAGCCCGGGAAAGTACAAAAGTTTTAGTTGGATCCTGACCCCCTTGCAGCCTACTGAAAAAGCAAATACCTGTCAGCGCTAAGGACATAGAAGCCTTAGAACGACCCTGCAAATACTGCTCCCACACAAAAGCCAACAACAAGTCCTGAAGAGACTTTCCCTCCACTGTAAGCAAGCTCCCGAAACCTAGCAAAATTGATTCATGAGAGCGCATCAGCGATATCATTAGCAACCCCCGGAACATGCCTCTCCCGAAATCTGATATTAACCTCCAAACAATGCAAAATCAAATGTTTCCAAAGCGATAAAGCCAGAGGAGACGAAGAATGCTGATTATTAATGGCATGAACCAATCCCAGGTTATCGCACCAAAACACAATATGCCGGTTGGCCTGAGAGGAATACCACAATTCAAATGCAACAATAATGGGAAAAAGTTCCAAAAGCAACATATTTACAGTCAGACCCTCTGCATACCAATTCGCCGGCCAAGGCGCCGCACACCACTGCCCGTTGTAAAAGGCCCCAAATCCCGACACCCCAGTCATATCAGTAAATAGCTGCAATGTAGTATTGGCCACCTGCAACTCTGGCCACATCTGTTCACCATTGAAGCATTGCAAAAACCGAGAACAGACCCTGAGATCCTCCATGATCTCAGCACACAACCTGACCCTATGATGCGGCAGGGTCGCCCCGACCGTGGCCCTCTCCAACTTCCGACAGAAAACACGACCCATAGGAATGACCCGAGACAGGCAAAATTCAGGGAACCCAACAAAGACTGGACCTCGTGCAGGCGCACCTTCCGCACCTCCAAGCAACCTTCAATCTGGCCTAACAGCTTCAGGACCTTATCAGCAGGCAAGCGACAACAGTCGGCCACCGTATTGACCTCAATACCCAAATACGATATAAGCATGTAGTGGGGCCTTCAGTCTTGTCACTCGCCACTGGCACACCTAAGACCCTGAACATGGCCTGAGCTGAAAAAAGGATAACCGCACAGACATCACTCTGACCCGGCCCTACAAAAAGAAAGTCGTCCAAATAGTGCGCAATGCCCACATGACCAGTACCTACGGCAACACACCAATGCAAAAACGAACTAACCTTTTCAAAGTAGGCACAAGACACCGCACAGCTCATGGACAAACACTTATCTACATAGAACCCTCCGCCGATCCTGAAACCCATATAACGAAAGCAATCAGGATGCAATGGCAACAAACCAAATGCAGACTCAACATCCAACTTAGCTTGGAGAGCGTCGCTCCCAAAACTACGAATAAGGACAAGGGCATCATCAAAATGACTGGTACACAACACGACAAGCTGAAGCCGAAATGGCATCTTTGACGGAGGCGCCCTGGGGATAGGACAAATGGTGAATAAGCCGGTATTTCCCCGGGGCCTTCTTAGGGACCACTCCTAGGGGGGAAATGCACAAATCAGGCAAAGGCTCAACTGAAAAAGGGACAGCCATCCGGCCCAACTGGACCTCAGCTTCCACTTTAGCTGCATCCACCTCCGGCAATTCTAAAACAGAACTAAAATTACGGTGAGACCGAACCGCAATCGGTTCCTTGATTGGCAAACGAAAACCCACCTGAAAACCACAATGCAAGAACTCAGTCTGCAACCAGCGGATAACGATCCAACCACTGCACCAACTGATCAACACAAATAGGGGAGGCGGCCTTAACTAGAGTCAGCACGAGTGTCCCCCTTATATGCAGCAGCGGCACCCTGCGCACGGTGACAATCTTTAGTGGGATGCTCACCTCCACAAATGCGGCAGGAGTGGCGAAAACGACATGCAGACTCTCTGCACTGGTACAACGAGAGTCGTTGAAAGCAAAACATTTCCCCTTCGCCACCCCTGATGTCACGACGCGAGCAACAGAAGGTGTCTTACAGTACTGGGAAACCTCAACCGGGTGCTTGTGCTGCTGGGAAACCTTAAGCCAAATCTCCACATCCTTGGCACCAAACGGCATAACCACAGAACCATCATGTTTCATCCGAAACTGCAAATCATACTCCAGCCACGCAGCCCACATATGTCACAAAAACATATCAAAGAAGTCCCAGGAACCACTGGAGCTCCCAACGAAAAAACAGGAGCTGCATCTAAAGAAGCATCAGCGGGCAACGCAACAGCAGGAGCAGGACCAGGAGCTGCGGGAGGCAATCAGAGGAGGGGCGGTAGGAGCAGTGAGCGGGGGCAGGAGGCGGAGCAACAGGATTGGGTGGGACAGGGGCGGGGCGGCAACACGGGGGGCACCCGCCAGACCCGAGGACAGGAGCGACGCGTCAACACGAAGCCCAATAAGGGAACTCTAATGGAGATGCGTAGGGAGGGGCAAAGGACGAGGATGGTGCCACTGAAGTAGTAGGATAAACTGCCAGCGCATACCCAGAGCTCCAGGTGGACTGCAGCAAGGCCAGCACTGACCCAGCAGGAGCAAAACTGAAGGACAGCCCGGGGCCCATCCCCCAGCAAAAGCCATCGCCGATGGCGCGGTAAAATAGAGTGGGAGGGACTCCAGCTGGGACACCCGACACATGGGGGATAAACAGGGGACCCCATAGTGAAGAGGGGCCTGCAGCAGGAAGCCAAGGGGAGGAACCCTGCCCCAGATTACCATGTGCCAACACACCCTGCGCCAAAAGGGTGCGGTGACCACTGCACGAACGGGTGCGGGTGGCATAGCAAAATACCCCCCAGAAGACCCCAGACTAGATCCCTGCTGAGGGGGAGGGACGCCCGCCACATTAATGGGTGCGGGGGACAGTGGCAAATAGACTCCCAGAGACGCCAGACCAAACCCCTGAAGGGAAGAGGCACTTACCGCAATGGGTGCAGGAGCCCAGGCAGCATACACCCCTGGAGACCCTAGATGAGACCCCAGCAGTGGGAGCGGGCCGCCCACCACCTGCAATACAGGTATGCTGCGGAACGGCAGGTGGCACGGAAGCAGCAGCCGCGGGAGCCACAACCACGTGGCTCCCCACCAGAGTGGGCAGCTGGGGAGAAACGGCGTGGAAGCAGTGGCTGAGTTCCCACCACCCAGGACAGCCGCAGGAGGGGGGAAGCCACACACGGGATCGGCTGCCTGTCCCGGAGCAGGGAGGGCAGCTGGGGGCACAGGTAGGTCACCGCGTGGAGGCGGTGAGGCCACAGTGAGGCATTTCAGCATGGCAGGCTGCTACGGCACGGGGGCCGCCAACAATGGCAGACAATAGTCAGCCAGGTGCTTGGAGATGGAGGAGGAGTGGCAGGGACGTACCATGCTGGTAGATGCAGGGAGAAGAGGGGGGTGAATCTGGGGCTCACAGTGACAATGGGCATACAGGGCACACGAGAGCTGAAAAAAAGGACAGGGAACAATATATAGAAGAAGGAGGAAAAATAAGATTTTATTCACCGGTAAATCTATTTCTCGTAGTCCGTAGTAAATGCTGGGACTCCGTAAGGACCATGGGGAATAGCGGCTCCGCAGGAGACTGGGCACAACTAAAAGAAAGCTTTTGGTCTACCTGGTGTGCACTGGCTCCTCCCTCTATGACCCTCCTCCAGACCTCAGTTAGGATACTGTGCCCGGAAGAGCTGACACAATAAGGAAGGATTTTGAATCCCGGGTAAGACTCATACCAGCCACACCAATCACACCGTATAACTCGTGATACTATACCCAGTTAACAGTATGAACAATAACTGAGCCTCTCAACAGATGGCTCAACAATAACCCTTTAGTTAAACAATAACTATATACAAGTATTGCAGACAATCCGCACTTGGGATGGGCGCCCAGCATCCACTACGGACTACGAGAAATAGATTTACCGGTGAGTAAAATCTTATTTTCTCTGACGTCCTAAGTGGATGCTGGGACTCCGTAAGGACCATGGGGATTATACCAAAGCTCCCAAACGGGCGGGATAGTGCGGATGACTCTGCAGCACCGAATGGGCAAACTCTAGGTCCTCCTCAGCCAGGGTGTCAAACTTGTAGAATTTAGCAAATGTGTTTGACCCCGACCAAGTAGCTGCTCGGCAAAGTTGTAGAGCCGAGACCCCTCGGGCAGCTGCCCAAGAAGAGCCCACCTTCCTCGTGGAATAGGCTTTCACTGATTTAGGATGCGGTAGTCCAGCCGCAGAATGTGCAAGCTGAATCGTACTACAGATCCAGCGAGCAATAGTCTGCTTAGAAGCAGGAGCACCCAGCTTGTTGGGTGCATACAGGATAAACAACGAGTCAGTTTTCCTGACACTAGCTGTCCTGAAAACATAAATTTTCAGGGCCCTGACTACGTCCAACAACTTGGAAGCCTCCAAGTCTTTAGTAGCCGCAGGCACCACGATAGGTTGGTTCAAATGAAAGGCTGATACCACCTTAGGGAGAAATTGGGGACGAGTCCTCAATTCTGCCCTATCCAAATGGAAAATCAGATAAGGGCTTTTACATGACAAAACCGCCAATTCTGACACACGCCTGGCCGAAGCCAAGGCCAGCAGCATGACCACTTTCCACGTGAGATATTTTAATTCCACGGTTTTAAGTGGCTCAAACCAATGTGACTTTAGGAAATCCATCACCACGTTGAGATCCCAAGGTGCCACTGGAGGCACAAAAGGGGGCTGAATATGCAGCACTCCCTTAACAAAAGTCTGAACTTCAGGTAGTGAAGCCAGTTCTCTCTGGAAGAAAATCGATAGAGCCGAAATCTGGACCTTAATGGAACCCAATTTTAGGCCCATAGTCACCCCTGACTGTAGGAAGTGCAGAAAACGGCCCAGCTGAAATTCCTCCGTTGGGGCCTTCCTGGCCTCACACCACGCAACATATTTTCGCCAAATGCGGTGATAATGGTTTGCGGTCACTTCTTTCCTAGCTTTAATCAGCGTAGCAATGACTTCCTCCGGAATGCCCTTTTCCTTCAGGATCCGGTGGTCAACCGCCATGCCGTCAAACGCAGCCGCGGTAAGTCTTGGAACAGACAGGGCCCCTGCTGCAGCAGGTCCTGTCTGAGCGGCAGAGGCCATGGGTCCTCTGAGATCATTTCTTGAAGTTCCGGGTACCAAGCTCTTCTTGGCCAATCCGGAACAATGAGTATAGTTCTTACTCCTCTTCGCCTTATTATCCTCAGTACCTTGGGTATGAGAGGAAGAGGAGGAAACACATAAACCGACAGGTACACCCACGGTGTCACTAGAGCGTCCACAGCCATCGCCTGAGGGTCTCTTGACCTGGCGCAATACCTTTCTAGCTTTTTGTTTAGGCGGGACGCCATCATGTCCACCTGTGGCCTTTCCCAACGGTTTACAATCAGTTGGAAGACTTCTGGATGAAGTCCCCACTCTCCCGGGTGGAGGTCGTGCCTGCTGAGGGAGTCTGCTTCCCAGTTGTCCACTCCCGGAATGAACACTGCTGACAGTGCTAACACGTGATTTTCCGCCCATCGGAGAATCCTTGTGGCTTCTGCCATCGCCGTCCTGCTTCTTGTGCCACCCTGTCGGTTCACATGGGTGACTGCCGTGATGTTGTCTGACTGGATCAGTACCGGCTGGTTTTGAAGCAGGGGTTTTGCCTGACTTAGGGCATTGAAAATGGCCCTCAGTTCCAGAATATTTATGTGTAGGGAAGTCTCCTGACTTGACCATAGTCCTTGGAAGTTTCTTCCCAGTGTGACTGCCCCCCAGCCTCGAAGGCTGGCATCCGTGGTCACCAGGACCCAGTCCTGTATGCCAAATCTGCGGCCCTCTTGAAGATGAGCACTTTGCAGCCACCACAGCAGAGACACCCTGGTCCTTGGAGACAGGGTTATCAGCCGATGCATCTGAAGATGCGATCCGGACCACTTGTCCAACAGGTCCCACTGAAAAGTTCTTGCATGGAACCTGCCGAATGGAATTGCTTCGTAGGAAGCTACCATTTTTCCCAGGACTCGCGTGCAGTGATGCACCGACACCTGTTTTGGTTTTAGGAGGCCTCTGACTAGAGATGACAGCTCCTTGGCCTTCTCCTCCGGGAGAAACACTTTTTTCTGTTCTGTGTCCAGAACCATCCCCAGGAACAGTAGACGTGTCGTAGGGACCTGCTGTGACTTTGGAATATTTAGAATCCAACTGTGCTGTTGTAGCACCTCCCGAGATAGTGCTACCCCGACCAACAACTGCTCCCTGGACCTCGCCTTTATCAGGAGATCGTCCAAGTACGGGATAATTAAAACTCCCTTTTTTCGAAGGAGTATCATCATTTCGGCCATTACCTTGGTAAATACCCTCGGTGCCGTGGATAGACCAAACGGCAACGTCTGGAATAGGTAATGACAATCCTGTACCACAAATCTGAGGTACTCCTGGTGAGGATGGTAAATGGGGACATGCAGGTAAGCATCCTTGATGTCCAGTGATACCATGTAATCCCCCTCGTCCAGGCTTGCAATAACCGCCTTGAGCGATTCCATCTTGAACTTGAATTTTTTTATATATGTGTTCAAGAATTTCAAATTTAAAATGGGTCTCACCGAACCGTCCGGTTTCGGTACCACAAACATTGTGGAATAGTAACCCCGTGCTTGTTGAAGGAGGGGCACCTTGACTATCACCTGCTGGGAATACAGCTTGTGAATTGCCTCTAGCACTGCCTCCCTGCCTGAGGAAGTTGTTGGCAAGGCAGATTTGAGGAAACGGCGGGGGGGGGGAGACGTCTCGAATTCCAGCTTGTACCCCTGAGATACTATTTGAAGGATCCAGGGATCCACCCGTGAGCGAGCCCACTGATTGCTGAAGTTTTTGAGACGGGCCCCCACCGTACCTGGCTCCGCCTGTGGAGCCCCAGCGTCATGCGGTGGACTTGGAGGAAGCGGGGGAGGACTTTTGCTCCGGGGAACTGGCTGTATGCTGCAGCTTTTTCCCTCTACCTCTGCCTCTGGGCAGAAAGGACGCGCCTTTAACCCGCTTGCCCTTATGGGGCCGAAAGGACTGTACCTGATAATACGGTGCTTTCTTTGGCTGTGAGGGAACATGAGGTAAAAATGCTGACTTCCCAGCTGTTGCTGTGGAAACGAGGTCCGAGAGACCATCCCCGAACAACTCCTCACCCATATAAGGCAAAACTTCCATGTGCCTTTTAGAATCTGCATCACCTGTCCACTGCCGAGTCCATAACCCTCTCCTGGCAGAAATGGACATTGCACTTATTTTAGATGCCAGCCGGCAAATATCCCTCTGTGCATCTCTCATGTATAAGACTGCGTCTTTAATATGCTCTACGGTTAGCAATTTAGGGGTACATTTACTAAGCAGTGATAAGAGCGGAGAAGTGAGCCATTGGAGAAGTTGCCCCATCAACCAATCAGCACTGAAGTAACATCTATAATTTGCATACTATAAAAGGATACTGAACTGCTGATTGGTTGATGGGGAAATATCTCCACTGGCTCACTTCTCTGCTCTTATCACTGCTTAGTAAATGTACCCCATAGTGTCCCTGTCTAGGGTATCAATATTTTCCGACAGGGAATCTGACCACGCAGCTGCAGCACTGCACATCCATGCTGAAGCAATAGCTGGTCTCAGTATAATACCTGTGTGTGTGTATATACAGACTTCAGGATAGCCTCCTGCTTCCTATCAGCAGGCTCCTTTAGGGCAACCGTATCCGGAGACGGTAGTGCCACCTTCTTTGACAAGCGTGTGAGCGCTTTATCCACCCTAGGGGATGTTTCCCAACGTGACCTATCCTCTGGCGGGAAAGGGTACGTCATTAGTAACCTTTTAGAAATTACCAGTTTCTTATCGGGGGAAGCCCACGCTTCTTGACACACTTCATTTAATTCCTCAGATGGAGGAAAAACTACTGGTAGTTTTTTCTCTCCAAACATAGGAGGTCATTCCGAGTTGTTCGCTCGCAAGGCGATTTTAGCAGTATTGCACACGCTAAGCCGCCGCCTACTGGGAGTGAATCTTAGCATCCTAAAATTGCGAACGACGTATTCGCAATATTGCGATTACACACCTCGTAGCAGTTTCTGAGTAGCTTCAGACTTACTCGGCATCTGCGATCAGTTCAGTGCTTGTCGTTCCTGGTTTGATGTCACAAACACACCCAGCGTTCGCCCAGACACTCCTCCATTTCTCCGGCCACTCCTGCGTTTTTTCCGGAAACGGTAGCGTTTTTACCCACACGCCCATAAAACGGCCTGTTTCCGCCCAGTAACACCCATTTCCTGTCAATCACACTACGATCGCCTGAGCGAAGAAAAAGCCGTGAGTAAAAATCCAAACTTCATAGCAAATTTACTTGGCGTAGTCGCAGTGCGGACATTGCGCATGCGCACTAAGCGGAAAATCGCTGCGATGCGAAGATTTTTACAGAGCGACCAACTCGGAATGAGGGCCATAATACCCTTTTTTGTGGTTCCTGGGGTAACATCAGAAATGTGCAACACATTTTTCATTGCCTCAATCATGTAACGTGTGGCCCTATTGGAAGTTACATTAGTCTCATCGTCGTCGACACTGGAGTCAGTATCCGTGTCGACATCTGTGTCTGCCATCTGAGGTAGCGGGCGTTTTAGAGCCCCTGATGGCTTTTGAGACGCCTGGGCAGGCACAGGCTGAGAAGCCGGCTGTCCCATATTTGGTATGTCGTCAAACCTTTTATGTAAGGAGTCGACACTGTCGCGTAATTCCTTCCACATAACCATCCACTCAGGTGTCGACCCCGCAGGGGGTGACATCACATTTATCGGCATTTGCTCCGCCTCCACATAAGCCTCCTCATCAAACATGTCGACACAGCCGTACCGACACACCACACACACACACACACACACACACACACAGGGAATGCTCTGACAGAGGACAGGACCCCACAAAGCCCTTTGGGGAGACAGAGAGAGAGTATGCCAGCACACACCAGAGCGCTATATAACACAGGGATGAACACTATAACTGAGTGATTTTCCCTTATAGCTGCTTATATATATACTGCTGCGCCTAAATTTAGTGCCCCCCCTCTCTTTTTTACCCTTTGTAGTCTTGATACTGCAGGGGAGAGCCTGGGAGCGATCCTTCCAGCGGAGCTGTGAGGGAAAAATGGCGCCAGTGTGCTGAGGGAGATAGCCCCGCCCCTTTTTCGGCGGGCTTCTCCCGCTTTTTTATGGATCCTGGCAGGGGTATTTTTCACATATATAGCCTCTAGGACTATATATTGTGATTATTTTGCCAGCCAAGGTGTTAATATTGCTGCTCAGGGCGCCCCCCCCCCCCCCCCAGCGCCCTGCACCCATCAGTGACCGGAGTGTGAGGTATGCATGAGGAGCAATGGCGCACAGCTGCAGTGCTGTGCGCTACCTTGTTGAAGACCGAAGTCTTCTGCCGCCGATTTTCAGGACCATCTTCTTGCTTCTGGCTCTGTAAGGGGGACGGCGGCGCGTCTCCGGGACCGGACGATCGAGGTCGGGCCCTGTGTTCGATCCCTCTGGAGCTAATGGTGTCCAGTAGCCTAAGAAGCCCAAGCTAGCTGCAAGCAGGTAGGTTCGCTTCTTCTCCCCTTAGTCCCTCGTAGCAGTGAGTCTGTTGCCAGCAGATCTCACTGAAAATAAAAAACCTAAAATGTACTTTCTTTTCTAGGAGCTCAGGAGAGCCCCTAGTGTGCATCCAGCTCAGCCGGGCACAAGATTCTAACTGAGGTCTGGAGGAGGGTCATAGAGGGAGGAGCCAGTGCACACCAGGTAGACCAAAAGCTTTCTTTTAGTTGTGCCCAGTCTCCTGCGGAGCCGCTATTCCCCATGGTCCTTACGGAGTCCCAGCATCCACTTAGGACGTCAGAGAAATAGGAAAATAGAGAAATGCAGAAAGGGAAAGTGAAACTAAAACAAGAGAAACACCATTCCTCCCAACTGTCGCGATTTTCCCTTTAGAACCTAATAGGCTGACAACTTTTGATTGACAGTCAACCCAGACTCTAATTCTGCCCAGCAACCAGGCTGTCACACTTAACCAATAGCAAAAAACCTAGGATTCTTATACATACTCATTCCTATGCAGAATTCATCTGCTTTTATGTGAGGTACTTGGTAGCTAATCCCAACAATATGAGGAATATAGTAAATACTCCCAATAATGGGGTAATTCAGAGTTGATCGCAGCAGGAAATTTTTTAGCAGTTGGGCATAACCATGTGCTCTGCAGGGGGGGGCAGATGTAACATGTGCAGAGAGAGTTAGATTTGGGTGGGGTGTGTTCAAAATTAAATTTAAATTGCAGTGTAAAAATAAAGCAGCCAGTATTTACCCTGCACAGAAACAAAATAACCCACCCAAATCTAACTCTCTCTGCAAATGTTATATCTGCCCCACCTGCAGTGCACATGGTTTTGCCCAACTGCTAACAAATTTGCTGCTGCGATCAACTCTGAATTACCCCCAATATGACAAACTTGGCTGGTACTCCCTATAATGCTGGGTAGGTAGTCCCTATAATGCAAGGAGCTTGGTAGGTACTCCCTATAATGCGAGGTGCTGGGTAGGTACCATTGGCGTGCGCAGCACATTTTATTAGGGGGTGCACTGTTGGAGGGGTGTGTCTAGCACGGCCTTTTGGGCGTGTCTAGCACCATCTATTGACAGTCAACGTAATATAAAACATTCACCCTTGTACCAATCCTAATAATACAGATGCATTGTCAGATGTTGTGGTGTGCACCAAACAAACACCCCTGATGGCACTCACTGCAATTACACTGCCCCTCCTCAGCCTGGTCTGGCTCCCCCTCTCTTTCCCTGCAAGCTGCAGCAGCTTACTTACAAGTCAGTCACTCACTGACACTGACAGTCGCAGACTAGTTATTGCTGCTGCTGGAAAAACGCGTTACGTGTCTTCCTAAGAGGAACGCTGGCTGCATGCTGCTCCTCATCACTGGTTGGAGTTGGCATAGAATAAAAGGAGAGAGGTGGGCATGTGATGGGTGGGCGTGCGAGCAGCATGATGTCATCACGTCACATCATGCTGTTTTTGTACATTGAGGTGGAGCCGGGAGTTTGAAAGCCGGGGGCGGTGGCACCCTTGTTTAATCCAGGCGTCCAGTCAGTAATGCAGTCCTGACAGGGTGCACAGAGGGGGACAGTAATTAGCCTTCTCACCGATCGCTGCATCAGGCATGTGAGATTGGATTGTAAGACATTAGGGGGTGCCTGTGCGCACCAGGCACCCCCCTTGCGCACGCCTATGGTAGGTACTCCCTATAATGCAAGGAACTTTGTAGATGCTCCCAATAATCTGGGAAACTTGGTAGATACTCTCTATAATGTGAGGAGCTGGAGGAATGTAGCCTTTATACTGACACTAGGAAAAGATAAATACCATCCACTTACCATTCACACAGATCAAGTTGCTTTTGATTACTTCTTTCTGTATACCCTCAGCCTTATACACAGAAGAGAGAAACAAAACAGAACAGTATAAAGTGTTTTTTTTTTTATTGCATTTTGAACACTGTCCTACTATAAACTACTACTGTATGTACAGTACAGTAAATGTGATACAGGGGATCTTATATACAGATCTACTGTATATTAACAATGTAAAAACAGACATTACTAAATGGATTTATGTATTTATTTAGCATCATGATGCAATCCATAAAAAAACTCTACTTTAACAAATAAAGGAAATACTTGAAGTGAGATGTACTAAGCAGCGAAAAGAGAGGGGAAATGAGCCAGTAGAGAAGTTGCCCATGGCAACCAATCAGTTGCCCTGTATAATCTTATAGTATGCAAATTATAAATGTTACTTCAATGCTGATTGGTTGTCATGGACAACTTCTCCACTCGCTCACTTCTCCACTCTTTTCACAGCTTAGTACATCTCCCACTAGATCAATGAAACCTGCACCAAAAGGTCCTCCAGTAGGATACAAGTCATGCCTGTGAGAGATCTACCTTATAGGACACACACCCATCACACTGGTCTTAGTGTTGTCTGTGCCATATGCATAGTAGTGCATTAGTTCCTGTGTCTCTTAGTAGCACCATAGCTTATTGTCTTCCTTGTAGTAGTGCTCTAGTTAATTTTCTTCCTTAGACAATATAGAGGTTTGTTGGCGCTGTGCAGGTAGCTAGGAATAAAACCTGTGTGTCAGCTGCCACCTGGTGGGGAGGTAGCCAGCTTCCTCTATATAGCAAGAGAACAAAAAAGTGTATAGTAAATACCTGCAGTAAATGCTGTGGGGGATGGGCCCCGGGTCGTCCTTCAGTTTTGCTCCTGCTGGGCCAGTGCTGGCCTCGCTGCAGTCCACCTGGAGCCCTGGGTATGCACTGGCAGTTTATCCTACTGCTTCAGTGGCACCATCCTCGTCCTTGGCCCCTCCCTATGCGTCTCCATTAGGGTTCCCTTATTGGGCTTCATGTTGACGCGTCGCTCCTGTCCCCGGGTCTGGCGGGTGCCCCCCGTTTCGCTGCCCCGCCCCTGTCCCACCCAATCCTGTTGCTCCGCCACCTGTCCCCCCCCCCCCCCCGCTCACTGCTCCTCCCACTGCCACCTACCTCCCCTCCTCTGACTGCCCCCCGCGGCTCCTGGTCCTGCTCCTACTGTTGCATTGCTCACTGATGCTTCTTTAGTTGCAGCTCCTGTTATTTCGTTGGGAGCTCCAGTGGTTCCTGGGACTAATTCTATGATATGTTTTTGCGACATATGTGCTCTGCGTGGCATAGTAACAACAGTAACATAGTAACCACATAGTAGTGCCCTAGTTTATTTTATTTCCAATAGTAATGCCCAGGTTCATTTACACCCCATAGTAGTGCCCTAGTTTACTTAATTCCCCATGATAATGCCCATAAATGCTTTATGCCCCATAGTAATGCACCATATGTATAGTATGCTAACCAGCACTGCCCTGGCCCCTGAGTATAATATGCCCCATAGTATTGTGGTGCCCCTGAGCTGTTTTATATCATGTAAACCCCTACCACCACCACCTCCAGCTTTTTCTCAAAACCTCTGCAGGCAGCCATCTGTTCCCTGGTTTAATGCCAGTGGAATGCTGGAAACGTCTCTCTCAAAAGAATTTGGTTCTGATTCCGAAGAGAGATGGGTACAGATGAGGAGGCGGCTCTCTAAGTCTACTGGTCCTATACCAACCTATGTGCCCACTATCATTATGTCATTGCAAGAGTGTGAACACTTAGAAACTTGGGGAGGGTACCATAAACAGCTGGGTCTCTATTATATATATTATATTATCAATATCCTCAGCAACTAAATCTCGCTCTTACATAAGTAGCCAGATAGACATTTAGGGGCAGATGTACCAAGCCTTGGAGAGAGTGATAAAAGTGGACAGAGATAAAGTTCCAGCCAATCAGCCCCTAACTGTCAGTTTTCCAACACAGCCTGTAACATGGCAGTTAGGAGCCGATTGGCTGGTACTTTATTTCTTTTCACATTATCACTCTCCAAGGCTTTAGTACATCTCCCCCTTAAAGATGTATACCTCTGGATCCAGGGTCCCCTGTGTTACTAACAGGGTCATAACAGAGCTGCACTTTGCCCTTGGCTGGCCACGACGCTAGCCACTCCTCCTGATTGATGACATCAGGACAAGGGGGTGGGTCCACCAACACAGTTAAGTGCAGACTGCCGTTACGGCCCTGACTACTGGACCCCATACCGGTTCCATGGACTACTGGAGTTATACTCATAACATTGTAGATGGTCATTGATATACAGTATGCACAACTGCACTCAGAAGCAGAGCTGTACGCAGGTCCATTTATCAGGGGGATCTGGCACGCCATCGCACTGCACACGCTCCAGAGAAGAGCGCACTACTCTGTGGGCAGTACATAGTTGGAACTTTGTTGCTTCTCTGCTTGCAGTTGAATGGATGTAACTGGATGATAATGGAGGAATGAATATGTAGCCAAAGTAAGGTGTGTAGACAGTACTGCAGGTTATGCCGTGTTATGCACGGAAAATAGTGGGGACTGCGGTCTATAGTGTCATTTAGCCTAATACAAGATATCTGAAGCAGTAAACCCTTATTAAATAGTCCTGATAGTATTTCATGCAGATAGTGGCGTTAGGTAAGAGGGGCTTGTCATATAGGACCCCCAGTATTTTCAATATCCTTCAGTAGCAAGGAAAAATAAGAGTGGTCTCACCTGCACAATGAGGGTTCTCACTACAGTATCCTCACGTAATGGCTGGGTAGAGTCCGCGGGGCCGTCACATGAATCTCCGATCTGAATAGTTTCACCCGTCACACTGATATTTAACACACCTGCAAAATTGGAGCAAGTAGATGTACAGGTGCAGCAGTCTTTATTGCAAAATCAGAGATGCAGAAACCACTGGATGCAACTGAAATCCACATCAAATCATTATCACAGCTGAGCTCTACAACGGAGCGTTATTAGAGACCGTTCCTATACAGAAGCTGCCAGAACGCTGTATAATCATCAGGGAGACTGAAGAAAGAGGATGGAAAGGTTACTGGATTACCATTATGTTTTCAGCAGATACTAAGGGGTAGATTTACTACAAGTGGTTGTGTTTCCCATAGCAGCCAATCACATTCTGTCTATCATGTCTCTATGGCATTCTAAAAAATTAGACAGAATTTGATTGGTTGCTATTGGCAACACCAGTACTTATCTGTTTTAGAGGCTTTAGTAAATCTACCGCTAAGACTGACCACACGATTTTGAACTGTTTCTGTTGTGTAGAAAACACAGACCCATTGCACAGCTCAGTTAAATCCCGGTCACCTGTGCTCAAGCCTTGATATTTGTAAAACCTAGACTGTAATGCTGGAGTTTAGGAATCTCTGGATTAAGGGGTTTATTTCCTAAGCTTTGTGTTCTGAACCCTAATGCCTTTAATAGCAAAACACGGGTTTAAGTGGCTGTAGTTGCAGCAGCCGCGGACGCCTGTTTTACTACCTAATGCAGGAACCGTACAGCTAATGTGGGGCCACTGGCGTATCTATAGTGGTTGCAGTGTGTGTTGTCCGGAGGGGGCCCACACTGCACACACTGCACCTATTTCTTTTGTACTTACCTTTCTGGTGTCCGTGTGTGGTCCCCTCCCCTTCCGAATTCCGTAGCTAGCAGCGCTGTTAGCGCTCTGACTGAGCGCTAGAGGCTCTGGCGCAGTGTCAGAGTGTACAGCGCATCGCAAGTCTCTAAAAAAATGGCCGCCGCACCATTTTTTTTGGAGACCTGTGCATGCTCTATACACTCTGCACTGTGCCAGAGTCTCTCTAGTGCTCAGATTGCTAACAGCGCTGTGGGCTACGGGAGAGGAGGGTGCCCACGCACGGAGACTGCTCATGGGTACCCTCCTCTCTTGATACTCTGCTGTGTGGGGCTGTCCTTCTGCAAGTGGGAAGACGCGTTGCCCATTGATGTTGCAGTTGTAGTATCAGCGCTGGTACCAGCCATAACCTAGGTATAAGATATATGTCAGAAACAGGCTTCTCTATCATGACTCGCACCACGCTTTGATACATACTGTACCTATGAATCTTGCACAAGCCAGGGACTAGTTCCCGTCCCGAAATGCCCCATATATTGTAAAGACCAAACTGGCCAAGTTCAGTCCAACTCAGAATAGGACGGATATACTCAAAACTCGTGAATTCGCTTCTGCGCATGAGCTGTATGCAAAAACCAGCCATTCGCGTTGGAACGTAGAGAGTCACCGACTCAGGATCAACCCAGATTGTGCATTTACCTGTACTGTAGGTGATTTCTTCACTGTTAACTTCAGGTCACCACCCTCTCCTCTACATGAAGTCTTTAGCAGACCTACCCCCTCATTAGATATAGCCCATGTGTGCATTACCAGTTTCTGTAAAGATCTGCAGAACATTTCAGAGGCTTAAATCCATCAAATGGTCCAAGCTCCAGTAGGGGTCACTAGAAGTTTTCAAGGTTATTTTCTGAAAAAGTAGAACCTCTACAACCAACATACTGGAGACTTGGCTTTATCTCAGTCCAATAGCTTTCCTTAAAGTCTTCCTATCGCAGAGGCCAGTTAAACATCTCTCCTCCAGTCAAGTTGTAAAACCCAGTAATGCTCGGCAGAAGGAGAGCTGCCATCTCTCAGGCACCGCATTACTGCATTGTACAACTCCAGACAAACATGATCGGAGTCTCCTTGTAACAGAACAGATAAGAAAGGGAAGTCTCAGCCAAATATTTCCGTCGTAAGTTCTATTTATGCCAATCACAGCTGTAACTGAAATGGTAACGTACCTAAAGAAGTGGCATTGACCTGCCAGGAATACGAGGCTCTCTGTCCTGAGCAGATACATTGCTCGCTCTCTTCATTGCCGGCTTCTGCGGTGTAGTCATCAGATGACTGTAAGGTCACGCGGACCTGAACAAACAGAGGGCGTCAGGGTTATATACAGTATATACACTATAGATGTTATTCAAAGATAACAAATCATGTAAGTGTTAAACAAACATTAAGCGTATTAAAATTACTTTGTGAAACTGCCAACCCCAACAGTCCAGGTTTTAGGTATTTCCATGTCTCAGCACAGATGGCTAAATCGAATTGACTGTGGTGCTAATTAAGTTACTTGTGGCCAAGCATGGATAAACTTGAAACCTGGACTGTTGGGCGGCCTTGAGAACTGTGTTTGAGAACCTCTGGTGTAACGGGATGTGGGAACATAGGAAAGTTTTGTGAGGGCGTGTAGACACAATTGTAGGCTATGCTGTATCAGTGTGTCTGCAGATATCTGTCTAATTTCAGACACATCTATTGCGCCTTGTATAGGGCTGGTACAAGAGCTGTACGTATAGGGGAGGTGCAGTCACATAGAGAGATATGGGTTACTACTGTATGCTCATTTATTACTGTAATGCAGGAGCAGTTATGGGTAATTTGTGTTAATGCTGCATTGGACCCTTAATGTGAATAAAGACAGAAAAATTAAGCTGTGCACAGAAATATTCCACGTACTACAGACAATACAGTGGGCAGTAAGAACTGGATGCACCATGACTAGCACCCACCAACTCAAACATATAAACAAAAAGGAACCTTTGGAAATGTGATAGCACCACACCAGCTTCTCTGAAAGCCAAGGAAAGTTCTTGCAGACCAAGGACTATACGTAGCAGCAACTTGCGCTGCTTTGGTCCATGTTCAACTTGACCATCTTCCATCAGCAGGTAGCACATATGCCCTTGACGTGCGGCTGCTGACACATGCAAGCCTTGTTTCTAAGGCATCCAAATTAAGGGGCTCATTTATCAAGGAGTGATAAAATTTGTTGTGATTGATAGAACTCTTTACATGTGACAACTGGTGCTCCAGCCAATCAGATCCTAACTGTCATGTGTTTGAAAAAGGACAGTTGGTAGCAGTTTGACTGGAGCACCATTTTTAACATGCAGTGAGTTTTATCATTCACAACGAGTTTTATCAGTCGTTAATAAATGGTCCCCTTAATCTAGCTCATATTGGAATAGAACGCTCTTGCCCCCTTCCTTACTGAGGGCTTCACAGTGGAGCGATAGACAAGAGAATTAATTAAACTCTTCTCGTTCATACCAAAGTACTACCATACACATCACAAGAGTTACTTCCAGGTCCTCCCTGTTCCTTTCCATGTGTATAAGCAGTACAATTTATGTCAGTTCCATGTTGGTGGACAACAAAGAAGCCACCAGTGAGTATGCAATCCTACTCAGAAAATCTTCATTGCCACGTATAGCATTCTGGTGCCAAAAAGCAGGAATGATGTTTGTAATCTGTGTCAGCGATACATGTAACACAAATGCAGATATTAAAGCGCTAACAATTGGGTATATACAGAGCTCCCAGCCAGTGATCACCTTGGCACATTTATCCAGGTAGTTGGACACAAAGGCCTTCAAGGACAGGATCTCTCCTCGGACAATAGAAGAAGGAAGGGTGACGTCTACAGAGAACTGCTGGAATGAGGTGTAGTTGGCTGGGTGTTTGGTCATGCCGATCCCGGACTGATTTGAGAGACAAATCATATCAGCTGTCCATTCGGTGATGGTGCCTGGGACCTGTAGTGGCACAGAGGTTGAACCACTTTCCCTGAGGGGGAGGAAACAAAACCCTTTAAAGAATACCATAATTAAGTATTAAAGCCCATAAAGTGTTCTCCTTACCCATATTATATCAGGCCAATGCAACTTCTGCTGGGTCCTAGCTATAAACTCTATGCTTTATCTTTAGTCTAAGGTTCTATTGCCTGTTACCGTATACCACATTATTATAGAAGTTCTTCTACAGCACCAGAGGAAATGCACATGTGGCCCCGCTAGCTACTGTGGAACTACATATCCCAGCATGCCCTGCCACAGTTTTGCTATTAGGGCATGTGAAAACTGTGGTAGGGCATGCTGGGATAATTAGTTAAACAGCAGCTGGAGGATGTTCAATACCCTTGGCTGTGCACATAAGCTAAAGATGTTTGTGATGTATAAGGGAACAGCCAGCAAGTGGGTATAAGACAAGCATTAATATACACTAGGAGGTCTATTTACTAAGCCTTGGTTGGAGATAAAGTACCAGCCAATCAGCTCATAACTGTCATTTTTCAAATATAGCCTGTAAAATGGCAGTTAGGAGCTGATTGGCTGGTACTTTATCACAACCCAAATTTATTTAATAGACCCATACAATGGGTATAATATACAGAAACAAAAATATATTACTATTCAAAATATTAAATGAAGAACCACTTACACCTTTTACAGCTACCTTCTGCTGGAGGACCCTCCCTATGTAACTGCACTAAATACCAAGGTAGCAGTGCCACAATGTCCACAGTAGAATATACAGTGTATACAGGGGGTCATTACGAGTTGATCGCTCGCTAGCTGTTTTTAGCAGCAGTGCAAACGCATAGTCACCACCCATGGGGGAGTGTATTTTTCGCTTTGCAAGTGTGCGTACGCCTGTGCAGCCGAGCTCAGCAAAAATATTTTGTGCAGTTTCAGAGTAGGTCTGAACTTACTTAGCCCTTGCGATCACTTCAGTCTTTTTGGTGCCGGAATTGACGTCACACACCCGCCCTCCAAACGCCCGGACACGCCTGCGTTTTCCCTACTACTCCCAGAAAACGGTCAGTTGACACCCATAAACGCCCTCTTTCTGTCAATCTTCTTGCGATCGGCTGTGCGTATGGATTCTTCGTTAAATCCATAGCTCAGCAATGACCCGCATTGTACCCATACGACGCGCGTGAGCATTGCGGTGCATATGCATGCGCAGTAGAGACCTGATCGCAGCGCAGCGAAAATCGGCAGCGTGCGATCAACTCGGAATGACACCCACAGTACATTGTAACAGTAAGTGGGTGTACCATAAGTACAGTAAATGCAGCTTAGCTTAATTCAGAACAGAAGATGTGCAGAATCGAACCTAAGTTATCTTCTACAGGGGAAGTAATGTCTGGAAGAGTCAGATGTAGCCCCGGACTGGGCATCTGCTGCAGAATTTCCACATTAGAAGTACAGGCACATCTTATATTTATTTCTGTGTTGCCACCGGTGACTACATGGTTGTCAGACACTCACCCAACATGTGCAAGATCGTAATACCATACTTCCGGAAAATAGTTCCGCTCACTGACGATAGCAGGAACCGGTGTTACAGCACCAACATCTGCAAACCTTGCTTCTGTAAAACAGGATAATAAGCAGACATTCAGGATTTTTAAGTTTGTGTGTGCGCCCCTACCGCTATATGCTTACAAAGCCCTTCCCCTGTATACAGCCGTGTGCCCGGATGTGCAAGGACTGAGTTGCCTACACTATCTCCATGCGTCTGCGTAGCCACCTCCCTGTCACCACTCAGTAACATTCCAATACATCTGGATCAGTGATGAAACTCTGTGCGCAGACAATCGGGACGCATGCGCGTTGTGACTTAAGGTCCATACACATTAGATGATGTCGCTCTATGAGCGACGTCGTCTAATGTTTCCCCCTCCCGGGCCGGCCGGTCGGCGGTCACCTGTACACACTGAGCGATATGACCGCTCATATCGCTCAGTGACGACACGCCTCCGCCAGCCCTGCATGCAGGTCGTGGACGACAGTCCAGATCCTGCATGCATGCACAGGCGACAGCGACGATCGTTGCCGACCCGCGGGGCCGCGCATCGATCGTCGCTGGCGGCATACACACCTGCCGATAAAATGAGCGACGTTGCTCAGGGAGGGGGAAAATTAGCGACGTCGCTCATTTTATCGTCAAGTGTGTATGGGCCTTTAGATGCATGTACAGTGGAAAGCCATTGTTCCACTATGCCCGGCATCGGCTGTGTGTGACGGAGATTCAGGCTCCCAGCACTGTCAGATCACAGCTGCAGAAGCTTTACATGTATTTGCTCGGGTGTTAAAATGAAAAAAAATATTTTTTAATTGATTAACTAACAGAGTGCAATAGATTTCAGCAATTATAAAAAAAAAAAAAAAAAAAGACATCATTCAAAAAACATACGGCCAGTCAAAGGGTGAAACTAGAACTAAACAATAGAACCAATGGCCCTCACTCCGAGTTGTTCGCTCGCAAGCTGCTTTTAGCAGCTTTGCACACGCTAAGCCGCCGCCTACTGGGAGTGAATCTTAGCATAGTAAAATTGCGAACGAAAGATTCGCAATATTGCGAAAAGACTTCTCTGTGCAGTTTCTGAGTAGCTCGAGACTTACTCTGCCAGTGCGATCAGTTCAGTGCTTGTCGTTCCTGGTTTGACGTCACAAACACACCAAGCGTTCGCCCAGACACTCCTCCGTTTCTCCAGCTACTCCCGCGTTTTCCCCAGAAACGGTAGAGTTTTTTCACACACTCCCATAAAACGGCCAGTTTCCGCCCAGAAACACCCACTTCCTGTCAATCATACTACGATCACCAGAACGAAGAAAAAACCTCGTAATGCCGTGAGTAAAATACCTAACTGCATAGCAAATTTACTTGGCGCAGTCGCACTGCGGACATTGCGCATGCGCATTAGCGACTAATCGCTCCGTTGCGAGAAAAGAATAACGAGCGAACAACTCGGAATGACCCCCAATGTTCATTGTAGAGATGTGCGGTTGTACATTTAGTGCTAAAACTTGGATACTGAACATCTGGTAGCGGGGCAGATTAAGGGGGTCATTCCGAGTTGATTGCTAGCTGCATTTGTTCGCTGCGCAGCGATGAGGCTAAAAAAATGGCACTTCTGCGCATGCGTATGCACCGCAATGCGCACGCGTGACGTACTATTACAACGATCGATGTAGTTTCACACAAGGTATAGCGATGCTTTTCAGTTGCATTGGCTGCTGCAGAGTGATTGACATGAAGTGGGTGTTTCTGGGTGGCAACTGATCGTTTTCAGGGAGTGTTCTGAAAAACACAGGCGTGCCTGGAAAAATGCAGGCGTGGCTGGGTGAACGCAGGGCGTGTTTGTGACGTCAAATCCGGAACTGAATGGTCTGAAGTGATCGCAAGCACTGAGTAGGTTTTGAGCTACTCTAAAACTGCACAGTTTTTTTTGTAGCCGTTCTGCGATGAAAGCGTTCGCACTATTGCACAGCTAAGATACACTCCCAGAGGGCGGCGGCTTAGCGTTTGCACGGCAGCGAAAAACGGCTAGCGAACGACCAACTCGGAATGACCCCCAAAGAGGAGGAATTAAGCCTACATGCAGAGCCCCTTCTCTTTCCATAGTACCGGGCCTCCTCCTCTCTCTCCGTAAGGCCAGGCCCTCTCCTCTCTCTCCGTAAGGCCAGGCCCCCTCCTCTCTCTCCGTAAGGACAGGCCCCCTCCTCTCTCTCCGTAAGGACAGGCCCCCTCCACTCTCTCCGTAAGGACAGGCCCCCTCCTCTCTCTCCGTAAGGCCGGGCCCCCTCCTCTCTCTCCGTAAGGCCAGGCCCCCTCCTCTCTCTCCATAAAGCCGGGCCCCCTCCTCTCTCCTTAAGGCCGGGCCCCCTCCTCTCTCTCCATAAGGCCGGACCCCCTCCTCTCTCTCCATAAGGTCGGGCCCCCTCCTCTCTCACCGTAAGGACAGGCCCCTTCCTCTCTCTCCGTAAAGCCGGGCCCCCTCCTCTCTCTCCATAAGGCCGGGCCCCCTCCTCTCTCTCCATAAGGCCGGACCCCCTCCTCTCTCTCCATAAGGCCGGGCCCCCTCCTCTCTCTCCGTAAGGCCGGGCCCCCTCCTCTCTCTCCATAAGGCCGGGCCCCCTCCTCTCTCTCCATAAGGCCGGGCCCCCTCCTCTCTCTCCATAAGGCCGGGCCCCCTCCTCTCTCTCCATATGGCTGGGCCCCCTCCTCTCTCTCCATAAGGCCGGGCCCCCTCCTCTCTCTCCATAGGGCCGGGGCCCCCTCCTCCCTTCGTAGTGCAGTTGTTAGTAGACCGTCACTGTGCCAGATTCTGCTGCGCATGAGCGAGTATCTGGGAAAATGGCAGATGTGCCATTTTACCAGTGATTTGCGCATGAACTGGGCTGGTCAAAATCAAATGCTGATCAAAGACAGATGCAGTAATATCAATTAAGTCATCTCCCTGCCCAACATTTTTATATAATTACAGTAAAACAGAAAAAGTTCTCTCTCTGGGGGAAATTTACTAAGCTCCCGATTTTGACCGAGATGCCGTTTTTTCATCAAAGTGTCATCTCGGTAATTTACTAAACACTAATCACGGCAGAGATGAGGGCATTCGTAATTTTTTGCAAGTCCAAGTAAAAAATTACGAATGAATACACCATCGGTCAAAACGCGGCTGTTTAAGTATGAATCTCGGTCATTTACTAAGAAGTGCAAAGCAAAAAACAAACAAACACTGCCGTGAAAAATTACAACTCGTAAAAAAGTGCTAAAAAAAAACAGACCTTTTTTTTTTATTCGTGATTGGATAGGCATGCACGGATCCATGAGATCCGTGCATGTATATCAGTGGGAAGGGGTTGGAAAGTGCTTATTTTTAAAAAAAAAATTGCGTGGGGTCCCCCCTCCTAAGCATAACCAGCCTCGGGCTCTTTGAGCCGATCCTGGTTGCAGAAATATGGGGAAAAAAATGACAGGGGTTCCCCCATATTTAAGCAACCAGCATCGGGCTCTGCGCCTGGTCCTGGTCCCAAAAATACGGGGGACAAAAAGAGTAGGGGTCCCCCGTATTTTTAAAACCAGCACCGGGCTCCACTAGCTGGACAGATAATGCCACAGCCGGGGGTCACTTTTATATAGTGCCCTGCGGCCGTGGCATCAAAAATCCAACTAGTCACTCCTGGCCGGGGTACCCTGGGGGAGTGGGGACCCCTTCAATCAAGGGGTCCCCCCCCCCAGCCACCCAAGGGCCAGGGGTGAAGCCCGAGGCTGTCCCCCCCCATCCAATGGGCTGCGGATGGGGAGGCTGATAGCCTTTGTTGTAAAAGAAAAGATATTGTTTTTAGTAGCAGTACTACAAGGCCCAGCAAGCCTCCCCCGAATGCTGGTACTTGGAGAACCACAAGTACCAGCATGCGACGGAAAAACGGGCCCGCTGGTACCTGTAGTACTACTACTAAAAAAATACCCAAAAAAAGACAAGACACACACACCGTGAAAGTATAATTTTATTACATACATACACACATACAAACATACTTACCTTAAGTTCCCACGCAGGTCGGTCCTCTTCTCCAGTAGAATCCAAGGGGTACCTGTTGAAGAAATTATACTCACGAGATCCAGGGGTCCAGGCTCCTCGGGAAATCCAGGGGTAATCCACGTACTTGAAAAAAATAACAAAACGGTGTCCCGACCACGAACTGAAAGGGGACCCATGTTTGCACATGGGTCACCTTTCCACGAATGCCAGAAACCCACTTTGACTTCTGTCTAAGTGGGTTTCTTCAGCCAATCAGGGAGCGCCACGTTGTAGCACTCTCCTGATCAGCTGTGTGCTCCTGTCCTCACTGACAGGCAGCACACGGCAGTGTTACAATGTAGCGCCTATGCGCTACATTGTAACCAATGATGGGAACTTTCTGCCCTGCGGTTGACCTAAAGTGACGTCACCGCTGAGCAAGAAAGTTCCCAGCATTGGTTACAATGGAGCGCATAGGCGCTACATTGTAACACTGCCGTGTGCTGCCTGTCAGTTAGGACAGGAGCACACAGCCGATCAGGAGAGTGCTACAACGTGGCACTCCCTGATTGGCTGAAGAAACCCACTTAGACATCAGTCAGAGTGGGTTTCTGGCAGTCGGGAAAAGGGGATCCATGTGCAAACATGGGTCCCCTTTTAGTGCGTGGCTCGAGTGTCCGTTTTGTTATTTTTTTCAAGTACGTGGATTACACCTGGATTCCCCGAGGACCCTGGACCCCTGGATCTCGTGAGTATAATTTCTTCAACAGGTACCCCTTGGATTCTACTGGAGAAGAGGACCGATCCTCGTGTGAACATAAGGTAAGTATGTATGTATGTGTGTATGTATGTAATAAAATTATACTTTCACGGTGTGTGTGTCTTGTGTTTTTTTGGGTATTTTTTTAGTAGTAGTACTACAGGTACCAGCGGGCCCGTTTTTCCGCCGCATGCTGGTACTTGTGGTTCTCCAAGTACCAGCATGCGGGGGAGGCTTGCTGGGACTTGTAGTACTGCTACTAAAAACAATATCTTTTCTTTTACAACAAAGGCTATCAGCCCCCCCATCCGCAGCCCATTGGATGGGGGGGGACAGCCTCGGGCTTCACCCCTGGCCCTTGGGTGGCTGGGGGGGGGGACCCCTTGATTGAAGGGGTCCCCACTCCCCCAGGGTACCCCGGCCAGGGGTGACTAGTTGGATTTTTGATGCCACGGCCGCAGGGCACTATATAAAAGTGACCCCCGGCTGTGGCATTATCTGTCCAGCTAGTGGAGCCCGGTGCTGGTTTTAAAAATACGGGGGACCCCTACTCTTTTTGTCCCCCGTATTTTTGGAACCAGGACCAGGCGCAGAGCCCGATGCTGGTTGCTTAAATATGGGGGAACCCCTGTCAATTTTTTTCCCATATTTCGGCAACCAGGATCGGCTCAAAGAGCCCGAGGCTGGTTATGCTTAGGAGGGGGGACCCCACGCAATTTTTTTTTTAAATTTTACAGTGTTTAATTAAAAAAAAAAAAAAAAATAGAACCCCAGCATGGATCACACAGATCCGGCCGAGATTAATTGTAAAAAAGTCGGCAGTGTTTTGCTAATCACTGCCGTAAAAAACACAAAAAAAACACGAATGACATCGACATCGGAAGAAAAGAAAAACCCGAATACGACAGCTTAGTAAATCCATCGTAACAAATTCAAAAAGTTGCAGTTTTACACTTTCGATGTCATTCGTGATTGAACTTTGACCTGAAACGGGAAAATACGAATCTTAGTAAATTTACCCCTCTGTATATAATATAACTCAGCATTTCCCAATTCTTGTCCTCAGGAGCCTCTAACTATGCTGCATTACATATCTCCTCTGTAACACAAGTGCAATAATTAGCTCAGGACACTCCATGTTGTGCAAAAATAAAACGATTGTTGTGCAAGACATTAATCACATCCACAACTTCACTTGTGTGGAGACCAAAAAATAAATAAATTATCTTGAATGAGTTACCTGGTCGAAGGGCCATAGTGTTAAATGGTTGGACACTCGCACCGTCTATTGGCACAGGTACACGTGACCTTACACACAATATTGGTTTGTCTTTATCTGGACTCATAAAATATATGTCCATGGCCTGAAATCAACAGAAATATTTATGAAATATTATATATATATATATATATATATATAAAATAAGATTTTAAACCTACCAGTAAAATCTTTTTCTCGTAGTCCGTAGAGGATGCTGGGGACTCCGTAAGGACCATGGGGATAGACGGGCTCCGCAGGAGACATGGGCACTTTAAGAAAGACTTTAGATCTGGGTGTGCACTGGCTCCTCCCTCTATGCCCCTCCTCCAGACCTCAGTTAGAGAAACTGTGCCCAGAGCCATACGCGCACGCAGGGGGGGGTTTCCGAGTACCTAGAAACCCCCCCTGGCCGCCGATCCATCAGTGCTGCGGTCCGTTTTTTTTATCATTTATTTTTCATTAGCAGCAGCAGCTCCCTCCTCCTTACACTGTCCGAGTGACAGTGAGAACCTGGCTGCTGCTGGCTGCCTGTAGGGGGAGCTGCAGCGGAAGCACACGGTACAGCTCCTCTCTCTGCTGTCTTCGGCTGCCACTGTGTGTGACTCTGCAGAAGCATGGTGCGTGTCTCACATACTGTATGTGTGTGGGATGGAGGGGTAGTTTATAATAAATTGTAATGCAGCAGTTTGTGAGTAGCCATGTATGTGTATAAGGTGCGGGGGTGCGGGGGTGAGGAGGGGGGGTGTTGTATTTACTGTTAATGGGTGTGTACATGGCTATGTACATGGATACTGTGTGAGTAACTAAGTATGTATGCTGTGTGCATGTATAGTGTGTGTGTGTGTGTGTGTGTGTGTGTGTGTGTGTGTGTGTGTGTGTGTGTGTGAATGAATGCTGTGTGCATTTATTGTGTGTGTTTTTATGTATGCTGTATGCATGCCTGTGTACTGTGTGTGCATGTATACTGTGTGTGTGTGTGTGTGTGTGTGTGTGTGTGTATGCTGTGTGCATCTATTTTGTGTATGTAAATATGCCTGTATGTATGTATGTATGTATGTATGCATGCTGTGAGTATGTATGTATGCATGCATGTGTACTGTGTATGTGTGTATGCTGTGTGCATGTATAGTGTGTGTGTGTGTGTGTGTGTGTGTGTATGTGTGTGTGTGTGTACGTATGTATCCTGTGTGCATGTATACTGTGTATGTATGCTGTGTGCATGTATGCTGTGTGTGTACGTATGTATGCTGTGTTTGTAAGTATGCTACTGTACAGTATGTGTGTGTATGTACAGTATGCCTATGTACAGATGTGCGGTATGTAATATATATATATATATATATATATATATATAATGTACACAGGTCGAGCAGTGTGCTGGCTACTCAATTACACACACACGTACGGAAATCCCCCTGTGAAAATCCTGCGTTTGCCGCTGAGAGGAGACGGACAGTACAAGGAAAGGATTTTTGTTAATCCAATGGCAAGATTCATACCAGCCACACCAATCACACCGTATAACTTGTGATATACTACCCAGTTAACAATATGAAAACAACATAGCATCAGTCCAAGACCGATGAAAACTATAACATAACCCTTATTTAAGCAATAACTATATACAAGTCTTGCAGAAGTAGTCCGCACTTGGGACGGGCGCCCAGCATCCTCTACGGACTACGAGAAAAAGATTTACCGGTAGGTTTAAAATCTCATTTTCTCTTACGTCCTAGAGGATGCTGGGGACTCTGTAAGGACCATGGGGATTATACCAAAGCTCCCAAACGGGCGGGAGAGTGCGGATGACTCTGCAGCACCGATTGAGCAAACAGTAGGTCCTCCTCAGCCAGGGTATCAAACTTATAGAACTTTGCAAAGGTGTTTGAACCCGACCAAGTAGCAGCTCGGCACAGCTGTAGTGCCGAGACCCCTCGGGCAGCCGCCCAAAACGAGCCCACCTTCCTAGTGGAATGGGCCTTGACCGATTTAGGTAACGGCAATCCCAAGGCGCCACCGGAGGTACAAAAGGAGGCTGAATATGCAGTACTCCCTTCACAAAAGTTTGTACTTCAGGTAGAGAGGCCAATTCCTTTTGAAAGAAAATGGATAAGGCCGAAATCTGAACCTTAATAGAGCCTAATTTTAGGCCCAAATTCACTCCAGTTTGTAGAAAGTGAAGGAACCGGCCCAGATGGAATTCTTCCGTAGGAGCATTCCTGGCCTCACACCAAGAAACATATTTTCGCTATATACGGTGATAATGTTTAGATGTCACGTCCTTCCTAGCCTTTATTAGCGTAGGAATGGCCTCATCCGGAATACCCTTTTCCGCTAGGATCCGGCGTTCACCCGTCATGCCGTCAAACGCAGCCGCGGTAAGTCTTGGAACAGACAGGGCCCCTGTTGTAACAGGTCTTGTCTTAGAGGAAGAGGCCACGGATCTTCTGTGAGCATTTCCTGCAGATCCGGATACCAGGTCCTTCGTGGCCAATCTGGAACAATGAGGATTGTTCTCAATCCTCTTTTTCTTACTATTCTCAACACCTTGGGTATGAGAGGTAGAGGAGGAAATACATAGACCGACCGGAACACCCACGGTATCACTAGGGCGTCTACAGCTACTGCCTGAGGGTCTCTTGACCTGGCGCAAAACCTCTGTAGCTTTTTGTTGAGGCGGGACGCCCTCATGTCTATCTGGGGCAGTCCCCACCGACTTGCAATCTGTGCGAAGACTTCCTGATGAAGTCCCCACTCTCCTGGATGCAGGTCGTGTCTGCTGAGGAAGTCTGCTTCCCAGTTGTCCACTCCCGGAATGAACACTGCTGACAGTGCGCTTACATGATTCTCCGCCCAGCGAAGTATTCTTGTGGCATCCACCATCGCCACTCTGCTCCTTGTGCCGCTTTGGCGGTTTATATGAGCTACTGCGGTGACGTTGTCTGACTGGATCAGAACTGGTTGGTCGTGAAGTAAGGTCTCCGCTTGACGTAGGGCATTGTATACGGCCCTTAGTTCCAGGATGTTGATGTGAAGACAAGTCTCCTGACTTGACCAAAGACCTTGGAAATTTCTTCCATGTGTGACTGCTCCCCAACCTCGGAGGCTCGCATCTGTGGTCACCAGGATCCAGTCCTGAATGCCGAACCTGCGGCCCTCTAGAAGGTGAGCACTCTGCAGCCACCACAGGAGGGATATCCTGGCCCTGGGGGACAGGGTGATCAACTGATGAATCTGTAGATGTGACCCGGACCACTTGTCTAGTAAGTCCCATTGGAAGATCCTCGCATGGAACCTGCCGAAGGAAATGGCCTCGTATGTTGCCACCATCTTTCCCAGGACAGGAGTGCAGTGATGCACTGACACCTGTTTTGGTTTCAATAGGTTCCTGACCAGAATCATGAGTTCCTGGGCTTTTTCTATCGGAAGATAAACTCTTTTCTGGTCCGTATCCAGAATCATGCCCAAGAAAGTCAGATGAGTCGTAGGAACCAACTGCGATTTCGGGATATTGAGAATCCAGCCGTGTTGCTGTAACACCTTCAGTGAAAGTGACACGCTGTTTAGCAACTGCTCTCTTGATCTCGCCTTTATGAGGAGATCGTCCAAGTACGGGATAATTGTGACACCCTGCTTCCGCAGGAGCACCATCATTTCCGCCATTACCTTGGTGAAAACTCTCGGGCCGTGGAAAGACCAAACGGTAACGTCTAAAATTGGTAATGACAATCCTGTACCGCAAATCTGAGGTACGCCTGATGAGGTGGATAAATGGGAACATGAGGGTATGCATCCTTTATGTCCAGAGATACCATAAAATCCCTCCCTTCCAGGCTGGCGATGACCGTTTTTAGCGATTCCATCTTGAACTTGAACCTTTTCAAGTATAGGTTTAGGGATTTTAGATTTAATATGGGTCTGACCAAACCGTCCGGTTTCGGTACCACAAACAGGGTCGAGTAATACCCCCTTCCTTGTTGGAGCAGGGGCACCTTGACCACCACCTGTTGAAGACACAATTTTTGAATTGCATTTAACACTGTCTCCCTTTCCTAGGGAGAGGATGGTAGGGCCGATTTGAAAAATCGGCGAGGAGGCACCTCTTCGAATTCCAGCTTGTAACCCTGAGAAACAATTTCTATTGCCCAGGGAGCTACCTGTGAGTGAACCCAGATGTGGCTGAAAACTCGAAGACATGCCCCCACTGGGGCGGACTCCTCCAGTGGGGCCCCAGCGTCATGCGGTGGATTTTGTAGAGGCCGGGGAGGACTTCTGTTCCTGGGAACTAGCTGTGTTGTGCAGCTTCTTCCCTCTGCCCCAACCTCTGGCAAGAAAGGACGCACCTCGCACTTTCTTGTTTTTGTGAGATCGAAAGGACTGCATTTGATAATGCGGTGCTCTCTAAGGCTGTGAGGGAATATAAGGCAAAAAAATTGATTTACCAGCTGTAGCTGTGGAGACCAGGTCCAAGAGACCATCCCCAAACAATTCCTCACCCTTATAAGGTAAAACCTCCATATGCCTTTTCGAGTCGGCATCACCTGTCCATTGTCGGGTCCATAGGATTTTTATAGCAGAAATCGACATAGCGTTTATTCTAGAACTCAGTAGACTAATGGGGGTAATTCTGAGTTGATCGCAGCAACAAGTTTGTTAGCAATTGGGCAAAACCATGTGCACTGCAGGGGGGCAGATATAACATTTGCAGAGAGAGTTAGATTTGGGTGGCTTATTTTGTTTCTGTGCAGGGTAAATACTGGCTGCTTTATTTTTACACTGCAATTTAGATTGCAGATTGAACACACCACACCCAAATCTAACTCTCTCTGCACATGTTATATCTGTCCACCCTGCACTGCACATGGTTTTGCCCAATTGCTAACATATTTGCTTCTGCGATCAACTCAGAATTAGGCCCAATGTCTCTTTGAGCATCTCTCATATATAGGACAGCATCTTTTATATGCCCCAGGGTCAAAAAAATAGTATCCTTATCTAGGGTATCAAACTCCTCTGATAAGGTATCTGTCCATGCCGCTACCGCACTACAGACCCATGCCGACGCGATTGCCGGTCTGAGTAAGGTACCAGAGTGTGTGTAAATGGACTTCAGGGTAACCTCCTGCTTGCGGTCAGCAGAATCCTTAAAGGTTGCCGTATCCTGGGATGGCAGCGCTACCATCTTGGATAAGCGTGTTAATGCTTTGTCCACCCTAGGGGAGGATTCCCATCGTAACCTGTCCGTTGGCGGGAAAGGATACGCCATACGAATTCTTTTGGAAATCTGCAGTTTTTTGTCTGGAGATTCCCAAGCTTTTTCACATAACTCGTTCAGCTCATATGAGGGGGGAAAGGTTACCTCAGGTTTCTTTCCCTTATACATATGCACCCTCTTGTCAGGGACAGGGGGTTCCTCTGTGATGTGCAAAACATCTTTTATAGCCATAATCATATATCTAATAGATTTAGACAATTTTGGCTGCACTCTTGCATCATCGTAGTCGACACTGGAGTCAGAATCCGTGTCGGTATCTGTGTCAACTATTTGGGATAGTGGGCGCTTTTGAGACCCCGACGGTCCCTGCGACATAGGATCAGACATGGGTTGACACCCTGACTGTCCCATAGCTTCAGCTTTGTCTAATCTTTTGTACAATGAGTTTACACTAGCATTTAAAACATTCCACATATCCATCCAGTCAGGTGTCGGCGCTGTCGACGGCGACACCACATTCATTTGCTCCCGCTCCTCTCTAATATAGCCTTCTCCCTCAGACATGTCGACACACGCGAACTGACACACCACACACTCAGGGAAGGCCCTTTGGAGAGACAGAGAGAGAGTATGCCAGCACACACCCCAGCGCTATATGACCCAGGAAGAAACACAGTAATTTAATGTTTACCCAGCAGCGCTGTTGTATATTGTCTGCGCCGAATTATGTGCCCCCCCGACCTCTCTTTTCAAACCCTCTTGTGTACCGTGGTATAAGCAGGGGAGAGTCCGGGGAGCTTCCTCTCAGCGGTGCTGTGGATAAAAAATGGCGCTGGTGAGTGCTGAGGGAGAAGCTCCGCCCCCTCGGCGGCGGGCTTCTGTCCCGCTCAAATAGTGTAAAATTGGCGGGGGCTCTTACATATATACAGTGTCCAGCTGTATATATGTCCTTTTTTGCCAAATAAGAGGTTTACATGCTGCCCAGGGCGCCCCCCCCCCCCCCCCCTGCGCCTTGCACCCTTACAGTGACTGCCGTATGTGAGGTGTATGGGAGCAATGGCGCACAGCTGCAGTGCTGTGCGTTACCTCAGTGAAGATCAAGGAGTCTTCTGCCGCCTCAGAAGTCTTCTTTTCTTCTCATACTCACCCGGCTTCTATCTTTTGGCTCTGCGAGGGGGACGGCGGCGTGGCTCTGGGATGGACGCCGAGGGTGAGATCCTGCGTACCAATCCCTCTGGAGCTAATGGTGTCCAGTAGCCTAAGAAGCAGAGCCTTTCAAGTCACAGAAGTAGGTCTGCTTCTCTCCCCTCAGTCCCTCGATGCCGGGAGTCTGTTGCCAGCAGGCTCCATGAAAATAAAAACCTTACAAATATACTTTCTGTCAGAAAGCTCAGGAGAGCTCCCTGGAAAGCACCCAGTCTCCTCTGGGCACAGTAGTAAACTGAGGTCTGGAGTAGGGGCACAGAGGGAGGAGCCAGTGCACACCCAGATCTAAAGTCTTTCTTAAAGTGCCCATGTCTCCTGCGGAGCCCGTCTATCCCCATAGTCCTTACGGAGTCCCCAGCATCCTCTAGGGCGTAAGAGAAATAAATATATATATATATATATATATATATATATATACATACACACACACACACACACACACACACACTATTAATCCATGGTTCTTGGCGTTACCCGGGGAGCACCCGTAGCAGATACGGTAAAAAGTGTTTAGTTTATTAAATTCTACACACTGGAGGTGTAATCCAAATTTTGATCCGAGTGCCCATTTGTGCATTATCGTTCACCCAACGCATACCACACATCGGTAATGATGTCATTATGTTAACCCCTTTTCATCACCTTAGGGGAGGTTTATTAAAATTTGAATTACGTAGTTTGCCTATTTCCCACCTGCAGAATACCTAGGTTACATTTCATCTTCCCAACATATCGGGAAGTGAGAGAATTAGTGATGAGCCATATACAGTATATATATATATATATATATATATATATATACACAGTGTATATATATATATATAATTACCTTCAGGCTAAATTTAGCAGATCTACGATCATATTCTCAGACATGCGGGGGGACGCCCCGCATGTCAGGCCCTACCCCGCCCCCCTACCCCAAGGGGGTAAAAGCATCACACGGCGGTGATGCTTTTACCTCTGGCGAGTAGCTTCCTGCCAGCACAGCTCCTGCGCGCTGGCAGGTGGCTACTCGCCGCAGCCCGCCCCCAATGGTCCGGACACTCCTGTGTTGTCCAGACCATGCTCAGTCAACGTCTTTCTAATGCTGTTGGCACACCCTCTCCCGCCCTGCAACCGCCTCTGCCTGTCAATCAGGCAGAGGCAATTGCAGCCCCGAGATGCTTTTAGTATCTCAATGGGCTCCTGGAGTGCGCGTGCTCATCAGAAATTGTTGGGCCTGGGACTGACAAAATAGACAGGGCCCCTCCCTCCCCAAAAAATATTCTGCTGCACTGCTCCACCCCTATGTGATGTCATACATTGCGACGTTACATATAGGTGGAGAGTTGCGGACCTAGAAGAATGGTTCACAGAAAGCTGATGCACAGGATTGTTTTAAGAAGTCCTCCCTGCACACCAGCCTGCTGTTTATTCACAAACTGATGCTGCTCCACAGGTATTGGCGGCAGAAGCCAGGGGTGGGCCCCCCTCTCTGTATGGGCTCGGGACATCAGTCCCCACAGTCCCCCCCCTGATGGCAGCCCTGTGCGTGCGCACTCCGCAAAGGGCTTCAGACTGAAAACGCTACTTTAGCGATCCAGACTGCATTAGGCCCTATGTGTATAGACTTGAGTCCCATTCCCACATGTGATATTTCCTCATATCCATTTTAGAGATATATATTTTATATGATATTATGTTTTGATACTACACATAGAATTAAGTTCTAAGTTTTTTTAACTGTTAAAACTGGTTTCACATACCTGCCATAGCCTAGACTAATTAACATATCAACAAATGGCCAAGAGCTCCCCCCACACTATGGCCTAGAATAATTAGCATTGAAAAGCATGGCCAGCTCACTGTTACCTGTATACAATAGCTTTCACCCACTTCCTCTAGAAGACACACCCACCAGTGCCATTTCTAGTGGCGGGCTAGACCTGCGATCACACGGGGTACCCGCAGCGGCACTTCTGTGGCTCCCTGCTCCCCCTCCTCCCTTTTCCCGAGTACTCCGCTCGGTTGAGGTAACATTTATAAAGTGCATTCTATAAAATTATGGGGGTAATTCAGACCTGATCGTAGCAGCAAATTTGTTAGCAGTTGGGAAAAATCATGAGTATAAACTTTGTATCTTTTCAATCTGACATTGTGTAATGAAGTCCGAGTTCTGAGCTGTACATGATTGCCTTTTTAAAAAAGCATCGGAACTCGGAACTCATTACACCCATTTACAAATAAGCAGTGTCAATTCTAACTTTTTGCAAAGCTATCGGGGTGGGGGGTACTACTGTGACCTTTGCCTGCTAATTCCTTAAGTGGCCCTGATTTCCATCAGCTAGCCAGGTTACTTCACCACTGAGTTGTTTCTCCACCTGTATATGTCTGAAGTCCAAACACTATAATTTTAAGCTACCTACCTTGAGCAACTGGTAGACGTCACCTTCTCCTGGAGAGTCAGTGGGTATGAAGTAGGTTCCATTAATCAGCAAGCGTTGATTGGGATCAATACATGGAGGCTGAGCTGGCTCTACGTTATATCCATTTGCATAGTAGTTTTCAACATTGTACTGGTAAGATGAATACACCTGTAACAGAAGCAGGCCAGCATTCCATTAACTCTCAGTCTGATCTACGAGACAGTGCTCCAACCATCATTACTGATCTCATCCAAATCCCAATTCACACTCTTTATCCTATACGGTATCAACAGTTCCAGCACTGTCAGATGTATCCGACCCCAACCCCCAACATTTCATTCTTATCACCAAAGCTCTGTACCGAGTCAGGAGTGATTGGATTTCCTTGCTCCATGAGCAGAAGACTGGCATCCCTGATCCGTGTGGCACATATGGATTCTGAAGCCGCGGTTATACCCAAGGTGACATCAGAGCCAGGACTTCCCTTCTCTTCAGAGAATGCTACTGACACCTAGGGGTGGCAAAGGGAGAAAAAAAATAATAAAAGAAAAAACAATCACTTTGACAGCAATTCATTTTTAACAGTTGGCATACAACAGGAGTACCCAGTACATCTCTATTCAACTGAATGGTGTCAAGGAAATTGTTATGATTCTGTTGGTGCATATATTCCCTCTGTTCTGAATGCACCTGGTGTCAGCTGACATTAACAATCCATCAGTGTGTTTTCTGTTCCTTAGGCTCTCTGTATACATGCAGCTCTGCAGGTGCGCAGGGTTTGTAATTAGAGTTAACACTCCCAGTCTGGCCTTGTTCATTGGTTAGTGTGGCTGTTATAAACCAGCCAGCTGAGTTCTGACATGCCGGTGATATTATACTATTTTCCTGCCTGAACGATCTGCATTGTCTGCTGTCTTAGTCCTAGCTTCTGTTCATGCTGAGAAACCTGGTCTGCCAGTTCATGTTATCCAGCAACTACTGTTCTTGCCTGTTTGTGTTTCCAGCACTACCATAGCTAAGTATTACGGATTTTCACTGTGCCCTGTGGATTCTCTAAGCATTCATTACTTGTGTTTACATATAACTGTGGGCTTCCTCTATGCTGCATGCATTTCTGATTTATTGTGCAAGTCCTGCAATCTGAGTTCTGTGTATTTTTACTCTGGATTCTTGTTCAACCATTTCATTACTCTGCTGCAAGCCTTATCCTGGATAACCATTTACTCTCTGCTCATATTGTACTTTGGATTGTTACTGTGATTCTTCTGCTATACATTATCATACCACTGATACAATAAAGTGCTAGGTATTCCCTCACATCTGTGGACATTCACTACCTGCAACAGTGATTGTGATGCATTCTGGTCCTGTATTCCAGCCCTGGCTCATAGCTGTGTAACTACTCATCTGCTGTTCATCACCAGTGTTAAAATAGGATTTTGATAACCTACCGTTAAATCCTTTTCTCCTAGTCTGTTGAGGATGCTGGGGACGACATCAAGACCATGGGGTATAGACGGGATCCGCAGGAGACATAGGCACTCTAAAGACTTTTCATTGGGTGTGAACTGACTCCTCCCTCTATGCCCCTCCTCCAGACCTCAGTTGTAGGAACTGTGCCCAGGGAGACTGACATTTCGAGGAAAGGAATTACTTAACTAGTGGTGAGATATCTACCAACTCACACCCTCAACCATGCCACACACATGGCATTCAACATAACACACGCCAACAGGCATGAACTAATTGCAGCAACATGCTGAAACCAAGATAACACAACTTATGTAACTGTAATAACTAAATTGCAGGTAAAGTATGCACTGGAACGGGCGCCCAGAATCCTCTACGGACTAGGAGAAAAGGATTTACCGGTAGGTTATCAAAATCCTATTTTCTCATACGTCCTAGAGGATGCTGGGGACGACATCAAGACCATAGGGTCTATACCAAAGCTCCAGTACGGGCGGGAGAGTGTGGATGACCCTGCAGCACCGATTGACCAAACTTTAGGTCCTCATCGGCCAAGGTGTCAAACTTGTAGAATTTTGCAAATGTGTTTGACCCTGACCAAGTAGCTGCTCGGCAAAGTTGTAATGCCAAGACAGCCGCCCAGGAGGAGCCCACCTTCCTAGTAGAATGGGCCTTCACCGACATCGGTAACGGCAATCCAGCCATAGAATGAGCTTGCTGAATCGTACCTCTGATCCAGTGCGCAATAGTCTGCTTGGAAGCAGGACACCCAATCTTGTTGGGAGCATACAGGACAAACAAAACCTCTGTTTTCTGTATTCGAGCTGCTCTAGTGACATAAATCTTCAAAGCTCTAACCACATCTAGAGACTTTGATTCAGCGAACGTGTCAGTAGCAACTGGCACCACAATAGGTTGGTTTATGTGGAAAGAGGAAACCACTTTTGGAAGAAAATGTTGACGAGTTCTCAATTCTGCCTATCTTCATGGAAGATCAGGTAAGGGCTCTTGTGGGACAAGGCCCCCAATTCAGACACCCGCCTTGCAGATGCCAACACCAAAAGCATCACCACTTTCCAAGTGAGAAACTTAAACTCTATTTCTTGTAGAGGCTCAAACCAACCCGAATGAAGGAACTGCAACACCACATTAAGGTCCCATGGTGCCACTGGAGGCCCAAATGGAGGCTGGATGTGCAGAACCCCTTTCACGAACGTCTGAACTTCTGGAAAGGAGGCCAATTGTTTTTCAAAGAAAACTTATAAGGCCGAAATCTGGACCTTGATTGACCCCAATCTAAGGCCCGCATCCATACCAGCCTGCAGAAAATGGAGAAAACGTCCCAACTAAAACTCTTCCGTAGGAGCCTTCTTGGATTCACACCAAGATACATATTTTCTCCAAATATGGTGGTAATGTTAAGACGTTACTCCTTTCCTGGCCTGAATAAGAGTGGGGATGACTTCCTTGGGAATACCCTTTCGGGCTAGGATCCAACGCTCAGCAGCCATGCCATCAAACATAGCTGTGGTAAGTTTTGATACACACACGGCCCCTGCTGTAGTAGGTCCTCTCGAGGAGGAAGAAGCCGAGGATCTTCTATGAGCAACTCCTGAAGATCTGTATACCAAGCCCTCCTTGGCCAGTCTGGGGCAATGAAGATTGCTCAAACTCTTGTTCTTCTTCTTATTATTTTGAGAACTTTGGAATCAGTGGAAGTGGAGGGAAACATATACCGACCAAAACACCCACTGGGTCACCAGTGTATCCACTGCTATTGCTTGAGGGTCTCTCGACCTGGAACAATATCTCTGAAGCTTCTTGTTTAGACGAGATGACATCATGTCTACTTGAGGAAATCCCCAAAGACTCGTCACCTCTGCAAAGACTTCTTGGTGGAGGCCCCACTCTCCTGGATGGAGATTGTGTCTGCTTAGGAAGTCTTCTTCCCAGTTGTCCACTCCCGTTATGAAAATTGCCGACAGAGATCTTGCATGTCTTTCTGACCAGAGGAGAATCCTTGTCACCTCTGCCATTGCCGCTCTGCTTTTCGTTCTGCCTTGCCTGTTTATGTACGCGACTGCTGTTACATTGTCCGACTGGATCTGCACGGGATCTTGAAGAAGATGTACCGCTTGTAGAAAGCTGTTGTAAATGGCTCTCAATTCCAGAACGTTTATGTGAAGGCAGGCTTCCTGACTTGACCATTTTCTTTGGAAGCTTTCCCCCTGTGTGACAGCTCTCCAGCCTCGGAGACTTTCATCCGTGGTTATTAGGACCCAGTCGTGAATCCCAAACCTGCATCCCTCTAGTAGGTGAGAACTGTGTAGCCACCACTGGAGCGAAATCCTGGCTTTGGGGGCCAGGATTATTTTCCGGTGTATGTGTAGGTGGCATCCGGACCACTTGTCCAGCAGGTCCTACTGGAATACTCTGGCATGAAATCGGCCAAACTGTATGGCCTCGTAGGCCGCAACCATTTCCCCCAACAACCGAATGCATTGATGGATCAACACGCTTGTTGGTTTCAATATTTGTTTGACCATTTTCTGGATTTCCAGAGCCTTTTCCACTGGAAGAAATACTTTCCGCACTTCTGTGTCCAGAATCATCCCTAAAAAGGACAATCTTGTCATCGGTTCCAACTGCGACTTTGGAAAATTCATGATCCAACCGTGTTGGTGGAGTTTTGACAGGGAGAGTGCGATGTTCTGCACCAACCGTTCCCTGGATCTCGCTTTTATCAGGGGATCGTCCAGATAAGGAATTATATTGACTCCTTTTTAACGAAGGAGGACCATCATCTCCGCCATCACCTTGGTGAATACCCTCGGTGCCGTGGAAAGTCCGAACGGCAACATCTGAAACTGGTAATGGCAATCCTTTACTGCAAATCTCAGATAAGCTTGGTGAGGAGGATAAATGGGAACATGCAAGTAAGCACAAATACAAATTGGCGCTAGAGAGCTAAATAAAATATATCACAATTTTAATGAAATCTTTAAAAAGTCATACTGTTGCAATGCATTCTTACAGCTAAATATTTAGGGCATATCTTAGCACTGCACTCATTATAAAATACCATATAAAGATATGATTACAACTAAATTGCGCTGGAACACAAATATAAAAGTTCATCCATATAATAATGCCACAGTCCAGGAACAGAGTCAGGCGAATGGAATAATTACCTTGAATCTAAACCTTGAAATAGTGAATAACAAGATTCTTACCTCTAATTTTGTTAAGGATGTGGGCAGTAATTCGTACTTAAACTATAGAAGCGCACATCATGTTGCATGGAAAAATAATATACCAAAAGGGCAATTATTACGACTGCAAAGGAATTGTTCCACCATAGAGTCCTTTACGGAACAAGCGAAAACATTGGTAGAGATTTTTAAATGCAAAAATTACCCTCAACATTTATTAGATCAAGCTTTAAAAGAAGTATCAGATATTGACAGACAATCTCTATTATGTCCAAAAAATAAAAGCATGGTGAAACTAGAGAATAGAGAATGGGCTTTCATTTCAAAATATAACTCTAGATCTAATGAGATTAAATCTGTAGTAAAACACAACTTCCATATGCTCAGGAGTGACCCTGTTCTGTGTGACATTTTACCAGTCAAACCTGATTTTGTCTTCAGAAAAAATAAATCATTGAAGACTATATTGGCACCAAGCCAACTGAGAACTGAGGATAGAACCAGAGATGTAGAGAGAACATGGTTAAAAAGTAATATCAAAGGCTTCTATAGATGTGGGGCTACCAGATGTACAACATGTACACATGCTTGTAATAAAACTACCTCAATACCTTTACCGATGGAGGGGAGAAACATCTCCATTTCCAGCTTCATAATTGTAATACTATGTGGGTGGTATATCTCTTGCAATGTGATTGTCATTTAAAATATGTGGGTAGAATGACTAGGATGCTGAATACGAGGTTCATGGAACATAGAAGGAACATAATCAATGGAATAACCAAACAGTGTCTCCAGACATTTCGCTCTCAGTCATAATAAGGATCCTTCTTCTTTGAGTATTATAGGGCTGGAACATATTCCTAGAACCACCAGAGGGGGTGATAGGTTCTCCAGACTGTGTAGACAGGAAATATTCTGGACTTTCCAGCTTAATACACTTTTTCCAAGTGGCTTGAATGAAGCACTTGAGCTAAATGCTGTACTGTAGTAATATTAATAATATATTAACTTTTAGCAGGTTCTGTGTTATTATTATTATTTTTATATATTTCTATTCAAGTATATATATATATATATATATATATATATATATATATACCCTTTGGTCTTTCATGGGATTTTATAGTTAAGTAACCAAAAATGAAGTGCTGTGGGAATATATGAGCTTTGAATTGAATGTGATAATACTGTTTTACCACAAGATGGCATTAGATTAATAAATTACAACAGTATAATATATAAAAACAATACAAAACCAATTTTTATGTGTATTAGCTAATGTTTGGTTAAATATAATACATATATATTTGTAGTTTATAAAGGTAAAAATAGTGAAAATAGTTTCCAATAGTTGTTTGTCACGTGATCGCAGATAATAACAAAGAAATACATGGACAGATTCCCATTGGTCCGGACGATCATGTGACGTACGGATAGTTACAAGCAACAGACCTCACTAAGAGTTGAACACAGCACGTCCGCCTTCCGGTCATGTGACCGGAATCTAGATATGCGCGGTACGTCTCCTGGCAACATGATGTCAGGAGACGTGGAGGGCGGGACAGGTCCCGGTCATATGACCGTGGTGGCTGCCAATGATACTGGGGATGCGTTCCAGACACAGGAAGCGGGTCCCGCGGTCATGTGATCGGGAACCGGCTTCTTCGAAATAGTTTTGCAATAAACCTTTTTATGAGCATTAAAACATATCGTAAATTACATATTACGGTCTCTATGTCTGTCACTAATTAAGAGAGCTAAATAGTATTCGAATTTTAAGATTTGTATAATAAATTAAACATCGCACACCTGTATTGTATGGGCTATTAGCACTGCTATAAAAAGGGCACTCAGTCACTGCAGTATATCACCTTGAAAAAGCTGTGTGAAACAGCGAAACGCGTTGGTGGAGCAGCTGGACTGTTTTATGCATCCTGAGATTATAGCCTGGAGGTCGGATATAGGAACCGTTCTATTTGCGAATTGGATACAACAAAGTATGGACCTGAGCTTATCATTGGACCAAGCAGCATCTTGAACCAAGCTACTACAAGGTTCCCATTCCAACAGCAGTTGGTAATTATTCCATTCGCCTGACTCTGTTCCTGGACTGTGGCATTATTTATTATATGGATGAACTTTTATATTTGAGTTCCAGTGCAATTTAGTTATCATCCTATCTTTATATGGTATTTTATAATGAGTGCAGTGCTAAGATATGCCCTAAATATTAAGCTGTAAGAATACGTTGCAACAGTATGACTTTTTAAAGATTTCATTAAAATTGTGATATATTTTATTTAGCTCTCTAGCGCCAATTTGTATTTGTGTTTTTTCATTTGTGGGGTCTAACTAGCCCCTATTGTGTTGGCAGCATTTAGTTAAGCAGCTCGTAAAAAGCGCCAAAGTAATTACTTAGTAATTTATTTCTTGCATACATGCAAGTAAGCATCTTTTATGTCTACTGCAGATTTGGCAGAAGCAGGGGTGGACTTCTGCTCCTGCGATCCGTGAGACGCTGCAGATTTCTTTCCTTTTCCCCTTCCCCTACCTGCAAAAAAAGGGGAGACCTTTGGCCTTTTTGTATTTGTTGGGCCGAAAGGACTGCATGTGAGAGTGATGTGTCTTTTTCGCCGGTGTAGGAGCATAAGGCAAGAATGTCGACTTACCTGCGGTAGCCGCCGAGACTAACGCATCCAGCCCATCACCAAACAAGGCCTCACCTTTATACGAGAGAGCCTCCATATTTTATTTTGGAATCTACATCAGCATTCCACTAGCGAATCCACAACGCCCTCCGAGCCGATACTGCCATGGTAGTGGTTCTTGATCCCAAGAAACCAATATATTTCATGGATTCTAGTACGTATGCAGCAGCGTCTTTGATATGACCTAACGTTAGGAGTATCTCGTCTCCATCTATTGTGTCAATGTCTAATGACAATTTTTCTGACCACTTTTCAATAGCACTACTCACCCACTCACAGACAATGGTAGGCCTGAGTAGTGTTCCATTGGTCACATCAATAAATCACCTCACTCACTTGCGGTCTGTCGGCTCCTTAAGTGAAGCCATTCCAGGCGCAGGGAGAAACACCTTTTCTCTTTTATGACAGGGCCCTGTCTAAAATGCGGGGTGACTCCCACCTTTTTTGGAAAAAGGAAAGCTGCCTGAATTCCTTTTGGGAATCTGAAATTTCTTTTCAGGTTAAATCAGACCTGAGGTGGAGGGAAAATTACATTACTTCTTTACTAAAGTAAACCCTCTCCATGTGGTAAAAGAGGGGGCTTCGTAACTTCTAACACCTCCTTTATAGCTAAAACCTGTTTTGAATGCTTTTTTTTGCTAACTTAGGACCTATTCCCCTGATATCACTAGTGTCGACACAGGAATCAGAGTCCGTGTCGGTATCAGTTTGTACTACTTGTGCAAATTTGTATGTGACCCAGAAAGGTCCCTGTGGATGAAAGGCAGAACTATTAAAAATCACATCTTCAACAGATTATTTTCATTTTCTGTAAGAGATTCAGTCCAACCTCTTACTGATATGATTCACACTATCATTTAACCTTTCACCCAGTCAGGCTCTTGGTGTCATATTACACCTCTGTGTCCCTAACCTGTCTCCACAGAGTTCCCTGCCACAGACATGTCACACACGTGCCGAACCACACCACACACACTCCGGGACTTATAGGGGGACAGACCCACAGTAAAATCTGTCAGAGGGACACAGATGGGATTCGCCAGTTCACAACCCAGCACCAGTAACACAATGTCTGTGAACACAAAATGCCCACTGACATTCAGCTCTTTTATAATATTAATCACACAATTATATAGCACCAAAGTCACTGTGGGCCCCCCCTGTTTTGCACCCTGATACTTGTTCAGTAGTGGAGGAGGACCAGCCTTGTCTCTGCAGCCTGAGGAGAGAGAGAAAATGGCGCTGAGCAGTGTGCTGGCTGACTGAGGAGGAAGCTCCACTCTTCCATTGTGTGTTTCTCCTCAGCTTTTATGAGGTCATTTTTTATACTGGTGGGGGTAGGACTGTGCCTCAGCAACTTATGCCCCTTATTTATGCCAGTTTTCATAGCTTTCATGATGCCCAGGGCGCCCCCCCCCCATGCCCTGCACCCTGCAGTGCCTGTGTATGTGTGGGCAACATGATGCGCTGTGCTCGCGCCAGCCGTGCGGTAACTTTAGCCATCACTTACTTGATTGAAGATCATTCTTCTCATACTCACCTGTCTTCTGACTTTTCTGGCTCTGTGAGGGTGGTGACGGCGTGCTGTGGGAGTGAGCTCTAGACACGGCTAGCGTTCAGTTCCCTTCAGGAGCTAATGGTGTCCTGTCAGCCAGAAGCAGAGCCATGAAACTCTGAGGAAGTTGGTTCCTACTTCTGCCCCCTCAGTCCCACGAAGCAGGGAGTCTGATGCCAGCAGATCTCCCTGAAAATAAAAAACCTAACATAAGTCTTTTCAGAGAAACTCAGTAGAGCTCCTCAGAGTGCATCCAGTCTGCCTGGGCACATTTCTAAAACTGAGGTCTGGAGGAGGGGCATAGAGGAAGGAGCCAGTTCACACCCAATGAAAAGTCTTTAGAGTGCCCATGTCTCCTGCGGATCCCGTCTATACCACATGGTCTTGATGTCGTCCCCAGCATACTCTAGGACGTATGAGAAAGTATGGTGGTGCACATTCCAGTCTTAAAAGGAGAGTCCATTTGCCCTCATTCCGAGTTGATCACTCGCTACGGATTTTTGTAGCGCAGCGATCATGGCAAAACGGGGCTAACCTGCGCATGTGTACGCACTGCAATGCGCACACGCACGTCGTACGGGTAAAACGAGCGACATGGTTTTGCACAGGCTCTAGCGACGCTTTGAGTCACGCTGGCGAACGCAGGAAGATTGACAGGAAGTGGGAGTTTCTGGGTGGCAACTGACCGTTTTCTGGGCGTGTTTGGAAAAACGCAGGTGTGGCCGGGCTTTTGCAGGGTGGGTATCTGACATCATTAACGCGTCACTCGTCGCAGCAATTATCGCACAGAATAAGTAACTACAGGGCTGGTCTAGTTCTGCACAAAATGTGTTTGCAGGCGCTCTGCTGCACAGGCGTTCGCACTCCTGCAATGCTAAAATACACTCCCCTGTGGGCGGTGACAATGCGTTTGCACGACTGCTAAAACTAGCTAGCGAGCGATCAACTCGGAATGAGGGCCATAGTCTGCTAGCATTACATTCTGCTACACCCATACTTGCCTACTCTCCCGGAAGCTGTGGGAAGCGCCCACGGAAGAGTAGGCAGGTCTCCCGCATCCTAGCGATGCGGGCAGGATGGAGAGATACTCTCCCATGTTTGCAGGTCCGTGGCGTGGGGAAGGGGTTAAAATTTTGTGAATTGCATCATTTTAGCCCCACCCCCTTTCCGCGAATCGTGGTGTTTTCCAGATGTGGGGGCGGGGCTTGCTGATGTCACAGCCCAGCCTCGCCCCCTGAAGTCATCTGCAGCATCTCCTCTCTAGGCTTCTCCCGGAGAGGAGAAATTCAATGTAGGCAAGTATGGCTACACCTCGCTCTATTTACTACAATATTCCACAGTCAAGTCTGGTAATCATTTCTGTACCACTCTGCATGTGCAGTGTTAATCCTCTTCTCGCAATTCACCTGCCGAACATTAGAATTGTAACAGAAATGTGTGAATACTCCCATTTCTCATAGGGCAAGATGTATCAAACCTTGGGCAGAGATAAAGTGGAAAGAGATAAAACACCAACAAATTAGCTCTTAACAGTTATTTCTCTAACGTCCTAGTGGATGCTGGGGACTCCGTAAGGACCATGGGGAATAGACGGGCTCCGCAGGAGACTGGGCACTCTAAGAAAGATTTAGTACTACTGGTGTGCACTGGCTCCTCCCTCTATGCCCCTCCTCCAGACCTCAGTTAGAATCTGTGCCCGGACAGAGCTGGGTGCTTTTAGTGAGCTCTCCTGAGCTTGCTAATAAGAAAGTATTTTAGTTAGGTTTTTTATTTTCAGAAAGCTTCTGCTGGCAACAGACTCTCTGCTACGTGGGACTGAGGGGAGAGAAGCAAACCTACTAACTGCGGCTAGGTTGCGCTTCTTAGGCTACTGGACACGATTAGCTCCAGAGGGTTCGAACACAGGATCTTAACCTTGGTCGTCCGTTCCCGGAGCCGCGCCGCCGTCCCCCTCGCAGAGCCAGAAGACAGAAGCCGGCAGAAGCAAGAAGACATCGAAATCGGCGGCTGAAGACTCCTGTCTTCACATGAGGTAGCGCACAGCACTGCAGCTGTGCGCCATTGCTCCCACACTACCCGCACACTCCGGCCACTGTAGGGTGCAGGGCGCAGGGGGGGGCGCCCTGGGCAGCAATTATGATACCTCTTGGCAAAAAGGCACATATATACAGCTGGGCACTGTATATATGTATGAGCCCCCGCCATTATTTTTACACAGAAGCGGGACAGAAGCCCACCGCTGAGGGGGCGGGGCCTTCTTCCTCAGCACTCACCAGTGCCATTTTCTCTCTACAGCTCCGCTGAGAGGCAGCTCCCCAGGCTCTCCCCTGCAGTCTCAAGGTAGAAAAAGGGTAAAAAAGAGAGGGGGGTCACATAAATTTAGGTGCATTTATCATTATACAGCAGCTACTGGGTAAACACTAAGTTACTGTGTAATCCCTGGGTTATATAGCGCTCGGGTGTGTGCTGGCATACTCTCTCTCTGTCTCCCCAAAAGACCTTTTGGGGGTCCTGTCCTCATTTAGAGCATCCCCTGTGTGTGTGCGGTGTGTCGGTACGTTTGTCGACATGTTTGACGAGGAAGGATACGTGGAGTCAGAACAGGTGCAAATGAATGTGGTGTCGCCGCCAACGGTGCCGACACCTGATTGGATGGATAGGTGGAAGCTGTTAAATGATAACGTGAACTCCTTGCATAAGAGGTTGGATAAAGCTGACACATTGGGACAGTCAGGGTCTCAACCCATGTCTGATCCTACAGCTCAGAGGCCGTCAGGGTCTCAAAAGCGCCCACTATCCCAGATTGTTGACACAGATATCGACACAGATTCTGACTCCAGTGTCGATGGCGATGATGCAAAGTTGCAGCCTAAAATGACTAAAGCCATCCGCTACATGATTATAGCAATGAAGGATGTATTGCACATATCGGAGGAAAACCCTGTCCCTAACAAGAGGGTTTATACGTTTGGGGAGAAAAAGCAAGAAGTGACTTTTCCCCCTTCACATGAATTAAACAAATTATGTGAAAAAGCGTGGGATTCTCCTGATAGGAAAGTGCTGATTTCCAAAAGATTACTTATGGCGTATCCTTTCCCGCCATCGGACAGGTTACGCTGGGAATCCTCCCCTAGGGTAGACAAAGCGTTGACACGCTTATCTAAGAAGGTGGCCCTGCCGTCACAGGATACGGCCGCCCTAAAGGATCCTGCGGATAGAAAGCAGGAAGGTATCCTGAAGTCTGTTTATACACATTCTGGTACTCTACTGACGCCAGCAATTGCTTCGGCCTGGATGTGTAGTGCTGTGGCAGCATGGACAGACACTCTGTCTGAGGAGATAGATACACTGGACAGGGTGACTGTTTTACTGACCCTAGGACATATCAAAGACGCTGTCCTATATATGAGGGATGCCCAGAGGGACATTTGCCTGCTGGGCTCTAGAATAAACGCAATGTCCATTTCTGCCAGAAGGGTCCTGTGGACTCAGCAATGGACAGGTGATGCCGACTCTAAAAAACAGATGGAGGTTTTACCTTACAAGGGTGAGGAATTATTTGGGGACGGTCTCTCAGACCTAGTTTCCACAGCTACGGCTGGGAAGTCAAATTTTTTACCATATATTCCCTCACAGCCTAAGAAAGCACCTTATTACCAAATGCAGTCCTTTCGTTCACAAAAAAGCAAGAAAGTCAGAGGTGCATCCTTCTTGCCAGATGCAGGGGTAGAGGAAAGAAGCTGCACAATGCAGCTAGTTCCCAGGAACAAAAGTCCTCCCCGGCTTCCACTAAATCCACCGCATGACGCTGGGGCTCCACAGCCGGAGCCAGGAGCGGTGGGGGCGCGTCTCCGAAATTTCAGCCATCAGTGGGTTCGCTCACGGGTGGATCCTTGGGCTATACAAATTGTGTCTCAGGGATACAAGCTGGAATTCGAGGTGACGCCACCTCACTGTTACCTAAAATCGGCCCTGCCAGCTTTCCCCATGGAAAGGGAGGTAGTGTTAGCGGCGATTCGCAAGTTATATCTCCAGCAGGTGGTGGTAAAGGTTCCCCTCCTTCAACAGGGAAAGGGATACTATTCCACAATGTTTGTGGTACCGAAACCGGACGGTTCGGTCAGACCCATTTTGAATTTAAAATCCCTGAACATTTATCTGAAGAAGTTCAAGTTCAAAATGGAATCGCTCAGAGCGGTCATTGCAAGCCTGGAAGAGGGGGATTTTATGGTGTCTCTGGACATCAAGGATGCTTACTTGCATGTCCCCATTTATCCACCTCATCAGGAGTACCTCAGGTTTGTGGTACAGGACTGTCATTACCAATTCCAGACGTTGCCGTTTGGCCTGTCCACGGCACCGAGGATTTTTACCAAGGTAATGGCGGAGATGATGGTGCTCCTTCGAAAGCAAGGAGTTACAATTATCCCATACTTGGACGATCTCCTCATAAAGGCGAGGTCCAGGGAGCAGTTGCTGATCAGCGTGGCACACTCTCAGGAAGTGTTGCAACAGCACGGCTGGATTCTGAATATTCCAAAGTCGCAGCTGATTACTACGACGCGTCTGCCCTTCCTGGGCATGATTCTGGACACAGACCAGAAGAAGGTGTTTCTCCGGCGGAGAAGGCTCAGGAGCTCGTGACTCTGGTCAGAGACCTCCTAAAACCAAAACAGGTGTCGGTGCATCACTGCACGCGAGTCCTGGGAAAGATGGTGGCGTCATACGAAGCCATTCCCTTCGGCAGGTTCCATGCGAGGATCTTTCAGTGGGATCTGTTGGACAAGTGGTCCGGATCGCATCTTCAGATGCATCGGCTGCTCACCCTATCCCCCAGAGCCAGGGTGTCTCTTCTGTGGTGGCTGCAGAGTGCTCACCTTCTCGAGGGCCGCAGGTTCAGCATACAGGACTGGGTCCTGGTGACCACGGATGCAAGCCTCCGAGGATGGGGGGCAGTCAGTCAGGGAAGAAACTTCCAAGGGCTGTGGTGAAGTCAGGAGGCTTGTCTGCACATCAATATCCTGGAACTAAGGGCCATATACAATGCCCTGAGTTAAGCGGAGCCTCTGCTTCGAAACCAACCAGTGTTGATTCAGTCAGACAACATCACTGCAGTGGCCCATGTAAACCGCCAGGGCAGCACAAGAAGCAGGGTGGCAATGGCGGAAGCCACCAGGATTCTTCGGTGGGCGGAGAATCACGTGCAAGCACTGTCAGCAGTGTTCATTCCGGGAGTGGACAACTGGGAAGCAGACTTCTTCAGCAGAGACAACCTCCACCCGGGAGAGTGGGGACTTCATCAGGAAGTCTTCACGCAGATTGCAAATCGATGGGAACTGCCACAGGTGGACATGATGGCGTCCCGCCTCAAAAAAAAGCTAAAAAGGTATTGCGCCAGGTCAAGGGACTCTCATGCGATAGCTGTGGACGCACTAGTAACACCGTGGGTGTTCCAGTCGTTCTATGTGTTTCCTCCTCTTCCTCTCATATCCAAGGTGCTGAGAATCGTAAGAAAAAGAGGAGTGAGAACAATACTCATTGTTCCGGATTGGCCAAGAAGGACTTGGTACCCGGAACTGCAAGAAATGCTCACAGAGGACCCATGGCCTCTGCCTCTCAGACAGGACCTGTTGCAACAAAAGCCCTGTCTGTTCCAGGACTTACCGCGGCTGCGTTTGACGGCATGGCGGTTGAACGCCGGATCCTAGCGGAAAAAGGCATTCCGGATGAAGTTATTCCTACGCTGATAAAGGCTAGTAAGGACGTGACAGCAAAGCATTATCACCGTATATGGCGAAAATATGTTGCTTGGTGTGAGGCCAGAAGTGCCCCTACAGAGGAATTCCAGCTGGGCCGATTCCTGCACTTCCTACAGTCAGGAGTGACTATGGGCCTAAAATTAAGGTCCATAAAGGTCCAGATTTCGGCCCTATCCATTTTCTTTCAAAAAGAACTGGCTTCACTTCCTGAGGTTCAGACGTTTGTTAAGGGAGTGCTGCATATTCAGCCCCCTTTTGTGCCACCAGTGGCACCTTGGGATCTTAACGTGGTGTTGGGTTTCCTGAAATCCCACTGGTTTGAGCCACTTAAGACCGTGGAGCTAAAGTATCTCACATGGAAAGTGGTCATGCTGTTGGCCTTAGCTTCGGCTAGGCGGGTGTCAGAATTGGCGGCTTTGTCATGTAAAAGCCCCTATCTGGTTTTCCATATGGACAGGGCAGAATTGCGGACTCGTCCGCAATTTCTGCCAAAGGTGGTGTCATCTTTTCATTTGAACCAACCTATTGTGGTGCCTGCGGCTACTCGTGACTTGGAGGACTCCAAGTTGCTGGACATAGTCAGGGCTTTGAAGGTTTATGTAACCAGAACGGCTGGAGTCAGGAAGACTGACTCGCTGTTTATCCTGTATGCATCCAACAAGCTGGGTGCTCCTGCTTCAAAGCAAACTATTGCTCGCTGGATCTGTAACACGATTCAGCAAGCTCATTCTGCGGCTGGATTGCCGCATCCAAAATCAGTGAAAGCCCATTCCACAAGGAAGGTGGGCTCTTCTTGGGTGGCTGCCCGAGGGGTCTCGGCATTACAGCTTTGCCGAGCTGCTACTTGGTCGGGTTCAAACACATTTGCAAAATTCTACAAGTTTGATACCCTGGCTGAGGAGGACCTTGTGTTTGCTCATTCGGTGCTGCAGAGTCATCCGCACTCTCCCGCCCGTTTTGGTGCTTTGGTATAATCCCCATGGTCCTTACGGAGTCCCCAGCATCCACTAGGACGTTAGAGAAAATAAGATTTTACTCACCGGTAAATCTATTTCTCGTAGTCTGTAGTGGATGCTGGGCGCCCGTCCCAAGTGCGGACTTTCTGCAATACGTGTATATAGTTATTGCTTAATAAAGGGTTATGTTATTTTGGCATCCATTGGTTGATGCTCTGTTGTTTGTTCATACTGTTAACTGGGTAAGTTTATCAAAAGTTATGCGGTGTGATTGGTGTGGCTGGTATGAATCTTACCCTGGATTCCAAAATCCTTTCCTTGTAATGTCAGCTCTTCCGGGCACAGTTTCCTTAACTGAGGTCTGGAGGAGGGGCATAGAGGGAGGAGCCAGTGCACACCAGTAGTACTAAATCTTTCTTAGAGTGCCCAGTCTCCTACGGAGCCCGTCTATTCCCCATGGTCCTTACGGAGTCCCCAGCATCCACTACGGACTACGAGAAATAGATTTACCGGTGAATAAAATCTTATTTTTTCAAACACAGGGGCTCATTTACCATCGAGTGATAACTTATTGTGACTGATAAAACTCATTGCGTATGATAAATGTTGCTCCAGCCAATCAGCTCTTGGAAAAAATTTTTTTATACCTGACAGTTGGGAGCTGATTGGCTGGAGCACCAATTATCATACGCAAATGAGTGGCCAGATCCCCAGGGGAAAGAGGGTGAGCACTGTCAGTGTGACTGTCTGCCCTGTGAGTCTGTCTTCCAGCAGGGACGTGCAGTCAGGGGAGGCAGTGCCTCCCCTGTCATTAATTATTAAAATAATATAAAGAAGATACTTATGACACATATTCTGTGTCATAAGTAATTTATTTATCTTATCCTAATCATTTTAAGCCTAAAAAGTAGTTTGGGAGGCACTGATAACAGTGCCTCCCGTTAACTATAGGAACTGGTTAAAGCGGGAGGGGCGGGGCCAAGTACTGGGCTGTCAAAGCCCATTGAAAACTGGAGCTGAAAGTGGCACTTATCCAAGTGCCTCGTTGACAGGGGAAACCCGCCCCTGTCAGCGAGGCAGATGTGATTGGACAGCGGATCCAGGCTGGATCCGCTCGTCCAATCACCCGAAGAGGCAGCAGGACCCAGCGCTACTGTGTGGAGCTGTCACCACAGTTACAGTAGCGCGGCGGGGTGAAGAGGCAGCGGGACCCGGAGTTGAAGCCAGTGCCGGCCGCATAGACAGCAGACCGAGGAGGGCGCTGCTGCGGACCTACATCGCCGCAGCCGCCCGCTGTGCCTGGATGCCGCTGGGTGTCCGCCTGCTCCCAGCCCTCCCGCGATGCTAGGGAACTGGGGGAGACAGTGGCGGATTGCACCCCCCCCCCTTTCCTGTCCTGAGAGAAATGTGCCAGCAATGGTGACCTCCCGCTCCCAGCCCTCCCGCGATGCCAGCGAACTGGTGGAGGCAGTGGTGGATTGCCCTCCCCCCTGTCATCTGGGAAGGGTCCCGCGGTGCCAGTGTGGAAGAAGAGACCCTGAAGGGGCCATGGCTGCCCGCTGCTGCACTACTGGAGCAGGTACCGCCCGCCGCTCACCGTCGCCAGCCACCCACTGCTCACCACCACCAGCTGCCCACCGCCGCCCGCCGCCACCTGCAACAAATGGCAGTTAGAGGGACCTCATCGCAGCTGCCCATTGGTGCCTCCGCCGACCACAGTCAGGTAATGTTCCCCTGCTGTCACCCTCTCTCCCTGTCGTTACTGTCCCTGTCACTGTCGTCACTCTCTCTCTCCCTGCTGTCACTGTCGTCACTCTCTCTCTCCCTGCTGTCACTGTCGTCACTCTCTCCCTGCTGTCACTGTCGTCACTCTCTCCCTGCTGTCACTGTCGTCACTCTCTCTCTCTCCCTGCTGTCACTGTCGTCACTGTCGTCACTCTCTCTCTCTCCCTGCTGTCACGCTCGTCACTCTCTCTCTCCCTGCTGACACTGTCGTCACTCTCTCTCTCCCTGTCGTCACTCTCTCTCTCCCTGTCGTCACTCTCTCTCTCCTTGTCGTCACTCTCTCTCCCTGTCCCTGCTGTCACAATTTCATTCAGTGTGCTACAATTTGAATTTCGGCTCATTCAGTGTGCTACAATGTGAATTTCGGCTCAGTCAGTGTGCTACAATGTGAATTTCGGCTCACTCAGTGTGCTACAATGTGAATTTTCGGCTCACTCAGTGTGCTACAATTTGAATTTCGTCTCATTCAGTGTGCTATAATGTGAATTTCGGCTCATTCAGTGTGCTATAATGTGAATTTCGGCTCATTCAGTGTGCTACAAGGTGAATTTTGGCTCCTCCTGTGTGCTGTAATGTGAATTTCGGCTCATTCAGTGTGCTATAATGTGAATTTTGGCTCATTCAGTGTGCTACAATTTGAATTTCGGCTCATTCAGTGTGCTACAATGTGAATTTCGGCTCATTCAGTGTGCTACAATGTGAATTTCGGCTCACTCAGTGTGCTACAATTTGAATTTCGGCTCATTCAGTGTGCTACAATGTGAATTTCGGCTCACTCAGTGTGCTACAATTTGAATTTTGGCTCATTCAGTGTGCTACAATGTGAGATTCGGCTCATTCAGTGTGCTATAATGTGAATTTCGGCTCGTACCATATGCTATAATGTGAATTTCAGCTCGTACCGTGTGCTATAAGGTGAAAGGGACACGCCCCCTTTTGGGTGACCACGTCCCCTTTTCTGGAGCAAGTGCGTGCCTTCGGCATGTCTTTTCCATAACCCCACTTCAAAATTTCAACTTCGACCAATATATATATATATATATATTCTCAGTGCCTCCCCAGCCAGTGACCTCACCGCACGCCACTGTCTTCCAGCACTGTTTATATTGCATTTCAGTGCTCTCATGTCTCTCCTCCCGGTGTCTTTTGACCAGGTTGTGCCCAGAAAGACCAGGTTTAGTCGCATACGATGACCAAAGTGCTGGGGTAAATGTAATAGTCTGCGCAAGCATCAGTGAGTCTCCGGCGAGTGTGGCTGATGGATTAAAGGGATTATCATTTAAAAAACAAAATAAGCCTATTTTTTGCCTGTATTGTCATGTACTCACCAATGAGCCACTGGCCATCGTGGTAAGCCTGCCCAATTTCATCAGCACAATCATGGTTACATTTATTTGTGACGGTACCTGGTTATTGAAGCACTTCTCAATGCTGAGATGAGCAGCGTCTGCCACCAGCTCTTGTGTTGACATGTAGTATACAAACAATTGTACGTCAGGAGCAAGATCAGAAGTTACCGCCAAGGAGATGGTAAACTCCCCTTTCACTGCCACGTGGAGAGAAAATACTATTCAATACATAGAGTAGTGCTACAGGGATAGTATGGTAAGCCTGTCTGTATGAGCTGTGCACCTCATCTACATCTGTCTGGATTTAGTCATATGGGGTCTATTTACTAAGCCTTGGAGAGAGTTAAAGTGGACAGAGATAAATCACCAGCCAATCAGCTCCTAACTGCCATGTTACAGGCTGTTTCTGACAAAAATGATAGTTAGGAGCTGATTGGCTGGTACTTTATCTTTGTCCATTTTATCTCCCTCCAAGGCTTATTAAATAGACCCCACAATTTGCACAGTCATTAGGACAGCAATTACATTCTCGTGACGTGTTTGCGTGGAGTGAGACAGTTGCCAGGACAGCTGTGTAATCAGCTGCAGTCATACTGTACCGGCCTGTATGCAACCGCAATGTCTGCGTGTATCCCATCCCAGTTACTCTCTGTGTATACACCACAGCCTGACCCTGTCTATATGTGAGCCCCTATGTGTTCGTACTTGCTGTGCACTCGATTACCCCCCCCCCCAATATATCATCCGTGAGCCAATAAGATGCCGTTTTGAGACCCAAGTAACACCAAGTAAAACCGAACCCGCTCATCTCTAATTCCAACTATATGAAGCTACTACAAAACCATTGCAACTAGGTAGATCTGTGTAGGGGTCCAACCACACCCTACATAGATCTGCTCAGTAACTTAGAATGCTGATTATTTCTCTGACAATTAATTTGCAAGTGTCATATCCAGGATTAGAACCCACAACCTTTTACACTGGTAGCTTGCACCTTACTGATGGAGATATCTGCTCTTGCATAGGAAGTATGAGAATTCTAACTATCTGAAGTTACGTGTAATTGTCAGAGAAATAACTTTGCATAGTTAGAATTCTCATGTTTCCTTTATAGGAGCAAATAGCTTCATCAGTAAGGTGTCTGCTTCCAGTGTATCTATAATAAAGAGGGTGTGATTTGTAAGGTGCAGTGACTAGTGGGGAAGTCGGCTACGGAAGAGATACCGGCTGCTGTCAATTAACTTAATTGATTAATGTCACTGAACACACGGAATAGGAGGAGAAGTGCCCCCCTTCAAAGCAGGAGCCCGGCGGCAGCTGACTCCGTTGCCTCCCAGAGTTCTGCCTCTGCACTCGATGTTATATCTCTGTACACCAATATTCCACATGGCAGAGGTGTGGAAGCGGTACACAGGTCTAATTCTTCATATTGCAGACCAGATATCACCTTCTTCTGTCAATTGCTACTGTAACTCTAACACTTACAAGAAATTACTTCCTGTTTGATGGAAGCTGGTATATCCAGCTTTGCGGGTGTGCGATGGGATCTCGTTAGCAAACATATTTATGTTTGACCTGGTTATGGAACGGTTCCTGTATGCAGTCTAACATCTTATACCTTACAAGATACATAGATAATTTATTTCTCATCTGGACGGGCTCTAAGGATGAATTTCAAGCGGCCATGGACGACATCAATAAACAAGATGAGAATATAAAACTTACTTATGAAATAAGTGATACCATGGGCCCTCATTCCGAGTTGTTCGCTCGCAAGCGGATTTTAGCAGATTTGCTCATGCTAAGCCGCCGCCTACTGGGAGTGAATCTTAGCATCTTAAAATTGCGAACGATGTATTCGCAATATTGCGATTACACACCTCGTAGCAGTTTCTGAGTAGCTTCAGACTTACTCGGCATCTGCGATAATTTCACTGCTTGTCGTTCCTGGTTTGACGTCACAAACACATCCAGCGTTCGCCCAGACACTCCTCCGTTTCTCCGGCCACTCCTGCGTTTTTTCCGGAAACGGTAGCGTTTTTTCCCACACGCCCATAAAACGGCCTGTTTCCGCCCAGTAACACCCATTTCCTGTCAATCACATTACGATCGCCAGAACGATGAAAAAGCCATGAGTAAAAATCCTAACTGCATAGCAAATTTACTTGGCGCAGTCGCAGTGCGGACATTGCGCATGCGCATTAAGCGGAAAATCGCTGCGATGCGAAGATTTTTACCGAGCGAACAACTCGGAATGACCTCCATGGTTCACTATCTTGATATTGAAATTTCATTGGAGAATAATACTATCCACATGGATCTGTATAAAAAAACGACTGACAGGAATACAACCCTAAAAGCTGACAGTCAACATCTAAAGTTTGTGACAAGCTGTCTACCAAAGTCTCAATTCTTGAGAGCCATTCGCACTTGTGACACCAGAGCCAAAGCTGAGTTTAGGATCAATCAGATGATTACTGATTTTATTAACAGAGGATATAATGCATCACAATTACAAACCATTAAACAACAAGTCTCAGCAATTCCAAGGACTGAGACCCTGACTAGTTCCAAATTAAAGACGGCACAAGACAACAAAATACCTTTTGTCCAGAAGTATCATCCATGCAGCCATAACAACATGATAACAGCCAAGAAATTGTGGCCCATAATAACCGGTGATACCGACCTAAAAATACTCAAAAACACTAGTTTAATGCCAAGCTATAGGAGGAACAAAAACCTACGTGACATTCTTGTCCGTAATAATATAACTAGAGATGAGCGGGTTCGGTTTCTCTGAATCCGAACCCGCCAGAACTTCATGTTTTTTTTCACGGGTCCGAGCGACTCGGATCTTCCCGCCTTGCTCGGTTAACCCGAGCGCGCCCGAACGTCATCATGACGCTGTCGGATTCTCGCGAGGCTCGGATTCTATCGCGAGACTCGGATTCTATATAAGGAGCCGCGCGTCGCCGCCATTTTCACACGTGCATTGAGATTGATAGGGAGAGGACGTGGCTGGCGTCCTCTCCGTTTAGACACTTGATTTACTAATTTTGGGGAGCATTAGGAGTACTCAGTAGTGTACAGTGCAGAGTTTTGCTGATAGTGACCAGTGACCACCACTTTTATTTATAATCCGTTCTCTGCCTGAAAAAAGCGATACACAGCACACAGTGACTCAGTCACATACCATATCTGTGTGCACTGCTCAGGCTCAGGCCAGTGTGCTGCATCATCTATATATATTATATATCTGTCTGACTGCTCAGCTCACACAGCTTATAATTGTGGGGGAGACTGGGGAGCACTACTGCAGTGCCAGTTATAGGTTATAGCAGGAGCCAGGAGTACATAATATTATATTAAAATTAAACAGTGCACACTTTTGCTGCAGGAGTGCCACTGCCAGTGTGACTAGTGACCAGTGACCTGACCACCAGTATATAATATTAGTAGTATACTATCTCTTTATCAACCAGTCTATATTAGCAGCAGACACAGTACAGTGCGGTAGTTCACGGCTGTGGCTACCTCTGTGTCGGCACTCGGCAGCCCGTCCATAATTGTATATACCAGTGACCTAACCGTGGTTTTTTTTTCTTTCTTTATACATACATACTAGTTACGAGTATACTATCTCTTTATCAACCAGTCTATATATTAGCAGCAGACACAGTACAGTGCGGTAGTTCACGGCTGTGGCTACCTCTGTGTCGGCACTCGGCAGCCCGTCCATAATTGTATATACCACCTAACCGTGGTTTTTTTTTCTTTCTTTATACATACATACTAGTTACGAGTATACTATCTCTTTATCAACCAGTCTATATATTAGCAGCAGACACAGTACAGTGCGGTAGTTCACGGCTGTGGCTACCTCTGTGTCGGCACTCGGCAGCCCGTCCATAATTGTATATACCACCTAACCGTGGTTTTTTTTTCTTTCTTTATACATACATACTAGTTACGAGTATACTATCTCTTTATCAACCAGTCTATATATTAGCAGCAGACACAGTACAGTGCGGTAGTTCACGGCTGTGGCTACCTCTGTGTCGGCACTCGGCAGCCCGTCCATAATTGTATACTAGTATCCAATCCATCCATCTCCATTGTTTACCTGAGGTGCCTTTTAGTTGTGCCTATTAAAATATGGAGAACAAAAATGTTGAGGTTCCAAAATTAGGGAAAGATCAAGATCCACTTCCACCTCGTGCTGAAGCTGCTGCCACTAGTCATGGCCGAGACGATGAAATGCCAGCAACGTCGTCTGCCAAGGCCGATGCCCAATGGCATAGTACAGAGCATGTCAAAACCAAAACACCAAATATCAGTAAAAAAAGGACTCCAAAACCTAAAATAAAATTGTCGGAGGAGAAGCGTAAACTTGCCAATATGCCATTTACCACACGGAGTGGCAAGGAACGGCTGAGGCCCTGGCCTATGTTCATGGCTAGTGGTTCAGCTTCACATGAGGATGGAAGCACTCAGCCTCTCGCTAGAAAACTGAAAAGACTCAAGCTGGCAAAAGCACCGCAAAGAACTGTGCGTTCTTTGAAATCCCAAATCCACAAGGAGAGTCCAATTGTGTCGGTTGCGATGCCTGACCTTCCCAACACTGGACGTGAAGAGCATGCGCCTTCCACCATTTGCACGCCCCCTGCAAGTGCTGGAAGGAGCACCCGCAGTCCAGTTCCTGATAGTCAGATTGAAGATGTCAGTGTTGAAGTACACCAGGATGAGGAGGATATGGGTGTTGCTGGCGCTGGGGAGGAAATTGACCAGGAGGATTCTGATGGTGAGGTGGTTTGTTTAAGTCAGGCACCCGGGGAGACACCTGTTGTCCGTGGGAGGAATATGGCCGTTGACATGCCAGGTGAAAATACCAAAAAAATCAGCTCTTCGGTGTGGAGGTATTTCACCAGAAATGCGGACAACAGGTGTCAAGCCGTGTGTTCCCTTTGTCAAGCTGTAATAAGTAGGGGTAAGGACGTTAACCACCTCGGAACATCCTCCCTTATACGTCACCTGCAGCGCATTCATAATAAGTCAGTGACAAGTTCAAAAACTTTGGGTGACAGCGGAAGCAGTCCACTGACCAGTAAATCCCTTCCTCTTGTAACCAAGCTCACGCAAACCACCCCACCAACTCCCTCAGTGTCAATTTCCTCCTTCCCCAGGAATGCCAATAGTCCTGCAGGCCATGTCACTGGCAAGTCTGACGAGTCCTCTCCTGCCTGGGATTCCTCCGATGCATCCTTGCGTGTAACGCCTACTGCTGCTGGCGCTGCTGTTGTTGCCGCTGGGAGTCGATGGTCATCCCAGAGGGGAAGTCGTAAGCCCACTTGTACTACTTCCAGTAAGCAATTGACTGTTCAACAGTCCTTTGCGAGGAAGATGAAATATCACAGCAGTCATCCTACTGCAAAGCGGATAACTGAGTCCTTGACAACTATGTTGGTGTTAGACGTGCGTCCGGTATCCGCCGTTAGTTCACAGGGAACTAGACAATTTATTGAGGCAGTGTGCCCCCGTTACCAAATACCATCTAGGTTCCACTTCTCTAGGCAGGCGATACCGAGAATGTACACGGACGTCAGAAAAAGACTCACCAGTCTCCTAAAAAATGCAGTTGTACCCAATGTCCACTTAACCACGGACATGTGGACAAGTGGAGCAGGGCAGGGTCAGGACTATATGACTGTGACAGCCCACTGGGTAGATGTATGGACTCCCGCCGCAAGAACAGCAGCGGCGGCACCAGTAGCAGCATCTCGCAAACGCCAACTCTTTCCTAGGCAGGCTACGCTTTGTATCACCGCTTTCCAGAATACGCACACAGCTGAAAACCTCTTACGGCAACTGAGGAAGATCATCGCGGAATGGCTTACCCCAATTGGACTCTCCTGTGGATTTGTGGCATCGGACAACGCCAGCAATATTGTGTGTGCATTAAATATGGGCAAATTCCAGCACGTCCCATGTTTTGCACATACCTTGAATTTGGTGGTGCAGAATTTTTTAAAAAACGACAGGGGCGTGCAAGAGATGCTGTCGGTGGCCAGAAAAATTGCGGGACACTTTCGGCGTACAGGCACCACGTACAGAAGACTGGAGCACCACCAAAAACTACTGAACCTGCCCTGCCATCATCTGAAGCAAGAAGTGGTAACGAGGTGGAATTCAACCCTCTATATGCTTCAGAGGTTGGAGGAGCAGCAAAAGGCCATTCAAGCCTATACAATTGAGCACGATATAGGAGATGTAATGCACCTGTCTCAAGTGCAGTGGAGAATGATTTCAACGTTGTGCAAGGTTCTGATGCCCTTTGAACTTGCCACACGTGAAGTCAGTTCAGACACTGCCAGCCTGAGTCAGGTCATTCCCCTCATCAGGCTTTTGCAGAAGAAGCTGGAGGCATTGAAGAAGGAGCTAAAAGGGAGCGATTCCGCTAGGCATGTGGGACTTGTGGATGCAGCCCTTAATTCGCTTAACAAGGATTCACGGGTGGTCAATCTGTTGAAATCAGAGCACTACATTTTGGCCACCGTGCTCGATCCTAGATTTAAAGCCTACCTTGGATCTCTCTTTCCGGCAGACACAGGTCTGCTGGGGTTGAAAGACCTGCTGGTGACAAAATTGTCAAGTCAAGCGGAACGCGACCTGTCAACATCTCCTCCTTCACATTCTCCCGCAACTGGGGGTGCGAGGAAAAGGCTCAGAATTCCGAGCCCACCCGCTGGCGGTGATGCAGGGCAGTCTGGAGCGACTGCTGATGCTGACATCTGGTCCGGACTGAAGGACCTGACAACGATTACGGACATGTCGTCTACTGTCACTGCATATGATTCTCTCAACATTGATAGAATGGTGGAGGATTATATGAGAGACCGCATCCAAGTAGGCACGTCACACAGTCCGTACTTATACTGGCAGGAAAAAGAGGCAATTTGGAGGCCCTTGCACAAACTGGCTTTATTCTACCTAAGTTGCCCTCCCACAAGTGTGTACTCCGAAAGAGTGTTTAGTGCCGCCGCTCACCTTGTCAGCAATCGGCGTACGAGGTTACATCCAGAAAATGTGGAGAAGATGATGTTCATTAAAATGAATTATAATCAATTCCTCCGCGGAGACATTGACCAGCAGCAATTGCCTCCACAAAGTACACAGGGAGCTGAGATGGTGGATTCCAGTGGGGACGAATTGATAATCTGTGAGGAGGGGGATGTACACGGTGATATATCGGAGGGTGAAGATGAGGTGGACATCTTGCCTCTGTAGAGCCAGTTTGTGCAAGGAGAGATTAATTGCTTCTTTTTTGGGGGGGGTCCAAACCAACCCGTCATATCAGTCACAGTCGTGTGGCAGACCCTGTCACTGAAATGATGGGTTGGTTAAAGTGTGCATGTCCTGTTTTGTTTATACAACATAAGGGTGGGTGGGAGGGCCCAAGGACAATTCCATCTTGCACCTCTTTTTTCTTTTCTTTTTCTTTGCATCATGTGCTGATTGGGGAGGTTTTTTTTGGAAGGGACATCCTGCGTGACACTGCAGTGCCACTCCTAGATGGGCCCGGTGTTTGTGACGGCCACTAGGGTCGCTAATCTTACTCACACAGTCAGCTACCTCATTGCGCCTCTTTTTTTCTTTGCGTCATGTGCTGTTTGGGGAGGGTTTTTTGGAAGGGACATCCTGCGTGACACTGCAGTGCCACTCCTAGATGGGCCCGGTGTTTGTGTCGGCCACTAGGGTCGCTAATCTTACTCACACAGCTACCTCATTGCGCCTCTTTTTTTCTTTGCGTCATGTGCTGTTTGGGGAGGGTTTTTTGGAAGGGCCATCCTGCGTGACACTGCAGTGCCACTCCTAGATGGGCCCGGTGTTTGTGTCGGCCACTAGGGTCGCTAATCTTACTCACACAGCTACCTCATTGCGCCTCTTTTTTTCTTTGCGTCATGTGCTGTTTGGGGAGGGTTTTTTGGAAGGGACATCCTGCGTGACACTGCAGTGCCACTCCTAGATGGGCCCGGTGTTTGTGTCGGCCACTAGGGTCGCTTATCTTACTCACACAGCGACCTCGGTGCAAATTTTAGGACTAAAAATAATATTGTGAGGTGTGAGGTGTGAGGTATTCAGAATAGACTGAAAATGAGTGGAAATTATGGTTTTTGAGGTTAATAATACTTTGGGATCAAAATGACCCCCAAATTCTATGATTTAAGCTGTTTTTTAGTGTTTTTGGAAAAAAACACCCGAATCCAAAACACACCCGAATCCGACAAAAAAAATTCGGTGAGGTTTTGCCAAAACGCGTTCGAACCCAAAACACGGCCGCGGAACCGAACCCAAAACCAAAACACAAAACCCGAAAAATTTCAGGCGCTCATCTCTAAATATAACAGGATTAAATACAGTACGCCCATCAGATTTTCTCCAACGACATCCAGGGAGCTATACGTGCCTAGGGTGCACGACTTGTAGTTTTATGGAATGCGGTTCATCCTTCAGACATCCACACTCAGGAATACAAATTCAAATCAAGCACGTCCTCTCTTGTCTTAGTATTCACGTTATTTATAATATTACGTGTCCGTGCGGATTATTATACGTGATCAAAACGATCAGACAATTCAGAGAGAGCATGGCCCATCACCGCCAAGCAATCCGTGCATCCCTACATGGTAAAGCACAAGAACAACCTCACGCTCGTCATTTTTGAGAATCAAAACGCCCTCTAGCAAGTATGCAACATAAAATGATCTACCACGTCCCCCAAAATATTAGAGGTGGCGGTCGAGGGACACAATTATCAAGGTTGGAGGCTCGATGGATTTTTCAATTGCGTACAGTGGTGCCGTACAGATTAAACGAGGCTAACAACCTTGGATGTTTCCTTTGATAAATTGCATTAATATCTACAGTATTTAACCTTGCTTTCTTGTGTATGGGTTGTTGGGTCGACCCAACTTAAGTCGACACTCATAAGGTCAACATTGCTATTAGGTCGACGTGGGTGTAATGTCGACATATACTAGGTCGACATGTCAAAAGGTCGACATGAGTTTATTTTTATTTTTTTATTGTTTTTGGTGTCGTTTTCTCCATAAAGTGACGGGGAACCCGAATTAGTACACAGTGTCCCCTTGCTTGGCTCGCTTCGCTCGGCATAGGTTACCGTTCCAATCGTAATCCATGTGGATCGTCCAGTATGAAATAATTGAAAAACTAATGTCGACCTTTTTACCTGTCGACCTAATGGCAATGTCAACCTTCAGTGGTTGACCTGAGTGTCGACCTAAATTGGGTCGACCTAGCGACCGTATCTCGCTTTCCTTTTAGAAAGTTATTTGACCATGTAATAATACAATATATACTTACCTTTGGCAAACTAGAGTGCCTCTCTACGACGTGTGTGTGTGTGTGTGTGTGTGTGTGTGTGTGTGTGTGTATGTGTATATATATATATATATATATATATATATAATGTGTGTGTGTGTGTGTATATATATATATATATATATATATATATATATATATATATATATATATATATATATATATATAATGTGTATATATACACACACTGTTAGTTGACCTATCTTTGAATGTATTTATTTACATTTCAAAATGTGTGGCTTCATAATATTATGTTACATGGCTGCTCCTTATTGCCATCTGGTGCTGAAACTATATAGCACATGGTGTTCTAAATCTTTTTCTTTTCACTGCACAGCGGCACGGACTGGGCAGGTTGCTATGGTAACGGTGCGGACGAGGCCCCGTCACGACTGCATGATGTAATTGACCCGGGCCGGCGTGAAGGCTGAGTGTGGCAACAGTCACGGTGGAGGGCCTCTATTCAACTATATAAGGTGAGATTAATTTTATTATATTATGTCCTGACAATTTTTGAATAAAAATGAAACATTGACTCATTTAAAGTACACTATTATTCGATATGTGTGGTAGAGCACACACCTTATCGAAGAAAGAAGAAAATTCCTTTGTTTGGAGCACTCTTTTATAGTATTCATAAAGTGATCAAATGTTTATTAGTTGTTAAAACATAGGTGGGCATTCCGAGTTGTTCGCTCGTTGCCGATTTTCGCAATAGAGCGATTAAGGCAAAAATGCGCAAGCGCATGGTTCACAGTGCGCATGCGCTTAGTAATTTTGCTAAGAACTTAGTAGATTTACTCACGGCTGAACAAAGCTTTTTCATTGTTGAAGTGATCGTAGTGTGATTGACAGGAAGTGGGTGTTCCTGGGCGGAAACTGGCTGTTTTCTGGGAGTGTGCGGAAAAACGCAGGCGTGTCAGGCAAAAACGCGGGAGTGTCTGGAGAAACGGGGGAGTGGTTGTCCGGACGCTGGGCGTGTGTGTGACGTCAAACCAGGAACGAAACGGCCTGAACTGATCGCTATTTCTGAGTAGGTCTCGAGCTACTCAGAAACTGCCAAGAAATTTCTTTTTGCTATATTGCGAATACTTTGTTCGCTATTCTGCTAAGCTAACATTCACTCCCAGCGGGTGGCGCCTTAGCTTGTGCAATGCTGCTAAAAGCAGCTAACGAGCGAACAACTCGGAATGATGGCCATAGCTTTTATTATTCAATACTAGACTCTAAAAGAAATGGGGTAAATACTTCAAATACTGATTAATGAAATCCCCTGAAAATGTAATACTGGACGTATTGTTCGTCCTCGTGGAAAAAATCTATCTGAGTAGGATATATTGGTTAGACATAAGAAACTTACTCAAACATAGCTTGAAATAAAGTAATCTGTCTAAAAAAAAAAACATGCGGCATTAATATTAAATAATGGATCGTTATGTTAACTATCCAATATTGGTGTGGCGCAATCAAAATAAAAATAAGAAGACCACATACTCAAATACCCTTCCTAAATGTGATGGTCCTTATTGACAAGAAATACAGGTGGCATTAAATCAACATGTATCATATGTGATATCTCCTTTGTTTGGATAAATAAAGTCAAAATAATATAATAAAGGTCACATAATAAATTCCTCTTCCATGCTGTTAGCACCCCATCAGAAAAACTAAGACATCACAAATAGGTGAAGCAAACCATTTTTGACTGCCCTGTCCTTTGGGTAGGTAAATGAGTACACATATAGCCATATCTCTTAAATGTTGAACGCGTGAGATACCCAAAAAATGGTTTTATCCACAAGTTACATTATCAATACTAGGATCTCAGCAGTAGCAAGAATAGTTTGTAAATATGATACATAGAGCAATGAGAAAATCAGCAGAGATAATAGTCACTGTGTTAATAACCAAAAAAGACACGTGTATAATAAATGATAGATTCCTCTTCCATGCTGTTAAAACCCCATAAACAATTTTTGGGTATAATGGTTAATTGAGGTGCAACATTCATGACTGCTTTCTCCTTCGAATAGGGGCTGCTAGGTGAGCAAGCCAAACATGGTGAAACGTACGTCCTAACAATGGCCGACGCACGGACTCACCACTGCAGGGGGAGCTGCGGCCAGCAGCGTGAGCTAATTACAGCTGAAGCGGCAAGGATCAGCTGCGATCGGTATTTCTCCCTCACCACCTTCCTTCTTCTCCCTTCATGGATGGCAACACGGGTCCCGGTTGCGCATCCGGACCCTGCAAAGCCGGCGGCATCAGGGTCCGCCTAACACAGCAACGGGATCGTGAATTGCCGCCGTCCTTTCTTCCTCATTCAATGGCACAGCCCGCGGTCCCACTCTCATCTGTCCTCCGCTCCTTGATGAGGTCAGACAGCAGATGGGATCAATGGACTGGAGTGCCCACCTTTCTTTCTATTTTTCAAAATTCACCACATTAATAGAACCCTATTATTTATAATATAACATCAGGTGCCAATCACTTTTTCAGATATGGTAGCAATCAGTGTTTAACAGTGTGCTCATACACAATTATTTAACTGTGTGCCCAGTCTGCATTCTGCAGGACACAAGATATACCACCTGTATTTTCCATATTAACCCTAGAGGACTATCTTTTTTGCCATATTATTCCAAAGGGGCACAGCCTGATATAATGTGATGTTTGTACTTTTATAATTACATAATAGCCTACATCATCTTAGATGAAGGTTTACAGTGGGTAAAATTAATTTATTTAATTCAACATTTGTGTACTCATTTGCCTATAGGGTACCTACCCAAAGGACAGTGCAGTCAAAAATGGTTTGCTTCACCTATTTGTGATGTCTTAGTTTTGCTGATGGGGTGCTAACAGCATGGAAGAGGAATTTATTATGTGACCTTTATTATATTATTTTGACTTTATTTATCTAAACAAAGGAGATATCACATATGATACATGTTGATTTAATGCCACCTGTATTTCTTGCCAATGAGGACCATCACATTTAGGAAGGGGATTTGAGTATGTGGTCTTCTTATTTTATTTTGATTGTGCCACACCAATATTAGATAGATAACATAATAGAAATGCCGATTCAACGATCCATTATTTAATATTAATGCCGCATGTAAATTTCTTATGTCTAACTAGAGATGTGCACCGGAAATTTTTTGGGTATTGTGTTTTGGTTTTGGATTCGATTCCGCGCCCGTGTTTTGGATTCGGACGCATTTTGGCAAAACCTCCCTTAAATTTTTTTGTCAGTTTCGGGTGTGTTTTGGATTCAGGTGTTTTTTGTTCAAAAACAGCTTAAATCATAGAATTTGGAGGTAATTTTGATCCCATAGTATTATTAACGTCAATAACCATAATTTCCACTCATTTCCAGTCTATTCTGAACACCTCACACCTCACAATACTATTTTTAGTCTTAAAATTTGCACCAAGGTCGCTGGATGTCTAAGCTAAGCGACCCAAGTGGCCAGCACAAACACCTGGCCCATCTAGGAGTGACACTGCAGTGTCAGACAGGATGGAACTAAAAGAATTGGCCCCAAACATCACATGATGCAAAGATAAATAAATAAAAAAAGAGGTGCAAGATGGAATTGTCCTTGGGCCCTCCCACCCACCCTTATGTTGTATAAACAGGACATACACACTTTAACAAACCCATCGTTTCAGCGACAGGGTCTGCCACACGACTGTGGCTGAAATGACTGGTTGGTTTGGGCCCCCACCAAAAAAGAAGCAATCAATCTCTCCTTGCACAAACTGGCTCTACAGAGGCAAGATGTCCACCTCCTCCTCATCCTCCGATTCCTCACCCCTTTCACTGTGTACATCCCCCTCCTCACAGATTATTAATTCGTCCCCACTGGAATCCATCATCTCAGGTCCCTGTGTACTTTCTGGAGGCAATTGCTGGTAAATATCTCCACGGAGGAATTGATAAGTCATTTTGATGAACATCATCTTCTCCACATTTTCTGGAAGTAACCTCCTACGCCGATCGCTGACAAGGTGACCGGCTGAACTAAACACTCAGAGTACACGCTGGAGGAGGGGCAACTTAGGTAAAAAAAAGGCCAGTTTGTGCAAGGGCCTCCAAATTGCCTCTTTTTCCTGACAGTCTGTCTGATGTGCTTACTTGGATTCTGTCACTCATATAATCCTCCAACATTATTTCAATGGTGACAGAATCATATGCAGTGACAGTAGACGACATGTCAGTAATCGTTGCCAGGTCCTTCAGTCCGGACCAGATGTCAGTTTTCGCTCCTGACTGCCCTGCATCACCGCCAGCTGGTGGTTTTATAAATTTTATCCTTTTCCTGGCAGCTCCAGTGGCGGTAGAAAATGAAGGAGGAGTTGTTGGCAGGTCACATTCCGCTTGACTTGACAATTGTCTCACCAGCAGGTCTTTGAACATCTGCAGACTTGTGTCTGCCGGAAAGAGAGAGACAACGTAGGCTTTAAACCTAGGATCGAGCACGGTGGCCAAAATGTAGTGCTCTGATTTCAACAGATTGACCACCCGTGAATCCTGTTTAAGCGAATTAAGGGCTCCATCCACAAGTCCCACATGCCTAGTGGAATCGCTCCGTTTTAGCTCCTAATTCAATCTCTCCAGCTGCTTCTGCAAAAGCCTGATGAGGGGAATGACCTGACTCAGGCTGGCAGTGTCTGAACTGACTTCACATGTGGCAAGATCAATGGGTTGCAGAACCTTACACAACGTTGAAATCATTTTCCACTGCGCTTAAGTCAGGTGCATTCCCCTTCCTTTGCCTATATCGTAAGCAGATGTATAGGCTTGAATGGCCTTTTGCTGCTCCTCCATCCTCTGAAGCATATAGAGGGTTGAATTCCAACTCGTTACCACCTCTTGCTTCAGCTGTTGGTGGGGAATGTTTTAGGAGTGTTTGCTGGTGTTCCAGTCTTCGGCACGCGGTGGCTGAATGCCGAAAGTGGCCCGCAATTCTTCGGTCTACCGACAGCATCTCTTGCATGCCCCTGTCGTTTTTTTTTAAATTCTGCACCACCAAATTCATTGTATGTGCAAAACATGGGACGTGCTGGAATTTGCCCACATGTAATGCACGCACAATATTGGTGGCGTTGTCCGATGTCACAAATCCCCAGGAGAGTCCATTTGGGGTTAGCCATTCTGCTATGATGTTCCTTAGTTTCCGTAAGAGGTTGTCACCTGTGTTCCTCTTATGGAAAGCGGATATACAAAGCGTAGCTTGCCTAGGAATGAGTTGACGTTTGCGAGATGCTGCTACTGGTGCCACCGCTGCTGTTGTTGCTGCGGGAGGCAATACATCTACCCAGTGGGTTGTCACAGTCATATAGTCCTTAGTCTGCCCTGCTCCACTTGTCCACATGTCCGTGGTTAAGTGGACATTGGGTACAACTGCATTTTTTAGTACACTGGTGACTCTTTTTCTGATGTCTGTTTACATTCTTGGTATCGCCTGCCTAGAGAAGTGGAACCTAGATGGTATTTGGTACCGGGGACACACTACCTCAAGAAATTCTCTAAGTCCCTGTGAACTAACAGCGGATACCGGATGCACGTCTAACACCAACACAGCTGCCAAGGCCTGAGTTATCAGCTTTGCATCAGGATGACTGCTGTGATATTTCATCTTCCTCGCAAAGGACTGTTGGACAGTAATTTGCTTACTGGAAGTAGTACAAGTGGTCTTCCGACTTCCACTCTGGGATGATGATCAACTCCCAGCAGCAACAACAGCAGCGCCAGCAGCAGTAGGCATTACACTCAAGGATCCATCGGAGGAATCCCAGTCAGGAGAGGACTCGTCAGACTTGCCAGTGACATGGCCTCCAGGACTATTGGCGTTCCTGTCTAAGGAGGAAATTGACACTGAGGGAGTTGGTGGTGTGGTTTGCAGGAGCTTGGGTACAAGAGGAAGAAGGGATTTAGTTGTCAGTGGACTGCTTCTGCTGTCACCCAAAGTTTTTGAACTTGTCAATGACTTCTGATGAATGCGCTCCAGGTGACGTATAAGGGAGGATGTTCCTAGGTGGTTAACGTCCTTACTCCTACTTATTACAGCTTGACAAAGGCAACACACGGCTTGACACCTGTTGTCCGGATTTGTGGAGAAATAATTCCACACCGAAGAAGTGGCTTTTTGGTATTTTGCCCAGGCATCACAATGGGCTTCTTCATCCCACAAACTACAGGTGTTTTCCCAGGTGTCTGACTTAAACAAACCACCTCTCCATCAGAATCCTCCTGGTCAATTTTCCCCTCAGCGCCAGCAACACCCATATCCTCATCCTGGTGTACTTCAATTTACTATCAAGAACTGGACTGTGGGTGCTCCTTCCAGCACTTGCAGGGGGCGTGCAAACGGTGGAAGGAGTCACCTCTTCCCGTCCAGTGTTGGGAAGGTCAGGCATCGCAACCGACACAATTGGACTCTCCTTGGGGATTTGTGATTTAGAAGAACTCGCAGTTATTTGCTGTGCTTTTGGCATCTTAACTCTTTTCATTTTTCTAGCGGGAGGATGACTGCTTCTATCCTCATGTGAAGCTGACCCACTAGTCATGAGGAGAGGGCCTTAGCCGTTCCTTGCCACTCCGTGTCGTAAATGGCATATTGGCAAGTTTACGCTTCTCCTCAGACGCTTTTAATTTAGATTTTTGGGTCATTTTTCTGAACTTTTGTTTTTTGGATTTTACATGCTCTCTACTATGACATTGGGCATCGGCCTTGGCAGACGACGTTGATGGCATTTCATCATCTCTGCCATGACTAGTGGCAGCAGCTTCAGCACTAGGTGGAAGTGGATCTTGATCTTTCCCTATTTTACCCTCCACATTTTTGTTCTCCATTTTTTAATGTGTGGAATTATATGCCAGCTGCAAGATACAGCAATGCACTACTGTACTGTACTGTACTACTATATACTGCTGGTCACCACAATGCAGCACTGTACTACTATATACTGGTCCCCACAATGCAGCACAGATATTGAGCACTGATCCGGAGAATAGAACTGAGTCTGACACGGAGCTGCAAAGTGCAGCAATGGACAACTGTACTGTACTACTATATACTGGTGGTCTCCACAATGCAGCACTGTACTACTATATACTGGTCCCCACAATGCAGCACAGATATTGAGCACTGATCCGGAGAATAGAACTGAGTCTGACACGGAGCTGCAAAGTACAGCAATGGACAACTGTACTGTACTACTATATACTGGTGGTCCCCACAATGCAGCACTGTACTACTATATACTGGTCCCCACAATGCAGCACAGATATTGAGCACTGATCCGGAAAATAGAACTGAATCTGACACTAAGCTGCAAGATACAGCAATGGACAGCTGTACTGTACTACTATATACTGGTGGTCACCACAATGCAGCACTGTACTACTATATACTGGTCCCCACAATGCAGCACACTGAGCACAGATATTGAGCTTTTCAGGCAGAGAACGTAGCCACGTCCTCTCCGCTCAATCGACAATGCACGAGTGAAAATGGCGGCGACGCGTGGCTCTTTATATGGAATCCGAATCTCGCGAGAATCCGGCAGCGGGATGATGATATTTCCCCCCGTTCGGGTTTTGCGTGTTAGGCGGGAAGAACCGAGGCTGCCTCGGACCCGTGTAAACCACGTGAAGTTCGGGGGGGGGGGGGGTCGGATCTCGACGAACCGAACCCACTCATCTCTTAGTCTAACTAATAGATCCTACTCAGATTTTTTTCCATGAGGACGAACAATACGTCCAGTATTACATTTTCAGGGGATTTCATTAATCATTATTTGAAGTATTTACCCCATTTATTTTAGAGTCTAGTATTGAATAATAAAAGCTATGTTTTAACAACTAATAAACATTTGATCACTTTATGAATACTATTATAGAGTGCTCCAAACAAAGGAATTTTCTTCTTTCTTCGATAAGGTGTGGGCTCTACCCAGGGCCGGCTCTAGGCATGTTCCAATAGAGCGGCCGACAGGGCGCCGCACTTTATGGGCGCCGCTAGCTCTGGCCGACATATTGGAACCTGGCTGGAGCCTGGAGCACCTGCAGCAAACAGTGATCAGCGTCCGTCCATGATCCATCCATTCCCGGGCCGGCCCGCCTCCTAGTAGTGTAGCGTAGCCTATTAAACAACAGCAGTGGGCGGCTGACTGTGTGTGCAGTGTGCTGCCCTGGCTGTGCCGATGACTCATCATGAGGGGAAGTGCTGTGGGCGGGCCGCGAACTGAATCAAAACTACCCTGTATGCACGCTCTGCGGCGGCAGCGGCACCGGCGTCTGACAGGTATTGGGGGGGTAGGTGAATCATTTATGGATGGCACTGTGGGGGCATTTATCTGGCACTGTGGGGGCATTTATCTGGCACTGTGGGGGCATTTATCTGGCACTGTGGGGACATTTTTCTGGCACTGGGGGCATTTATCTGGCACTGTGGGGTCATTTATCTGGCACTGTGGGGTAATTTATCTGGCACTGTGGGGGCATTTATCTGGCACTATGGGGGCATTTCTGTGTCTGGCACTGTAGGGGCATTTATGTAGGGACATATCTGGCACTGTGTGGCCATTTATGTATCTGGCATTGCTGGGGGGGCATGTCATGTGTTGCTGGCACTGCTAGGGGCATATCTGGCACTGTGGGGGCATTTATCTGGCACTGTGGGGTCATATCTGGCACTGTGGGGGCATTTATGTAGCACTGTGGGGTCATATCTGGCACTGTGGGGGCATTTATGTAGCACTGTGGGGGCATTTATGTAGCATTGGGGTCATATCTGGCACTGTGGGGGCATTTATCTGGCACTGTGGGGGCATTTATCTGGCACTGTGGGGGCATTTATCTAGCACTGTGGGGGCATTTATCTAGCACTGTGGGGCTTTTCTGTATCTGGCACTGTGGGGGCATTTCTGTATCTGGCACTGTGGGGGCATTTATGTAGGGACATATCTGGCACTGTGTGGCCATTTATGTATCTAGCATTGCTGGGGGGCATGTCATGTGTTGCTGGCACTCCTGGGGGGCATGTCATGTGTAGCTGGCACGGCTGGGGAGCATATCATGTAGTGTTCCCGCTAGGCGTCTGTGGCTAGGCAATGTGTCTAACGTGCTCTGCCTGGCGCAAAGTGTCTAACGTGCTCTTCCTGGCGCAAAGTGTCTAACGTGCTCCTGCCTGGCGCAAAGTGTCTAGGAGGTTCTACCTGGTGCAGTGTGTATTAACACACTGTGTGGTGTAATGCGAATTGCCACTATTATGTGGCCACGCACCTTCCCCACGAAGCAACGCCCCTAAATTTTTGCAGCGCGCCTCCGGCGCGCACTGTCCATGCTTTACCATGTAGTTGAATGAGCACCAAACATTACAGTATGTACATCATTTTGCCCTCCTAACTTAAAAATGTGACCTCCCTGCCCTAAAAAGTGAACACTATTGTGTAGCTGGCACTGCTGGGGAGCATATTGTGTGTAGCTGGCACTGCTGGGGGGCATATCATGTCTATCTGGCACTGCACATCGTGTATCTGGCACTATACTGGAGACATTGTGTGTAAGGAACACTACTGTGGCTGTTATGTGTAAGGCTGCTAATTGTGTGCGTAGAGGGGGTGTGAAAACATATTTATTTATAGTCTAATAATAGGAAGTTATGAGGCCACACCCACTTTCCAAGAGGCCACGTCCACTTTTCCTGGAGCGCGAGCGCCTAAGGCGCACGCATGGTGGGGGGGGGGGGGGGGCGCTTTTACATGTTTTCGCTCAGGGTGCTAGTAGGCCTGGAGCCGGCCCTGGCTCTACCACACATATCGAATAATAGTGTATTTGCTACATAATTCCTGGAGCACCTCCAACATAACGAATAGCCATCCATTGGGATTTATTCATGTTAGTTGTTTTTTCTAATTAATATTTATAGGACAGGCTGGTGCGAGATACCTCTTTTGGTTACTCATTTAAAGTAGCCAGACTGCTGAACTTATACTACATTTAAGAAGACCTGTGAGTGTCATCCCCATTTTCTACTATTTGTCTATACTGGATGGCACAAGGGTCATTACGCTGGATGGAGCTAGGAGTGCCGGTCATCACTGCTTTTATTTATTTATATATATATATATATATATATATATATATATATATATATAAAATCATCTGTGTTATCTGCCTTCTTATTCAGTGCATGATGCTTTCCCTCATCACCAGTGCATTGTGCTTCCTCTCCATCAGATCAGCCACATACAGTAGCTCACACATCGGCTTTTTGAGCGATCAACCATCTAATTTTTGGAAAAAAAATTGTTGGTGGATTTTAAACACACTGTTTAGTAAATCTGGAGTTTTTATACTTCTAATGGGAAATATACTGATGGCGCTTTGATGTGCAATTACAGTATATTCTCATGTGTGATTTCTCTGCAGTTTTGTGGCAGGTAAGAGCATAGTGAATCTGCATGATGGAATCCCACTGGTAAACCGCAGCAAAATAACTAGGATTTCAAACCTGCTGCTTAATAAATCTTCCCCTAGGCTTCTATATGGCGTCTATCATTTATTGTGATTGCTCTAACCTTAACATATAGTTTAAACTAGCTTATCAACAAAAAATAATGACACGGACACCAACTGTGTTAGATTTAATAGGTCATTGTATTTATTAATTGGATGACCCTAAACATAGGGATGGCAAGGAAAACACTACAATGGCCAGCTCCAGTCAAATATATCATACAATTTGTAGTTGACTGAGATGCCCCCAACTGTAAATGGTGGTGACTGAAACGCCCTAACTATATATAAGCATAACTTGTGCTGTGAAGGACTCACAGCACAAGTTCCAGCACAAGTTCCTGTGAAGGACTCAATGGCCATTTTCCCCCCCTCAGGAGCAGGACAACACCGGCCGTCCATCAAAGGGGTAAGTGCCCCACAGCGACCACTTATGCTACATTTCACCGCTGGCCGTAGCACGTTCCTGCCACCACCAGGTTCACAAACTGCAGCCTGCCATCCAAAGAACAAGACTAAATCTAACTATATAAACCTTATTCCAGAAAGGAAAAGATACCCTTAAGGAACACACTAACACCCAATTTGGAAAGATGCACCACATCCTTCCTGAAATAGTAGGGACTCTGAAGCACCTGTCTACCAACAGGGTGCTGCTCGGCCCAAAACGCATAAGAGTGGCCTACCACCCAGACCTGTTTGCAAGGGTCATTGGGAGCTGTGACATAAATATAACCTGATGGAAAATTTAAAAGTGTGTGCAAATGACAAAAAGCAAATAAACCTTAAACAAACTGTGAATAGCAACCCAAACGCAGGAGAAAAGTTAAAAAAAAAACCCTCCCGCGGACCTTGAGAAACAGCCAATTGTAATTAGGCCCCCTCGGAGGAAAAATTTTAAATTCTCTGCGCACCCTCGATTCCTGAATGCTAGCCATTCGCAAACCGACGGGTAAACAATGTTTTGGGTTGGCACAAATGGCGCAACATCTAACATTATCTAACCTGAACATAGGACCTAAAAGCCGCGGACTTCCAACAGCCCATATCCTGTATGGCTGCCGTAGAAAGGCCGCTAGCCACAGCACAAGTAGCGGCCCCTATTCGGAATGAGTGCATCCCATAAACAACGCTGTTAAGCCCCAATGCACATAAACAACGTTTCAACACTGCAGCGAACTAAAACCTGGCGGGAGGCAGGGAATCCTTGTGTAGCAAGAGTTGGGAGTCACCCGGAGGCCGTAAGGGCAAGTACATGTGCGCCAACCAAACCGAGCATTACTCCGATTCCGTTTGACTCTTCAGAGTCACCCAACGCCCTCGGCCCAACTGGTCCATCTTGGAACAAGGTATCTTGCACAACACCATCTCCAGCTGGCATACCACGTCCGTAAACAACAGACCGATATACTTCGACCGTTTATTTGATGCCACTAATTCACTGACCCGGAAAGCACCAAAAAATGCCCAAGAATAAGCTAATCTGAATAGGGCTTCCTCAAATTCGGATCAGTTACTGCAGTGAGAATCGCCAACAATTCGTGCAACAAATGCAAATCTATGGGCCTGTGTGAATCCGCGGGAGGGGGGCTTTCTTTCGCCCAGCCCTTTAAGGCTTTGGACAGGACATAACACTTAGTGGGATCGGTCTCACGCCGCAAGTGAGCGTGGAACAAAATACCGGTTAACACAGATCTCATGGCCGCTTTGACCTACCCTGTTTGTAAAGGTCCCAAACGAAAGCCATTAACAGCTCCTCCTCTGAATTTACCCTCTCCAACAAAACTAGTGTGATAAGACTCCCAGTCTTGCCAGGCTGCAGAATATGCCCGATGAGTCGATGGAGCCAAAGATTTCTGTGACAAGTCCGCTATGCCTGATCTATAATCTGCCAGACATAAAGCAGACATGTCAGCCCCAAAGCCTCAGCTCCCAGGGGCCAATTCGCGAAATCCAAGGAAGCTGAAACATGATAAAGCTTCTGCAATGCCATTATCCACCCCTGGCACAAGTCGCGCAACATATTTAATGTTGAAATCCATGAATCTCAACAAACGCAAAGCTTGGGGTACAGAGGAACATTGGTTGTTGTTGGCCTGCACCGCACCCAAATTGTCGCACCAGAACGTGATGGTATGATTCGAAATTTGGGAGCCCATAATTCCACTGCTAAGATTACAGGAAAAAGTTCCAACAATAACAAATTTGTCGTAAAGCCTTGAGAGACCCATGAAGGAGGCCAGGGAGCAAAACACCACTCTCCCTGAAAGAACGCCCTGAAACAAGTGGACCCTGCAGCATCTGTGAATAACTGCAGGTGGGCATTAGAGACAGGCCGGAGGGGTCACAGCAATTCCAAATTAAAGTCAACTAAGAAAGGGGACCAAACTCTCAGGTCATCTTTGATCTCTCTGGACAATCGAAAGGTGTGATGCGCCCCAAACACTCCCGCAGTGGCCCTCTCCAGTTTACAGCAGAAAACCCTCCCTGTGGGGATAACCCTACAGGCAAAATTGAAAGAGCACAGAAGTGACTGAACCTGACACAGCCTGACCCTGCTTTTGCCAAAACAGTCCTGTATTTGGCTCAAAAGCTTCTGAATCTTGTTGGCCAGAATGCGACAGCAACCCACTGCTGTATCCACCTTGATACCCAGGTAGGACAGGCAGCATGTGGGAGCTTCGGTCTTGTCTTGGGCTATGGGGACCCCCAACCTAGCAAACAGGGTATATGCATAAAACAATAACTCCTGGCAAACGTTGCTATCTCTTGGCCCTATAAAGAGAAAATCGGCACAAGAGATAGAACATCCCATGGGCAAACATCTGTCAATATAGTACCTACCGCCCAACTGAAAACTCATAAACCTAAATGAGTCAGGGTAAGGAATCGAAAAGTCTACCTCAATGTCTTCCTTTGCCAACAGGGCATGGGGGCCAAAGCCCCATATCAACTCCAGGGCCTCGTCAAACAACTGATAACGGACCCTGCAGGATTCCTGAAAGATGGAGTCGTTAATGGAACCCCCATGAGGATGAGACAGGTGTTGTATCAAGCGGAATTTACTGGGGACCTTCTTGGGCACTACCCCTAAGGGGGAATGCACAAACCCGGCAGAGGTATGCCGTCAAAAGGTCCGCACATGCATCCCAATTGTACCTCCGCCTCCACCTTTTATCTCACCACATGAGGGGGAAGTACCTCACCGACATCAAATTCCTGCGTGACGTAAACTGGAACGTATCGGAAATGGGTAAGTGGAAGCCGTAACAAAAACCATCCAACGAGAACTCGGCATCAACTTTATTAGGATAACTAAGCAAACACTTAGCCAGTTCATGTACAGCTATGGGAGAAGGGGCTTTACTTAGCACCTCCGCTAACCTCTCCCTGCACTGGCTGGTGGCCCCCGCCGCTGACTTGCAACCTTTGGCCGGGTGACTAGCTCCGCAAATCCTACAGGAGTGTCGAAAACGACACTTTGTGCCCCTGTTGCATTTTGAGTCATTAAACACAAAACACAACCCTTTACCCTGGGGGCCCACGGTATTCTTAGCATCCACAGATGTCTTTTTTCCCGGGGCTTCCGTAGTGGCTTTGCTTTGGTTGGTGACCTCAAGCCAGACTTCAACGTCTTTTGAAACCCAAAGGCAGTGTCTGGCTACCGTCCTGATTTTTACGAAATTTATCATCATAATCTCTCCTAACAGTGCCCTTGTACTTCAAAAACATCTCATTAATCAGGAATAAATATTTCCCAACATTCTTATGCTCTCCTGGCCTGGTGTCCAAATAACATGAGAAAAAAATACAAAAGCCCCGTAACCAGTGGTGAAAACTCCTAAATTCATTCTCACCAATTCCACACGGTTTCTTCGCCTTATCGAAGTCCTACTTCATGTTCTTCGTAAGGGTGAAGACATCCAGATGTTTCCCCTTATTAATCCTCTCCCTCATCCGTTTACTCAAACCCCTGGTCACCACAGTGTTGGCACAATGTACCATTTCTGTAAACAAAGGGGGCTCCGCGGGAGTAGCCAACTTTGTTGGCTGTTTCCGCTTGCCAACCTTCTTTGCCACTGCACGGGCAACCAATTTCACTAGCTTGCGCTGGCACTTGGGGAAATCCAACCCATCGCTGCTGGATGAAGAATCGGACGAGGAACCATCAGATGATGTTTGAGAAACCTCCTGGTAACCTGATCCAGGGGGGCCCGAAATCTCGGATGCGTCCGCTGGCTGAACACCAGTGGAGACAGAAGCCACTCCATCCATAGTGACCGACTCCATAGCCACATGTCTATCCAAGTCCTGCACCGACAATGCACTGGCTGCAGCGTCAGGGATAGAAACAACAGGGGTTAGGTCTTCAGATAACCCTGCCATCACTCCAGAAGGAGTGGGAGCAGTGGGTTGCAAACCATTAGCAACTAAAACTGCTGCAGGAAGCGCAAGCGGACCGGAAGATGACACCTGAGCCGGCAATGCGCCAGCCGGAGGGGGTCACAAAGGCGAACTGCCGGCTTGACTGTATTGTGGGAAGGCCGGTCCTACCGCACCATAAACTCCGAGCCAGGGGTACCCAAAAGGCTACGACTGCTGCGCAGGGGGATACATGTGCTGCCAGTATGGCAGATGACTATAATTGGCCATGGGTAGCGCAGCTTGTCTGAATGACCCTATTAGAGCCGGAATACTGGGAGTGTGGCAAAAATATTGAGCTTTTCCTGTTGACCAAACTTACTGAACCACTTGAGGAGTGGAGACTAACGGGGACAACATCGGGGTGCCGGAGTGCGACATAGGCAGCTGAAAGTACTGTTGGTGCACACTTCTGGTTGCGGTGTATGCCTGCAAACCTGACCCAGCCACCGAATGACCGCCGCCAGCCATGGGCCCATATGCAGACACAACAGCCGGCTGAAAAGGTACAGAAAAAGCAGCTGCCATTGAGCCATTAGTGTGAGGCAGCTGCAAACTACCAGAATGAACAGCAGGTGGCGGACTAACACCATCCAAAATGGTGCCTGCAACCTGCTGTCCATGCTGCCTAAATGGTTGATTCTATTTCGGAGTGGGAGAAGGGACCTTCTGACGTACCTAGGGGAGGAGACACGTCACCAGGGGGAGGAGCTACGGGCGAAAAGGGTACCCGAAAAGTACCCTCGCGGGCTCGCTTCGCTCGCCACACTTCGGGCTCGGTGGCTCGCTTCGCTCGCCACCTGATTACTAAAGGTAATAGTTGGTGGCGTGGATAGTAGAGGAACTATCCCGCTGGCCTAGCTCCTCCCCCTTGTGTCGTAACTCCTCCCCCTTACGGAAAAGGTCCCTTAGCCCACTTGATTCTAGCATCTACCCTGCCTATATGGAGAACCTAAAATGGTGGATGCAGTAGCAGCCGCAATTGCTGGGGATGCGGCCCCAACCTGACCCCCAGACCAGGCTGCTGGCTGCCCGGCCCCAAGGGAACTATCATGAGTGCCCACAGCTGAGGACGCAGTCCGGGGCCTATCACTACCGGGCGCGGCTCCTGTAGCCGCCACAGGGACGACCGGGAGGCCCGCACCCCACCCGTTGTATATAGAGACGCCCGTGGATGCCCAGTCCTCAGCACTCGTGTCACTGCTGCTCACACCGGAATCCACACGGTGGGTCCCGCTAACTGTAGGACCATCCGAGCCACTCGGCACTCCAGGTCCCTGGGCTAATGAGGTCACGGCCGGAGCAGGGAGCGCAGTAGCGCCCGGCGCCTGCTCTCCAGCCGCGCCCTCATCGCGCCCATTTGAGCCACAGATGTGGAGGTAGCCGGGGAGCCCAGCACATGATCCTTGTACTCGGCAGCAGCAGCCCGGCCATGGGCGTTCTGCTGAGGGGGAGCTGCGTCAGCTAGGCTGTGGGGGGAGCAGGAGATGCGCCGTGGCCTGGGCATGATAAACTAAAGAGCAGCGTGGACTAAATGAGCTGGGAGTGTAAGGGGAGATTTAACAGGGGAGAAAAATTAAGGAACAGGAGTGGAAGCAAGGAGTGAGAGTATGAGAAAATAAATCAAGAAAGGAAAATATCAAAAGGTACAGTATGCAATGCAATGTGACACAGATGTACTCAGCCCTCCAAACTGACAAGAGGGCTTAAATCACTCATACCTCTCCTTATAAAGGATACTAAAGCCCTCCTACCCTCTCCTACTGATAGGCCAAGCCTAAACCAATAATAAACAACCTAATACCCTTAATCTGCCTAGCAACATAGCCTAACTAACCAATCACAAAAATCAAAGACTCATATGTTTTTGGGCCTATTCAGCTCTCTCCCATTTTAGTTAATTGTGTAAATGTCACTTATGTTCATTTATGGTTTCATGACTAATCCCATCCCTTCTCTCCTTCCCGACAGCACAGAACGGTTTACATTACTTCATAGAAATTCTGCTAATCATACAGGTTTCCTTGGTGAGAAGGGGGGAAAAAATCAAGGTGGAATTATTATCAATTACTGGGGTGAGTGGCTCTCTGCTAAGGAAGAAAGTAGGCAGAGGAACTTACATGCGCTTATGTCTATTGGATGTTCACCAGTACTATGAATCTCTGATCTTGATATCACCTGCAGAAAATGGTAATAGTGTTATAAGACAAGTGTTAATTAAAAATTACACAAACAGAAACAGATTCAGGGTTTGGAGCAAAACAAGCGACAAACAAAAAAGATAATTTACATCTTGACAAAGCCATGCTGCACTACAGCAGGGCACACTTACAAATCTGAAGAGAGATTTAGAATTGGGAGGGGTGTGTTTTATCTGAACTCTAAATTGTAGTATAAAAATAGCGCTGCCCAAGGTACTGTATGTACATGTCAAAGCAAAGGCAGCCGGTACTTACCCTAATAATGTTCAATTACCCCTTCCCCCTTGTCTTGCAACATCGCTTGATCTTTGACTTGCTTTGCTTCCAAACAGGTGGCAGCTACAGAGGTAGAGCTGCAGGTAAGTTCAATTTTTTAAATAGGGGAGCCACACCATCTGCCACCAACTGCCATTTCAAACTGACTCACTGGCAGTTGGTGAGGCTCCGCTACTTGAAAAGTGAACTGACCTGCAGCCCTAACTCTGGAGCCGCCCCTGCTCGCAACTCTGAGTCAGCCTTTTGAAGAGTATGATTGCTGTAATTTGGACGTATAGGTTTTATAATAAGTTTTAAAGCCAAACTAAAGCTCATGAAATTATTTATTTCCATGATCATTGATCTTGGCCCATTCCTTCACTAAGGTTCCTACTATGATAGCACCAGCTGCTGCCACCACCGAAATCACCAGTTACGTAGACGTTCCTCTCCAAGCTCTTCCGATACTCACCATGTGGATGAAATTGGCAGTGGTTTCACCTTCCTTCAGGGAATCTTTGCTAAATGAATATTGAATGTTAAGATCATAAGTATGTCCACATTGCAGCTCTTCTTTGAGACTCTGTATCTGAATATAGCTATTGGTCCGGGAATAGAACCGCGTGATTGAGTAATAGTCATTTGCGTAACTAGGCACTATCCAGTTGGAGTCATAGCGCTGTTCTGGGTTCTTGTAAATTACCTGGATGGAGTGAAGATAGAGTCATACATTCTCATACAATGGTAAATGCTTATTAGCAGAAATCTGGTCCATGCAAGTGAATTGAGAAGGACAGACAGGTACAAAGGACACTTTCACAAGATCTCCTAGAAACTGTTCGGTCAATTCACAGACATAGCTATTGTTTGCCAGCCAGTGATCATAATTATTACTTCTGACCCTATCCTATTCACAGTAACACATTCCATTGTTTGTGGGTATTATGACTGCATATGCAGCAATGGCTATATAACTTGGGCATCTGGTCAGGATTACAGCAGTCCGGAATACTGACAGCGTGATACTGACAGTAAGTACAGGGGTTATGCACTAGGCGGAGGGTTAGGGTTAGGCAGCGGGGAGGGAGGGTATGGGGGGGGGGGTAAGGCTAAGCTGCACTGGAGAAAAGTTAGGGTTAGCCTGTGGGAGGGGACATTTAGAGTTAGGCTGCGAGATGGGAGGGTTAGGCTTACGCTGTAGGATGGGTGGGTTAGGGGTAGGTTATAGTACTTACCAGGATCTGTTTGTATTTTTACCTTTGGGGTGCCGCTGACAGCACTCTGACGCTTGGGAAAGTGACTGCCGGGATTTTGATATAAACCCATAGTTTATACTAGAGATGAGCGGGTTCGGTTTCTCTGAATCCGAACCCGCCCGAACTTCAGGTTTTTTTACACGGGGCCGAGCGGCTCGGATCTTCCCGCCTTGCTCGGTTAACCCGAGCACGCCCGAACGTCATCATCCCGCTGTCGGATTCTCGCGAGGCTCGGATTCTATCGCGAGACTCGGATTCTATATAAGGAGCCGCGCGTCGCCGCCATTTTCACACGTGCATTGAGATTGATAGGGAGAGGACGTGGCTGGTGTCCTCTCCGTTTAGACTAGAGTACTAGAGAGAGACACAAATTTTGGGGAGCATATTATTAGGAGGAGTACTACTTGCTGCAGATAGTGTGACCAGTGACCACCAGTTTAATTAATCCGTTCTCTGCCTGAAAAAAAACGATACACAGTGTGACACAGTCACATACCATATCTGTGCTCAGCCCAGTGTGCTGCATCATATGTAATACTGTATATCATTATCTGACTGTGCTGAGTGCTCACTGCTCACACAGCTTAATTGTGGGGGAGACTGGGGAGCAGTTATAGCAGGAGTACATATTTTAAGTACAGTGCACACTTTTGCTGCCAGAGTGCCACTGCCAGTGTGACTGACCAGTGACCACTGACCACCAGTATTGTGATTGTCTGCTGACCACCAGTATAATTGTGATTGTCTGCCTGAAAAAGTTAAACACTCGTCGTGTGGTGTTTTTATAAACGCATTCTGCAGACAGTGTCCAGCAGGTCCGTCATTACATAATATATACCTGTCCGGCTGCAGTACTAGTGTGATATATATATATATTTTAATTTTATCTCATTATCATCCAGTCTATATTAGCAGCAGACACAGTACGGTAGTCCACGGCTGTAGCTACCTCTGTGTCGGCAGTCGCTCGTCCATCCATAATTGTATACCACCTACCCGTGTTTTTTTTTTTTTCTATCTTCTTGATACTAGTAGCTTACTTTAGGAGTCTGCAGTGCTGACAGACAGTGTCCAGCAGGTCCGTCATTACATAATATATACCTGTCCGGCTGCAGTACTAGTGTGATATATATATATTTTAATTTTATCTCATTATCATCCAGTCTATATTAGCAGCAGACACAGTACGGTAGTCCACGGCTGTAGCTACCTCTGTGTCGGCAGTCGCTCGTCATCCATAAGTATACTAGTATCCATCCATCTCCATTGTTTACCTGAGGTGCCTTTTAGTTGTGCCTATTAAAATATGCGTCATGTGCTGTTTGGGGAGTATTTTTTTGAAGGGCCATCCTGCGTGACACTGCAGTGCCACTTCTAGATGGGCCAGGTGTTTGTGTCGGCCACTAGGGTCGCTTATCTTACTCACACAGCTACCTCATTGCGCCTCTTTTTTTCTTTGCGTCATGTGCTGTTTGGGGAGTGTTTTTTGGAAGGGCCATCCTGTGTGACACTGCAGTGCCACTCCTAGATGGGCCAGGTGTTTGTGTCGGCCATTAGGGTCGCTTAGCTTACTCACACAGCTACCTCATTGCGCCTCTTTTTTTCTTTGCGTCATGTGCTGTTTGGGGAGTGTTTTTTGGAAGGGCCATCCTGCGTGACACTGCAGTGCCACTCCTAGATGGGCCAGGTGTTTGTGTCGGCCACTAGGGTCGCTTAGCTTAGTCATCCAGCGACCTCGGTGCAAATTTTAGGACTAAAAATAATATTGTGAGGTGTGAGGTGTTCAGAATAGACTGAAAATGAGTGGAAATTATGGTTTTTGAGGTTAATAATACTTTGGGATCAAAATGACCCCCAAATTCTATGATTTAAGCTGTTTTTTAGTGTTTTTTGAAAAAAACACCCGAATCCAAAACACACCCGAATCCGACAAAAAAAATTCGGTGAGGTTTTGCCAAAACGCGGTCGAACCCAAAACACGGCCGCGGAAACGAACCCAAAACCAAAACACAAAACCCGAAAAATTTCAAGTGCACATCTCTAGTTTATACCCCAAGTTCTACAATGTTTTGTACTTTTTTCCTAGTTTAGTTGCACAGTTTCGGCGTATGTACTTTGTACTATATACAGGTTAATGGGAACTAACCATTTTGGTTATACAGTAACTGAAGTATTCTAGACCACTATGTAAATAGGGCCAGGGGACAAATGAGACAGGACAGTTACAGCTCAAGTAATGTTTTATGGGGAATGGTCTCTTTGAGTAATATCTGCTGCTGCTGTCATCCTGCATCCACTCACCTGAATGTTAAATGATGAATCTACTAAATCAGATGTTTCAAGATCATACTGAGCGGTGCCATTCCCATCGGTGGTCAGATTCTGAAGAGTCAGTCCATTAAGTTGCAGTTCTACTGGTTGGTTAGCTAAAGGCTTTCCAACACTATCTTTTACTAGAATCTGTAGGTTTGCAAAGTATAAATGTAAGATAAACCATGCAAGAGGGAACCAGTAATATAGGTAAGTAGACTGACAGGTCATGAAGGTGGGGTGATGTCACAGAACATGGTAAAATAGTTTAGAGGGTGAAAATGTACATAATGCATTAAACAATTAATAAATGTAAATACTCTCATCAGTTCTTAAAGTGGTCTTGGAGAGGTGGTGGAACTAATTTCACCCACCACCTCCCCCTCCCCCTCTCATTAGGCAGAGCCAGGACCAGTACTAAGGATTAGGCATGGCATGGTCTCAAGGATTTGTGTGGTCACACAATAGTACCCCCAATTCAAATTGCGCCTCACCGCAGAACAATTTTATTCACATTACACCGCATGTAGTGCCCCTGATTTATATTACACCACATAGTAGTGCCCCTTATTCACGTTACAACACACAGTACTGCCCATTATTCACATTACATCAAACATTATTGCCCCTTATTCACGTTATGTCACTCAGTAGTGTCCCTTATACACAATATTCACAGTAGTGGTGTTCCTTACACAAAATGCCCACAGTAGTGGTGCATATACACGTAATGCCCACAGCAGTGCCCCTTATAAAATCTCTTCCTCTATCACCCCAGCAGCTCACTGCCCATGTCCCCCCAGCAGCTCTATGCCCTGTGTCCCTCCAGCAGATTCCCTGCCTCTCTGTGGTCTTCCAGTCCCCTCTCAACTTGTCTTCAGCCTGCACAGAACCTACTCCTCTTAGTGGCTTTTCTCCATTTCAGCAGCGGGGATGCCATGACATCACTTACACTGTGCCAGAAAATGAAGCCACTGGGACCTGAGGAGGGGATGAACGCTGTCCTACTGACACAGCTTATGCGAGTACCAGGAGGGGAGGACCATGGACTAGCCAGGACCTGAGGAAGGGGGAGGTAGCTCATCAGTGACACTAGCGCAGCCCGCATCATCTATTTACAAGGGTGGTGGAGCAGACTTTCCTGTTGGAGTTAGTGTGCAGGGCAATGGAGGAGGTGGAACTAGCTTCCCCTACCATTACAGGTAGTGGAACTCAGTTCCATACCGTCCCTCACTTTAACCCCTGACCCTCATCTAAAGAGAGCAAGGATATTTCTTAAACAGAATTGTCTCACCTCCACATGATAAGGAAATCCCTGTTTGTAATATGGCGACATAAGATTCCGATTAAAGGAGGCTGTGGCCAATTGGGAGGTGATACTGATGTATTTGGATTCAGTCGTTTGGACCCCTTTCAGCATAAAAACACATGTAATAGAATAGAAGAAACAAATAAGAAATAAAGAAAAAAATCAGAAAGGTTAATTTGTAGACGGAGGGATACAAACAGTGCGTTATGTCACATTTACATTAATAGATTCCAAATACACTACATCAGTGGTTCCCAAATTGGGAGGGGTGCCACGGATTGGTGGTCCAGGACCAAATCAAATTATGGCCCTCATTCCGAGTTGTTCGCTCGTTGCCGTTCTTCGCAATGGAGCAATTAAGGCAAAAATGCGCATGCACATGGTTCGCAGTGCGCATGCGCTTAGTAATTTTACTAAGAACTTAGTAGATTTACTCACGGCAGAACAAAGCTTTTTCATCGTTTAAGTGATCGTAGTGTGATTGACAGGAAGTGGGCGGAAACTGGCCGTTTTCTGGGAGTGTGCTGAAAAACGCAGGCGTGTCAGGCAGAAACGCGGGAGTGTCTGCAGAAACGGGGGAGTGGTTGTCCGGACGCTGGGCGTGTGTGAGACGTCAAACCAGGAACGAAACGGCCTGAACTGATCGCTATTTGTGAGTAGGTCTCGAGCTACTCAGAAACTGCTAAGAAATTTATTTTTGCTATATTGCGAATACTTCATTCGCAATTTTACTAAGCTAAGATTCACTCCCAGATGGCGGCGGCTTAGCTTGTGCAATGCTGCTAAAAGCAGCTAACAAGCGAACAACTTGGAATTAGGGCCTTTATACGATCAATACAATAGGCAAAACAGCTGTTGGCTGGCAACATGAAATATGTGGGAAAACAAAAGTACAACCTGGCCTGTCCACCACCACATAGCTGAGCCTAAAGAGGACAGGTAAGCGCAACTTACTTCATTTCATATTTTTTCCCAATTTTCTCAATAAGAAACTTTTGACCTAGTGTTGCCATGATACAAAATACTGACACTCTAGGGCGCTGTGATTCAAGAAAGTTTACACAACAATATTTAGGAGACCCTACCCCCCACCCCCCATATACAGTATACAGAAACTAGCTTTGTCCTGCAAACTTAACATGATGACATAAGCTTGCACAGAAGACCTGGCTCTCATAAGGCAGGAAGAGGGCGCTTACTTCCCAGTATATTCCAAAACAGATGCAGTACAAAATATTAAAGCAGGGGTGTTGTGGAATTAAAAACCCCCAAAACATACTCTAATGCAAACTAAGGGGAAGATTCAACAATGAGTGATATTCTTGTTATCACTCGATACGAATTATAAATGGTGCTCAGTCAATCAGCTCCTAACTGTCATTTTTCAAACACATGACAGTTAGGAGATGATGGGCTGGAGCACCAGTTATCATTCGTATCAAGTGATAACAAGAATATCACTTGTTGTTAAATCTGCCCCTAAGTACAGTATAACATGCTTAAACCACCACCACCCAGCTAGATTGTCTCAGTTCCAAAAAAGAAGGATTTTCTGTTCAAATAAAGGACTCATGGACATGACCAGAAAATCTCACTTTGATCTGTCCCATGATTGAACGTCTCACTCGGCCTCATAAATAGACCTAATCGACAATATCCTCTTACAAAAAATCGAGGGAATGGGTATAATCTTCCAGCATAAAGGAGAGGTTTGACAGGTCATTATGGGGCTAGAAGGCCGCAGCTCTCTAACGAGTGTGGCATTGCTGTCCATGGCCAATGGATTCTCGTTCCAAGGTTAAAGATGAACAGAACGAGAACATCTAGACAAATAATTTATTTACCTGTACCCTCCTCTGTTATAGTTAACTGCATAGTGAGGGCCATCTGGTTGCCCGACTGATCAAGCTGGAAAGGAGTCAGGTCAAGGTCTCCATTAAATGTACCATTGGAGTCCAACTGTAAAGCAGATAACAAAAAATAATACATTAGTGGAGAAAGTGGTCTACCATATGCCACATTGGCACTGCCAAGCCACTACAGTAAGGGTTATTGTGGTATGAGAGAGGACACATCACTGAGGTCTAGCTAAAGTCCCACACACCACAGTGCTAAATCTGAGCCATTATTCAGAGTTGCTAGCAAGCCCCAAAAAAGTTACCAATTGGGAAAAACCATGTGCACTGCAGGTGGGGTAGATGAAACATGTGCAGAGAGAGTTAGATTTGGGTGGGGTGTGTTCAAACTGAAATCAAAATGTTAGTGTAAAAATAAAGCAGCCAGTATTTACCCTGCACAGAAACAAGATAACCCACCCTAATATAACTATTTCTGCACATGTTACATCTGCCCCACCTACAGTGCAGCATGGTTTTGCCCTATTGCCAACTTTTTTGGTTTACCAACAACTCTGAATAACCTCCCAGATCTCCATTGTCCTCACACTGTTCCTGAGCACTAATTTTCCCAACCCCATTCTCTATCATGGATCTCAGGCATGCTCAAGCATACTCCTGTATGTATACTGGGCTATTGTTGTTAAGCCTCAGTCTGTGATCATTCTGTGATCTAAACCTTAGGGACAATGCTATCATGCACAGAGTCTTTCATTGTTGTGTCTTTGGATAATCTTTTGTATACTTGAAAAACAGGCCCCAGATCCTTTGCCTTTGGTTGCCCAGTGTCTAGGAGAAGGGAGCAAAGTGGAACCCAATTACTGGCACCGACTCATTAACAGAGAGATTAGCAGTGGAAGGTCAACTCAGCACTTTCACTGTGTATACAGTCACTCTGTGGTACAACAAATGGCAAAGCTTGGTGCTGCACTGGTCTAATAGTGATTTTGGAATTAAATGGTTTATGTGAGAGTCTTTACTATTTAGAAACATCTGTACATTTTCTCTTTTTCTTTTCAAGGTTATTTGCATGGGACCTTTGGAAGGAGTTCCTACGGCCTTCCAAGAAAACACGTCCCCAATACTCCATTCTATTATACTACCGTATACTGGGGGTCATTCTGAGTTGATCGCTCACTAGCTGTTTTATAGCAGCCATGCAAACGCATAGTCACCGACCACAGGAGAGTGTATTTTCACTTTGCAAGTGTGCGAACGCCTGTGCAGCTAAGCTCTGCAAAAACATTTTGTGCAGTTTCTGAGTAGGTCTGAACTAGAGACGAGTGGGTTCGGTTCGTCGAGATCCAAACCCCCCCCGAACTTCACATGGTTTTCACGGGTCCGAGCCAGCCTCGGTCTTTCCCGAACGAGGCAAAACGTCATTATCCCGCTGTCGGATTCTCGCGATATTTGGATTCCATACAAAGAACCGCGCGTCGCCGCCATTTTCACTCGTGCATTGTAGATTGAGCAGAGAGGACGTGGCTACGTTCTCTGCCTGAAAAGCTCAATATCTGTGCTCAGTGTCAGTGCTGCATTGTGGTGACCACCAGTATATAGTACTACAGTACAGTAGCCCATTGCTGTATCTTGCTGCTCCGTGTCACTTCTAGTATCCTGAATAGTGCTCAATATCTGTGCTCAGTGTCAGTGCTGCATTGTGGTGACCAGTATATAGTAGTACAGTACAGTAGCCCAGTGCTGTTCTCGCTGCCCAGTGTCAGTTCTAGGATCCTCATCAGTGCTCAGTATCACTGGTCAGTGTCAGTGCTGCATTGTGGTGACCAGTATATAGTAGTACAGCACAGTAGCCCATTGCTGTATCTTGCTGCTCCGTGTCACTTCTAGTATCCTGAACAGTGCTCAATATCTGTGCTCAGTGTCAGTGCTGCATTGTGGTGACCAGTATATAGTAGTACAGTACAGTAGTCCAGTGCTGTTCTCGCTGCCCAGTGTCAGTTCTAGTATCCTCATCAGTGCTCGGTATCACTGGTCAGTGTCATGTCAGAACAAAATGTTTTGGAGGTTGTGGAGGTATCTTCCTCTGAGGAGTCTGTACCAGGATGGAGACAGAATGGTTGGATAGCCTAGGAAATAAGATTCCTCAGAGTTCATTAGGGCATACTCTATTAAGTTGCTTGAAAAAAGCTACGAAGAATGCTCTAGATATGGATCAGTCCATTTCATCTAGGACCCCCTCAGCTGCTAATACACAGGTCTTGCAGGCCAACACGAACATCGATGCCTTACATAGGGATTGGAATATAAAATTCAGCAATTTATCAATGCCATTAGGGATGTGTTAGAAATACCTATACAAATAGAGGAAAATTCTTGTATGCTAACTGCAAAATCATTAGTGACATTCCTGGTTTCGGAAGAGTTGAATACCCTATTTGAAAGATCCTGGTTAAACCCAGAAGAGGTTTTCACATCCCCAATAAAGTACTTAAGACATATCCCTTTCCTGAGGAGGATAGAAGGAGATGGGAGATTCCTCCCATAATGGACGTTTCAGTGTCCAGTCCATCAGGGGTAATTACATTACCTGTACCAGGCTCGGCCTCGTTAACAGAGCCAACTGACCACAAGATAGAGACAACTCTAAAATCCATTTACACGGCTACTGGAGCCACCCTCAGGCCCACTATTGCATGCACTTGGGTAGCTAGGGCTATGTTAAAATGGTCAGACAATTTAATAGTAGACCTTGATACAATCCATAGGGACGATGTTGTCTTGATTCTAGGTCATATAAAGGATTCGGATAAATTCATGGTGAAAGCCATGAGGGACATTGGGCTGATGAATTCTAGAGCATCCTCCATGGCAGTAGCGGCTCGCAGAGGTCTCTGGATCTGCCAATGGAACGCAGATGCCGAATCCAAGAGGTACCTCCCCTTCGCAGGTGAGACACCGCTTGGGGACACTCTGAATACAAATCCTTCCGCAGCACCACCTGTGAGAAGATGTAACTCTTCTTCTCTGATGCTTCCGTATATGTCCAGTGGTACTGCCATTTGATATAACTCCCGACATTACTGCCATTTAATTCCAGTGATTTTGTCATTTTCTCCCAGTGATTTGGACCAATAATACCATTGATTAGAACAAATAATTTCTGTGATATTGAGGTGTTTGTGTCGCTTAGCTTAGCCATTCAGCGACCGCCATCCAGCGACCTTGGTGCACCTCTTTTTTTCTTTGCATCATGTGCTGTTTGGGGACTATTTTTTTTAAGTGCCATCCTGTCTGACACTGCAGTGCCACTCCTAGATGGGTCAGGTGTTTGTGCCGCCCACTTGGGTCACTTAGCTTAGTCATCCAGCGACCTCTGTGCAAATTTTAGGACTAAAAATAATATTGTGAGGTGTGAGGTGTTCAGAATAGACTGTAAATGAGTGGAAATTATGGTTATTGAGGTTAATAATACTATAGGATCAAAATTACCCCCAAATTATATGATTTAAGCTGTTTTTGAGGGTTTTTTAAAAAAAACCCACCCGAATCCAAAACGCACCCGAATCCGACAAAAATTCTTAAGGGAGGCTTTGCCAAAACGCGTCCGAATACAAAACACGAGCGCGGAACCAAATCCAAAACACAAAAAGTGGCCGGTGCACATCTCTAGTCTGAACTTACTCAGCCCTTGCGATCACTTCAGCCTGTCTGGTCCCAGAATTGACGTCAGACACCCGCCCTGCAAACGCTTGGACAAGCCTGCGTTTTTTCAACCACTCCCAGAAAATGGCCAGTTGCCTCCCACAAACGCCTTCTTCCTGTCAATCTCCTTGTGATCGGCTGTGCGAACAGATTCTTCGTTAAATCCATCGCTCAGCAACGATCCGCTTTGTACCCGTATGACGCGGATGCGCATTACAGTACATACACATGCGCAGTAACTACCTGATCTCTGCGCTGCGAAAAACAGCAGTGTGCGATCAGGTCGGAATGACCCCCATTATTTTGTTAAAATTGGTATGTATGTTATTTTGTATATTTAGTATTATGTTATGTGGAACACATAGTGTGAGCGGGACGTGGCTATATCTGATGTCACGTTTTATTAAATATTTTTTCCTTATTAATATTGGTATCACTGAAAACATGCACTTCCGGTATTTGGAACACAAATAATGAGGTGGAACGCATATGTATTTCCTGAATTATGCCCACTTCCGGGTATCGTGTTAATATTTTGTAATATCTTGTATTATTGTGGGGGTCATTCTGAGTTGTTCGCAGCGCAAGCGATGAGGCTAAAAAACAGCACTTATGTGCATGCGTATGGTCCGCAATGCGCATGCGCGACTTACAGGTAAACATCTATTGTGGTTTTGCACAGGTTCTAGCAAACCTTTCATTCGCATTGGCGGCCGCAAGAAGATTGACAGGAAAGGGGCGTTTTTGGGTGTCAACTGGCCGTTTTCAGGGAGTGCTTAGAAAAACGCAGTTATGCCAGGGAAAATGCAGGCGTGGCTGGGCGAACGCTGGGCGCGTGTGTGACATCAAAAGCCATCCCTCCAACGTTAGATTCAACGCACACGAAGAGTAAGTTCAGGGCTAGTTTTGTTTTGCACAAAAAGGTTTTGCAGGCGCTCTGCTGCACAAGCGTGTGCACTTCTGCTAAGTGAAAATACACTCCCCGGTGGGCGGGGAAAATGCGTTTGCAGTGCTGCTAAAACTAGCTAGCAAGCGACCAACTCGGAATGACCCCCTGTGTCCGGTTCTATTGTGTATCTTACATATTGCTGCCATGCGATAAAGACACTTATCTCATAATTTTTAACTTTTATATATGATTGTCCACCAGTTCCTGACCTTGCAAAGCACCGCAGTGATCTACTTCCAGTGTTTGGAATGCAAACCAAGGTGGAACGCACACGCACTTCCTGGTGCACAACTAACTTACGGCCAGCGGTTCAAAGTGTATTTTACACCGCTTATTCAAATTTAATGTTTTCTACAACACTGCATGGCATTTATGTATGACTAAGATGCACATTATTCATTTTAATATGGTATATATGGTTTATTTCATTTGTTATGTGGTCATGACTGATGTGGCTGTGGAGGTGACATCACTTCCTGTTATTTAATTAATAGGGGTATATATATCCCCTCAGTTGCTCCTCTCTGTATGCTCTGAGGAAGGACCCAGCAGGATTGAAACGCGTTGGTAATTACAGAGGGGACCGCCTGTACTAGAAAACACGCAAATTTTTTTGCTACATCCAGGTGTTTGGTGAGTGATGCAGTCCGAAACACCCGACACCCTTTTTTTTACTTCTTCACACCTGTGATCATTTGCTGTGTTTATACTGAGTACATAACCCCAACTGTACTAATATATATATATATATATATATATATAATTTATTTTTTGTCAACTTTTTATGAATAATTTTATTAAACTGTAATCCCTTGTATAATGAATATAGAATTATTGAAGTCCAAAGAAACCTTGATATGAGAGTAACAGCATAATCCACTGTGAGTGGGGTATGCTTACATTTCTTTAAGATACCGGTTCTGCATAATATAAGGGGAATTAAAGATACCTTTATGTGCTTGGTACGCACCCATATACATCTATTTCACCTGAGGATGTGTTATTATTAATGAAGAATTACCAGCTTGAGGGGGGACCAGATAAAGATACCTTTACATACGTATATACCGTCTCCATTGAGTGAGTATGGTATGCCACCTAGAATATTTACATTCTCAGATTTAATGACCTTATAGAGAACATTGGCCACTGGAGGGAATGCTAAAGATATTCATAGGATGTACAGTACATAGAACTCTGTATGTTGTGGATATACCACACCATGATGTGTTTTATTATTCTTTTGTATCATGTTTCCATCCAGTTTCTGCTGAATTTGTTCAAGGATTAGACCCATCACATAGGAGGCTTCCTGAAACTTCATCCCTTATACTTTCATCATATGAAAGGGAAGTATTATTTTAGAGAGCGCTTGTGACCTACTTGTACCTACTCGCCTTTTCTGTTCTGCACTGGGCTTGTTTAGTGCTTACGCAAATTCACTAAATCTATAATAGAGAAAGTCCTGCGTAACACAGAGATGGGTCTCAATTGGAATGTGTAAGGTGCAAAAGATCTGGGGGCATATTTACTAAAAGCAATTTTGGGTCCATTTAAAATTGACCAGACTAGAAAGAATATTCCCACAAAATCATTACTATTGGCCAAAACAGGTCACATGCACTGTTTTACCCACAAACACCTTCAATCCTGGGCTAATTTGAATATCCACAATTTAAAAAAAATAAAAATAAATCACTGCTGTGCCTTTCAATTAGGGATGAGCGGGTACTGTTTTTGAACTTTGCGATCCGAGCTGGTATCAGAGTCCGACTCTGGTTTTCCCACCTGACTCAGATCCCAAAGAGGCCAAACGTCATCTTCCCGCTGTTGGATTCTCGTGGGTTTGGGATTCTTTATAAGTCCGGTGCATCGCGCCATCTTCACTCCGGCTGTGGAGAGTGTACTGGACAGACGTGTCCAGTATTGTCACTGTATTGTCTGGCGTGGGGAGGGTGCTCTTTCTGCTGTATCTGAAAAAGGGGTGTTCTCTCTGTCTGTTGTATCCGAAAAAGGGTGCTCACTCTGTCTGCTGTATCTGAAAGGGGTGACCTGTCCATCCATACAGGGGCTCTGCCCCAGTGTAAAATTAAAATAATAAAGCTAAAACCAAAAAGCCTAAAATTGTAATTATAAAAAATACATATTTTTTTTTATTGCGCTGTACCCCAGTGTAACACTGCCAGTCATACCGCAGTATATTATTTCCTACATGTATTGTGCAATGCTTTTGGTGAAGTTAACCGCAGTGAGTAATTATTAAATATATTTCTGACTTATTTGTGCGACACTGTAACCGCTGGTGTGTTATACTAAAAATACTTCTCACTCATTTGTGCAACGCTGTCGGAGCAGTCAACCACAGTGTGTAATTATTATTATTATAATTATTTTTTAAACAATTTATTTTATTTTATGTCAACAATAAGGGGGGTCATTCCGAGTTGTTCGCTCGTTATTTTTTTCTCGCAACGGAGCGATTAGTCGCTAATGCGCAATGTCTGCAGTGCGACTGCGCCAAGTAAATTTGCTATGCAGTTAGGTATTTTACTCATGGCATTACGAGGTTTTTTCTTCGTTCTGGTGATCGTAATGTGATTGACAGGAAGTGGGTGTTTCTGGGCGGAAACTGGCCTTTTTATGGGTGTGTGCGAAAAAACGCTACCGTTTCTGGGAAAAACGCGGGAGTGGCTGGAGAAACGGAGGAGTGTCTGGGCGAACGCTGGGTGTGTTTGTGATGTCAAACCAGGAACGAAACTGACTGAACTGATCGCAGATGCCGAGTAAGTCTGGAGCTACTCAGAAACTGCTAAGAAGTGTCTATTCGCAATTCTGCTAATCTTTCGTTCGCAATTTTGATAAGCTAAGATTCACTCCCAGTAGGCGGCGGCTTAGCGTGTGCAAAGCTGCTAAAAGCAGCTTGCGAGCGAACAACTTGAAATGACCCTCAAGAACAAGACATAACTGGAATAGGTGATCAACAGTACAATTGGTCAACAGTGTATAGAGCACATCCAATCACGGAGAACCGCAGATGAAAAAAGAAAAATTTAACAGTTCGGTGATAAAACGATACAGGAGAATGTATTGAGTGCTGTCACAAAAATAGTATGGTTTAACAGAGAAGAAAAACAAAAAATGGAAAGATTAACAAAAAGGAAATATCTCAGGAAGCAAAGCATATAAATGTCTCATGGTAAGTATGCTATAGAGAAAAAGGGAACAGACGAGGTGGGGGGGGAGATAAACCTAAAAAAAAGAGAGGAAAAAAAATAAAATTAAAAAATTAAAAATAAAAAGGGAAAAAATGGATTAAATAGTGCAGAGGAGGAGAATGCCAGTAAAGAAGGGTAGAGGAGTGAAGGGAGGGGGGAAAAAAGGAGGTGGGAGGTGCTAGGAGGAGGAAAGGTGTAACGGAGGGGTGTCCGGCAAAGGAGAGGAATACAAAGTGTACCAGGAGTTCCACACCTGATGGTATTTGGACACAGTGTCATTGAGGCGGAGGTGATATATTCCATTGAGGAAACGTACCACAGTCTATTAATTAGAGCGCTCTGAGTAGGAGGTATGGTGGATTTCCACGATTTGGCAATCAGGAGTGTGGAAGCGTTAGATATATGGAAGATCAGCTTGTTCTCTGCCTTAGATGCCGAACGAAGGGGTATGTGGAGAAGGAGTATCGATGGATCCATAGGCACAGAGCAGGAGGTAACATTTGCCATAAGGGTCACTGCCACATTCCAGAACTGTTGGATCACCGGACATTCCCACAAAATATGGAAAAAGGTGCCCACCATGCCACAGCCTCGCCAACACTGGGCTGAGGAGTGTGGGTATATACGATGAAGTTTGTCAGGGGTCAAATACCAACGTGTTTCCCTGATGCCGACACTAATGGAGGTTTTAGCAATCCGGTGTCGGATATGAGACCATTCCTCGTCATCAAACTGTGTGCCAAGGTTGTGTTCCCAGGCAGTTTCGAAAGATTCTTTGTGAGGGGATTTGGGGGATAGAATAGAATGGTACAGCATAGAGATGGCGCCGCTACAGCCAACCGAGTATAGACATTGGCGTTCAAAAAGAGAAGGTTGGCGAAAGGGTTTAGAGTTGAGGTAAGTATGTACAAAATGGTGGATCTGCAGGTAAGAGTAGTGCAATGCAGCGGGGAGGTGGTATCGTTCTTGAAAACCTGCAAAAGTGGATGGAGCCGAGTGCCCAGCAATGTGCATAAAGCGAGTGATTCCGGCCGCTAGCCAAGGGGCAGCCCATTTATCAGAAAACCCTGGCGGGAATAGGGGGTGTCTCCAAAGAGATATTTAATGGGAGGGGGAAGTCGTGAGGGAAAAACGCTTGTTAATCATGTCCCACGTCGTCAGGATAAAATGGATAGAGGGATAGGTGTAGGCCGAGGCTGGTCTGTGAATATGGGGCAGCCATGGGAGAGAGTCTACACTAAGATCTGGAGATAACGCGTTTTCAATGTCGACCCACTTTTTCAGTCCGGGAGGGGAATGCCATGAGATAATGTGGCTCAACTGTGTAGCCTAGCAATAGTTTTGCAGTAGTGGGAGGCCTAAACCGCCATTGTCTGTGGATTTGGACAGTACCAGGCGGCTTAATCTCGGTTTTTTGCCTGCCCATATAAATTTCCCAAACAGGGCTTGTAGAGATTGGAGAACATGTGCTGGAACCCTAATCGGGAGTGTTTGGAATAGGAACAATAATTTAGGAAGGGCATTCATTTTTACTACATTGAGCCTTCCAATCCAAGATATAAAGGGATTTCCAGGTTGATATATCTTGTTGAAGCCGTCTGAGGAGGGGGGCATAATTGGCATGGTATAAATGGGAGTATTGCTTGGTGACATATATACCCAAGTAATGGATCTGGGCGGGTCGCCATTGAAAAGTAAAAGCAGTTTCCAAGTTCAGTCGTGTTTGGCGTGGGATGTGAAGGGATAGCGCCTCGGATTTCCCCTCATTGATTTTGTAACCCGAGAGGGAACCGAATCTGCGTATTTCACGTAGCATGGGGGGGAGAGAGACAGTGGGGTTAGTCAGGGTAAAGAGTATGTCATCTGCAAATAATGATATTTTATATTGTTGGCCACCCAGAGAAACTCCGGAGATTATGTTATTGGCTGTAATTTGTGCAGCTAATGGCTCAATACAGAGCGCGAAGAGTAGAGGGGAGAGGGGGCATCCGTGCCTAGTACCATTATTCAGTTTAAAGAGTGCTGAACAAATACCATTGGACGTGACAACTGAAGAGGGGTTGTGGTATAAGGTCCGGACAGCGTGAAGAAAACGGCCATTAAGGCCAAAAGCTTCAAAAGTATGGAACAGAAAAGGCCAAGAGACCCGGTCAAATGCCTTTTCGGCATCCATTGTCAGGGCCACCGAGGGTAGTTTAAACTGATTAATATGTTGGATTAGATCGATGGTTCTACACGTATTATCTAGTCCTTGGCGATGAGGAACAAAGCCCACTTGGTCCGGGTCTATCAGGGTTGGTAATATCGCGTTGAGTCTAGTGGCCAAGATTTTGGCGAATAGTTTGAGGTCAGTGTTCAGGAGGGAAATGGGCCAATAGTTAGAACATATAGTGTGATCTTTGTCTGGTTTAGGGATGACAATAATTTTAGATTTTGTGCATTTAGGGCGAAAATAGGATCCATCCAGTACGGAGTTGAACAGTGTGACAAGACGGGGAACTAAGAGGGTTGCAAAGGATTTATAGTAAATCATGGGAAAACCGTCCAGGCCGGGGGCTTTAGATGGTTTTTGAGATTTAAGGGCTTGTGTAATTTCCTCCTCGGAAATATCACAGTGTGTAATTATTATATATACAGTATTTCTGACTCATTTGTGCAATGCTGTTGCTGTACCCCACTTCGTGTTGATAGAAACGGAGGACAAACAATTGAAAGATCAGGAACCATTAACTACTACTAGTGCTGAAGCTGTTACCACTAGTCATGACATTGACACTGCATGTCCGTCAACGTTATCTGCTAAGGCCGATGCCCAATGGCGTAGAGGGCATGTAAAATCAAAGAAGCAATATTTTACAGCGATAAATTAAAAATTAAAAAGTGGCAAAGAAAGGCAAGAGGGACGGTTGGACAGAATAGGGTTGAAGGAGTAAGTTGTAAGGTGAAATGAAAAGGTTATTGCATACATATATGAATGCAGGATGAACTCGGAATCCCAGCGGTGGAACACTGACCGCCGGCTTCCCAAAGGTAAGAATCGGGGTCACTTTGGGGGTTAGGGCCAAAGGGGGGGGGGGTATGGTTAGGCACTAGGGATGGGTGTAGCCATAGCCACCACTCCCCGTCTCTTAGTCCTAGCCTCCACCCTGGTGACTTAGCCCTAGCTGTCACCACAGGTGGGTTATTATGGGGGACAGGGGTTAGGGTTAGTCATTCTCATGGACAGGATGCCTGTATTGTCATCTCAAGCACTGGTAACCTGTATCACGCCTATAATACATTGGGCCGGATGTAATAGCTTGGCAGACGGACTTGAGCTCCAGAACTTTTTCCAAATCAGGTTGGTTGGTTTTGCCTGCTTTAAAAAACAAAACAAAAAAAGTACGAGTTCCCTGGCCGTCTCGCAAGCCATTACATCTGGACCATTAACGTATATTTTCCTTTTTTAGTGTGTGTGTGTGTGTGTGTGTGTGTGTGTGTGTGTGTGTGTGTGTGTTGGGAGGTCACACTACAATTCTGTGCAAATGTAGATCAATAAATGAGGAACAACTGTCTGTAGGCTCCAAATTACCAATAAAATAAAAGCAGCATGCCAATTCCCCTGCGATTACAGGCATTTGCACGCCTGCGGTCAATAATCCTGATGCAGCCCAACTGGATCTGTAAGATTATGCTGTCACCATGAAAAACTGTTAAATGACATGAGTAACCTTGCATAAAATGGGACAATCCTTCTGAAGGCAAACATTCCCCAGTGTGACGGGTCTTACATAGGACATCAGCTAATATGAGACATTAACAATGGTCACAGGTGGAACTTACATTGTCAGTGTTGTAAGAGCAAATACCATCAGGATTCATGTTGCTGGTTTTTCCTAGATAATAATTAATTGGTGGCCTGCACACTCGGACTGTGACTTTTCCCAGGACACGCTGACCATAAGTGTGTCTAGGAAAAATGAGCACAAAATAAAAGGATTAGCATACTGTACAACAAAAGCTTGTCTAGGTTTTATGAACATTGTGTGCCAAGTGGTGCAATATACTAGAGAAGCAGTCCAAAAATATATTGTCTCACACCAAAACCAACCCACAGCTGTATGTTTACCTGTACCCAATCCACACCTGGCAGTTAGGTTTCTAACACAGTAACCCATGCTCACCCTGGTGCCGTGGAGACCCTGGTGTCATCTGAGCATCTCCTGGTCTCCTATCTCCCTCTGCAGACCGAATTCCTTCTGAAATAGCTTCTTCCTCAATAAACTAATGATTTATATGTGTGCGCTCTGACCACATTTACCGTGTCCCCATAACTGCTTATCTGTTTTTGAAATCCCAGTGGTTATCCCTAATGCCACACATTGGTGGCCCCGATAGCCCATGGAGGGAAAGATGCAGGAAAGAATCAGCCAATTGGCTAGAGCAGTAGTTCTCAAATTTGGTCCTCGGGACCCCAAACTGTTCAGGTTTTTTAGCAGGTGCACAGGTGTACTCATTACTCACTGACACATTTTAAAAGATCCACAGGTGGAGCAAATTATTTCACTTGTGATTGTATGAAGGGACCTGGAAAACATGCATTGTTTGGTGTCCTGAGGACCCAGTTTGAGAACCTATGGGCTAGAGCTTGTTTTACTCCTGCACCACTTCAGAGTCAAGGGTCTCCCAGAAGAGAATACGATTTAGAGATCTTAGCCAAATCCAACTTTATAATAAACTGGAAATCTTTGAGCACCCACATTTCCACTCTAGATCACTTACTTGGCAGTTACTTTGTATGGCATATGCTTGTCCAGTATGGCTATAGAACTTGGAACATCTGTGTTCACACTAATTTTAGGCAACACTGGAACACAATCATGTGAAAATGTTAGTATCTTGTAAAAAAAAAAGCATTAAATCAGTTTTCAGAAGGGGGTGAGGTTCATGACAAATCTGAACAGATCTACAGTATTTTAGGACAACTGTCAATAGGTTGACATGACAATGTTCGACACAAGTTCTTTCATTTCCTGGGGTCAAATCTTGTACGTTTGGTAATATGTGACCACCATAAGTGCCATTGTAGTGAGTACAAACAATAAAACTTTACTATATTTTTATTTTTCTGTTTTTTTAACTTGCAGTTCGCAGATCACTACATGGAATCACAGGGCTTATAGATGCACGTGAACACAGTGCACCAAACCATACAATTTACAGCAGAGTATAGCGCAGCATACAGCAGCACATCCCTTTACACTGTGACTAGAGCACAGCTCCCTGTAAGTCTGGACACAGCGCAGTTAAATACAGCAGCATACATAACGCAGCTACTGTGCCTCCTATACACACTGGCTATTCAGCACAGTACCTTGTGAGATAATAATAATAATAATAATAATAATAATACAGAGTCAACACAGCATACAGCAGCGTGCAGTGATGCCCGGCGCTACCTGCTCAGCGAAGGGATGCAAAGCAGAGATGGGCCAAGCTGGAGAGGTGCTCTCCCTGCTCTGCATCTCTGCTGCTGCGCCTGTCTCCCCTGCAGCTGCTGCACCTGTCATTGTTAGGCAGTGGCTCCGGCAGCATGAAAAGCCTACTCCCACCTCCCCTGTGACAGCAGCTGAGTGCAGGTCCTGAGGAGAAGGCGGAGCTACACCGGAGCGAGGGGCGGGTTACACGGGATGGAGGGGGCAGAGCTACACAGGATTAGGATGCTGTAAGTGTACAGAGGAAGACAAAACAGTGGCAGCCAGCCAAACTTAGGTAAATGGAGGGTGAGAGAGAAATATGTGTGTGTGTGTGTGTGTGTGTGTGTGTGTGTGTTGTGTCCATGTAGGGTGGGTGTGTGTGTGTGTGTGTGTGTGTGTGTGTGTGTGTGCACGCATTACAAACACTACTACTGGGGGGGCATTACGTATAAGGATGCTTCTTCTGGGGAGCATTATGTATAAGGATGCTACTACTGGGGGCATTATGTGTAAGGATGTTACTACTGGGGGGCATTATGTATAAGGATGCTACTACTGGAGAGCATTATGTACAAGGATGCTACTACTGGGGGGCATTATATATAAGGATGCTACTACTGGAGAGCATTATGTATAAGGATGCTACTACTGGGGGGCATTATGTATAAGGATGCTACTACTGGGGGGCATTATGTATAAGGATGCTACTACTGGAGAGCATTATGTATAAGGATGCTACTACTGGGGGGCATTATGTATAAGGATGCTACTACTGGAGAGCATTATGTATAAGGATGCTACTACTGGGGGGCATTATGTATAAGGATGCTACTACTGGGGGGCATTATGTATAAGGATGCTACTACTGGGGGCATTATGTATAAGGATGTTACTACTGAGGGGCATTATGTATAAGGATGTTACTACTGGGGGGCATTATGTATAAGGATGTTACTACTGGGGGGCATTATGTATAAGGATGCTACTACTGGGGGGCATTATGTATAAGGATGCTACTACTGGGGGGCATTATGTATAAGGATGCTACTACTTGGGGGCATTATGTATATGGATGCTACTACTGGGGGGCATTATGTATAAGGATGTTACTACTGGGGGGCATTATGTATAAGGATGCTACTACTGGGGGGCATTATGTATAAGGATGCTACTACTGGTGGGCATTATGTATAAGGATGCTACTACTGGGGGGCATTATGTATATGGATGCTACTACTGGGGGGCATTATGTATAAGGATGCTACTACTGGAGAGCATTATGTATATGGATGCTACTACTGGGGGGCATTATGTATAAGGGTGTACTACTTGGGGCATTATGTATAAGGATGCTATTACTGGGGGGAATTATGTATTAGGACACTACTACTGGGGTGCATTATGTATTAGGGTGCTACTACTGGGGGGCATTATGTATTAGGATGATACTACTGGGGGCATTATGTATAAGCAGCATGTCTGTGGGAATTATGTATAAGGACGCTACCACTAGGTGGCATTATGTACTGTATAAGGATGCTACTACTGGGGGGCATTATGTATTAGGGTGCTACTACTGGGGGGCATTATGTATTAGGGTGCTACTACTGGGGGGCATTATGTACTGTATAAGGATGCTACTACTGGGGGGCATTATGTATTAGGGTGCTACTACTGGGGGGCACTATGTATTAGGGTGCTACTACTGGGGGGCACTATGTATAAGGATGCTACTACTGGGGGTATTATGTATAAGGATGCTACTACGGAGTTGCATTATGTATAAGCAGCATGTCTGTGGGAATTATGTATAAAGACGCTACCAGTGTGGACATTATGTATAAGGATGCTACAACTGGGTGGCATTATGTATAAGCTGCACTTCTGTGGGCATTATGTATAAGGATGCTACTACTGTGGGCATTATGTATAAGCGGCACTGCAACACTTCTCTGGGCATTATGTGTAAGGACGCTACTACTGTGGGGCATTATGTATAAAAATGCTACTACTGGGGTCATAGCATACAAGCTGCACTTCTGTGGGCATTCTGTATAAGGCTGATATTACTGGTGCACTGTGTGTATAAATGGCATATTGGGGGCATTATATATAAGAGGCACTACCACTATCAGCATTAGGTGTATAAGCGGCGCTACTACTGTGGGCATTATGTATAAGCAGCACTACTACTGGGGGCATTATGTGTATAAGCGGCACTACTACTATGGGCATTCTGTGTATAAGTGGCACTATTACCATGGGCATTATGTATAAGCAGCACTACTACTAGGGGGCATTATGTGTATAAGGGGCACTACTACTATGGGCACTATGAATATAAATGGCATACTGCGAGCATTATGTATAAGGGGTGCTACTACTGTAGGTATTATGTGTAAAAGCAGCATTACTACTGAGGGCATTGTGTGTATAAGTGGCACTACTGCTATGGGCAATATACAGTATATATTAATGGCACTACTGTGAGCATTATGTGAATGAGCAGCACTAATTGTAATTCCTCTATATAATTTCTATAGAGGAATAAGGTTGCATCCCTAAATTGAACGGGCTGATAGATTAACCCCTTGTTGAGGGATTTTAGACCACTGGAAGATCTACATAAGACCCACATAGCCAATTTAGAGAGACCCCTGATGAAGTCATTGATGACGAAATGCGTTGGATGACATCTTTACAGGAAACATAATGTTCTAGAGAACCATAAGGCAGATTGAGAGAGGGAAAGTTCCATCCCAACTGTATTGTTATGAATGTCTAAACACTTTTTAATAAATTGTTATATATTTTTTAATGGAAATTTGATTGTACTCAATGATTACGTTTTAAAGTAGAGAACTGCCAATTCTATTACCACTATAAATACCCCTAAAAAGGTCTAAATTACTAAGACTAGGTGCCCCTTGAGATTTTTTTCCTATATATATATATATATATATATATATATATATATATATCTCGCACCTTGACTGCCCTCATGGCTCTATTACTGTCTCCATGATAAAATATCTATTAAGGCTATTGATGGCACTCAAATATCACCTCTCAACCAAATGAAGTTTTGAGCCGCTCTATGCTATCCATTACAATCCGGTTACTACAGATTTGTGATCAATAGATTTACAGTATGTTGGCAGACATGAACAGGATATTGAATATACAGTAAGCCAGGGTTGTCGGTTCAGGTTTAATGGTTTTAGGATTTCTGCAGTAATGATCCTCCATCACTATTGTCATCTGATGTAATTATTATTCAAATTGCTAAGGGTCCTCTGTTCAGCGCTGGCAGTAGCTTTGTGTCAACAAAGGAATAAAAAAGGAAGGCTCTTGTGTGGGCGCACTCTTAATTAGTTGAAATAAAGTTCAAATAGTTTTAATTATACATGGTAGTTAATAAAATATAACTTTTAATGGATATACATTAAAAAGAGTATCTCATGATTACCCATTAGACAAAATAGGATCCAACAACTAAATGTGATTTAAAATGCATATTAAATTGAAAAGTTTTTTTGAAAGAAATTGTATTTAAAAAATGAAGGAATGTTCTGGTCCTGTCTCACAAGATGTGATAAGAAAGGATGTAGACACTTTGCTGTTCTACATCCGTTTCAGCCCGACCAGTACAGAAAATCTGTATTGTTGAGACCAGATTATGGTCAATTATCAAATATGAAAGAGCTGGACAGGTCCGGCAATGGATAGTGAGACATTACCCACTTCCCACCAGTCACCAACCAAATGCACTGTGTGGTTTGTTTATAAATAAGAGCTCAGAGGGTCTTAAATCATTGTATAAACAGAGTATGCATACAAAGGGTAGAGATAATAGAAAAGAGAATGAAATCAAGTGGTGATACTGCTGTTGGTGTCAGATAACGCACATCGCAAGGATAAAGAGTCTACTACACTGTGTATTCCCTGTGAGTCTCCCCCTCAGGTACTGACACAGCCCAACACTGTATAGCTTCCAAGATCGGACGAGATCGGGCACTGGCAGTGTGGTATGGTAGTAGACAAATAGGTGGGTTAGACGCCAATGAGAGTGCACCTGTATAACAGAGAGAATGTGACAATGGGTCACAGAAAGGTGTGGATCTGCTTTCTACATTAGGCTGGATGCAGTAGGTCCCACATAGGTGGTACTACGCTTCCAGGATCATAGATGAGAGTCCACGGAAGGAAAAGAGTCAGGAATAGAAATAGAAGGCATAAATGATTGAATGCGAAGTGCCCTGCTAACAAATATTTGCTGACGTCAAGAATAGATGCAAGAAATATTACATATTAAATATGAACAAAATAAATGAAATGACTCAAAATAACTCAGCAATAAGGGATTATGCCGTATTCCCAGATTAATTAAAAATAATAATAATAGCCAGAAAAGCTGGTGGAAATATCCCCTAAGTAATTATGTGCATACAAGGTAATGCTGCTGACACAAGAGGAACAATAAATAGCATATATATACCAATAAATTGAACATGTCTTATCACATTGGTCAATGAGAAGGAATCCACCAGTAGAATCAAGATACTGGTGCAAATGCTAATCACAGGTGAGTAATGCTCAATATTGCCAACACAGGCTCTGCCTGTGTAAATGACCTGTGTAAAAAGTGCAGCAGGAATGCCCTCAGGTAGCGTGGTTAGTAAATAGTCATGTGCATACAAGGGAATGCTGTTGTCACAGGAGGAACAATAATTAGCATACATGTACCAATGAATTGAACATGTAATATCACATTGGTCAAATGAGAAGGAATACACCAGTAGAATCAGGACGCTGGTGCATATGCTAATCAAAAGTAAGTAGTGCTCAACATTACCAACACAGGCTCTGCCTGTGTAAATAACCTGTGTAGAAACAACAGCAGGAATGCCCTCAGGTGGCGTGGTTGGTGCCGGTGGACCCGCTGGCTAGGAAAACGCGTTTCACCCCGCAGGGCTTGTTCACTTCCTGGAGGTGCGGGTAGGGACTAGGGGCAGTATAAAAATACCTAACAGTGCGGCGCTTGCCAATCAGCGCCGTCACGTCACAGGTGGGGGCGGGGAGGGCGTGTGCGTAACCATGCCTCCAATAGGTCATAGCCGCATGTGTCAGCGGCTGTTTCCTCAGTGATTGGGCCGCTGATCTGGGCCACTGTATGGATAAGGAAGTGTGCTTAGACGGGACTGATGGGTAATGTGACGCTGGAGGTGGAGTGGCCATATTGGAGAGGGGCGATTTGCCCATGGTGCGGGATACCAGAGAGCTGAGCTCAATGCAATTTAGAATAATCGAGTCTGTGCCACATAGTACACGAAATAAGTGCAAATGAAATACATAAAGGTGATAAAGACCCGGCCGCTGTTCTCAACGGCTTATTAGGGGGCTGGGCTGAAGTATGGGGAATGGGAAAGTGGTATGCAAAATATGGAAGGGGCCATATTGGTAAAGGGCAGATTTTCCCAGTTTAAACAGAAGGAAGAGGATATAAGCTGCAATGGGGAACTAAATAAAGGGCTAAGGAATGAGACATTGGAGCCTATGTAAAATAGGTAATATTGGACATAAAAAACATAAAATAATCATGAAAAAAACAAGCATGAAAAAAACATGAAAAAAACACACATAAACAAAACACATGAAAAAACGTGAAAGAGACATGAAAAACCATGGAAGAGACAGTAGTAGGGAATGATAATACAGATGGACGTGAATATTTTAAAGGTTTGGGTTAAGGGCATGTGTTAAAAATGGAAAGGTGGGTGAATCGACGTGGTTATAGAGATGTGAGAAAGAGGGGAAAAATGGCAATAGGTGGGGGTGATGGTTAGGTGTGGAGATGGAATAGCTTGTGATACACTGAAAAATAAAATAAAAAAAGAGAAAGGAAAAGGAAAGAAAAAGAAAGAGGAAATGGGAAATGGATGCGAGTGATGAATGTGGATTGGAAAATAAATAGTGAAAAAAATGGACATGAATTGAGTGGATTGAGAATGAGGTAAATGTGTGATGTGCTAGCAAGTAAACGTGGTGAAAAAGTGAAGAATGTGCATGCGGTCAAATGTAATGGCATGCAGCAGTGTGTAGTTGCACTGAGTCCATGTACACATACATGCACGTGAGCCGTATGGGTGTCACCCTGGACTCGTGTTGGGAGATGGGCTGGGAATATTAGGTGAGTGATAGTGTCAAAGGGAAGAAGGGGGAGAGGTGGGGAATGGTGTGCATTATGGGTGAGAGTAATAAATTAATTGCCGGTCCCATGAAGGAACAAATGCTAATGCAGGTGACAGTAGCAGTGTATGACACATGGATGGGGTGAGGGAGAAAAGGGGCATGAAAAGGATATGGGGAAGGGAGGAAGAGGGGGGGTTTGGTGGGAAAAGGGAGGTTGTGGAGTGGGGAAGGGAAAGGGGGGAGAGAAAGGGGGGGGGGAGGAGAGAATGAAAACGGGAGGAGATGGCAATGGGGAGAGAAAGGGTGAGGGACTAGGAGGTAGGAAAAGAAAAAGAATGGTGGAAACATGTAAAGATGATGGGGGATGGGGAGCAAGGGGAGAAAGAATTCAGGTAAAATTGCAATGCATTAATTAGGCAAATGAGACAACCTCATAAAAAGGCGCCATAGTTGATGTTTTCATTGAGTCCGGATGGTTTAAGGCTACCCAGTCGGAAGATCCACTCACTCTCCCTTTTCAATAATTCTTTGGTGATATCGCCACCTCGTACCCCCAGATGAATGCGATCAAGACCAAACACTTTTAGTTCTTTTGTTGATCCTTTATGGGCAAGGTGAAAGTGTCTGGCAACCGAGGTAAGTTGTTTCAAAGGTCTTGCTGGGCATTCCGGATATTGCTCATATGTTCCAGGACCCTTTCTTTCAATTTCCGAGTGGTCATGCCAATGTATTTTAACTCGCAGCTACAGGTTATGCATTAGATAACTGCCTGTGTGTTGCAGTTGAAAAAGTGTTGTATTTTAATCGTTTGTCCATATCTGTCGGTAACCATCTGTTTTTGTACCATCTGTGGGCCTGACTTACAGTGGCCACATGGAAAAGAGCCGGTTGTCGTGGGTTTCTTTGGAGGTGAGGTCAAAAGATGACTACGGACCAGTTGATCTTTGATATTTTTCGATCTGCGCCAACTCATCTGAACAGGCGTATTAACGAAAGGAAGTAGATCAGGATCAAGTTGTAATATTGGTAAGTGTTTGGATATAGCGTCCTTCAACATTTTCCATTCTGGGCAGAAGGTGCCAATAAATCTGATACTGTCCTCCTGTTTGGAAGTAGCCTTTTTCTTTCCAAAAATCAGTTTGTCCCTTGGGACCATTCTAGTTGCTGCGTGGGCTCGTTTCAATGAGCATTTGCTGTACCCCCTCGCTTGAAGACGATTGGTCAATTCCCAGCTTTTTTTGTTGAAAATGTGGTCTTCAGAGCAATTTCTTCTCAACCTTAAATATTCTCCTTTTGGGATGTTTTCAATGGTTGGTGGGAAGTGTGAACTAGTCTGGAAAAGAATACTATTCGTCGCTGTATCCTTGCGATACAGTTCGGTTGCCAAGTATCCTGTGTCTGATTTATAGATGTTGAGATCAAGAAAGGGCACTTTTTCTGAACTGATGGTATGTGTGAGCAAGATGTTAAGATCATTGGTATTCAGAATCCTGATAAAGTCCAAAAGAAGTTCTTTGTTCCCGTTCCAAATAATGAATATATCGTCGATATATCTGAGCCACAAGATAACGTGTGGTATACTTTTCATAGGTGGTATTAAAGACAAAGAAATGCTCCCACCATCCTAGAAACAGATTTGCGTATGTGGGCGCGCAAGCTGCTCCCATAGCTGTCCCCCTGACTTGCAGAAAAAACTGATCCTGAAAGACAAAATAATTATTTGCAAGAACAAAATTGAGCAGATTCAGAAGAAAAGTTGAAAACTCACTCTCCCCTCCCTGGTCCAAGAAGTATTTGACTGCTTTGAGGACATGTTGGTGATTGATACTGGTGTACAAAGCCTCTACGTCTAATCTGGCCATTAGAAAATCACTTTCAAAGTGAATGTCGTGGATTTTGCGTAGGAGGTCGGAAGTATCCTGTAGGTAAGAGGGTAAGGATAATACAAAGTCACGAAGATGTAAGTCTAGAAATCTACTCGGTTGTTCCATAGGCCCCCATTACCTGACATGATAGGTCGGGATACGTTCTTATGTATTTTAGGCAGGAGGTAAAATGTAGGTGTTCTAGGATTCACCACTGTTAGGTATTTGAATTCTTGTTGGATGATGGTGCCAAGTGTAGCTGCTTCTTGTACCATACGATTGTACTGCTGAAGGAAATCAGGAGTTGGGTTTTTGGAAAGTTTCTTGTAACAAGAAATGTTATGTAGTTGGCGATGAGCTTCAGTAGTGTACATCTCTTGTGGCCAGATAACAATGTTGCCCCCCTTGTCTGAAGGTTTAATGATAATGTCACTCCAGCTTTGTAATTCTCTTAGTGCCTGTCTTTAATTAAATCTCAAGTTTTGAGGGAATCGATGGATGCCTTTTTGTGTTTGGGCATGAATGTGATCAAATTCCTTTGAAACAAGGTTGAGGAAAGCTCTAATCTCCGGACTATTATTGTCCGGGGGAAAGAAGGAGGATTTCGGTCTACATTTGGGTCTGGATGTAGAAGTTACATTATCACTGGATTCCATTTGCAATTCTTCCAATATCTGAAGGGCGTTGAGATCTTCCGTGGTGAAATTACATTCCACTGTGGTTTCTAATTGTCTTTGTGTTTGTTTGGAAAATAATTTTTTGAGGAGAAGTTTTCTCCCAAAAAGACGCAAATCTTTCTCCCAAGAGAATCTATTGAAAGACCTTGAGGGTGAAAAGGAAAGTCCTTTCATGAGCACCGCCATGTGGTCAGGTGACAGGATCCTGTCCGATAAATTGATAATCTGTAACTGAGATGTCTGGTCTTGATCTATCGTAATGTCTTCCTCTGGCGTGCTGGATATCTGGGAGTTCTGGGTATATCCCAGTCTGAATTTCTTGGTTTTTCTCTTCTTTCCCCCTCGCCTTGTCTTCCTCGTACCTTGATGCGGCCTCTCCCTCTCTGGTCCCGGTCTAAAAAACGTGGGGAAAAATCTTCGCTCTCTTCCCGATGGTAATTGGGTGCGTCGAAGTTTTCACCAGCGGAATCACCGCTGTTGGAGGACTCGAATTCAGACAGAGTGGGATCTTCCCGAGGTTTCCTACTTCTATTGGTGGCAGGTCTAGGGTTCCATTTAAAAATGTCTCCTCGAGCAAAGTCTCTTTTGTCCCGTGTGAATTTGCCTCTTTTGCGATCAACTATATTGTGTTCATAACTGTCAATTTCTTTCTTGAACTTCTCAAAAGCTGTTTGGAAAGCCGAGTCTTTTTCCCAGGTTTCCAAGCTTTTTCCTAGGTCCACAATTTCTTTCTCTACTTGATCAATTATCAGAGTATCATGTTGAACTAATATGTGTAATAATTCATTGGAGCATTTAAGAAGGGCTGTTTCCCACTCAACCTTCAAGTTATCCGTGGCGAGTGGGAAAGACGGGAATATTTTTGGTCTTAAACCCCTTGGGACAATTTTAGGTGTTATATAGTTTTCCAAGGAAGTCACATCCCACGACAATCGGACTCTTCTCTGTAAATTCTTTTGTAATCTGGAGAAGGGAAAAAAAACTTTTCAATTTAATATGCATTTTAAATCACATTTAGTTGTTGGATCCTATTTTGTCTAATGGGTAATCATGAGATACTCTTTTTAATGTATATCCATTAAAAGTTATATTTTATTAACTACCATGTATAATTAAAACTATTTGAACTTTATTTTAACTAATTAAGAGTGCGCCCACACAAGAGCCTTCCTTTTTTCTTCCTTTGTTGACACATGTTCCTTCTGGCTCTGGGCGTGTCACAACTGAGGGCCTGAGCTGACGGGAGGCAGCCTCAGTTGTAGGGGCTGAGATGTACCGGAACCTGGGAGGTTGTATCAGACCCCTGGACATGTAAGTAACATAAATAATAACTGCCCGAAGGCGTGACCACGACAACTTGGATAAAAGTCAATGATGTTTATTATGACAACTCCGCAACACAGCAGCAGTAAAAGAAAACGTAAAAGTCAGCAAAGAATAAATACAGTTCCTGGGTACTACAGGATGGCTGGAGCCACAGGGCACTGGTAGTGTGAGATAGTTCTTATGATCTTCTAGATGGAAAGTCCTTACCAGGCCCGACTGTAGCAATGGAGATAACCCAGGATTGTGCCAGCTGGTGTTCCAGGAAAAGCTGGGTTGCTGAAGATAAAACAGCTGCTGTGGATACTGGCTGGAACCAGACTGTTGTTAGCACGGAGTGGATACTGGCTGGAACCAGTTAAATAATAAATGAACTTGGGAGCGATGAAATATGAACTGAAATGTAGAACTTGAGAACGGAGAAATAATAATACCGGTGGAGAGTGGTAAAGTGTAGAAAGGACACCGGCCCTTTAAGGGAAGCTGTACTCTGCTGGAAGCTGAGCTGGAAGCAGGTAATGTTGTAGCTGGAAACAGATGAATCCACAATGGATTGGAGAGTCAGGCTACACCGCAGGTGGAATGCTGGTGCGGGTCTCTATGGTGGAAGTCTTGAGACAGGAGCTGGAACCTGGAAGACAATCACAGGAGAGAGACAAACAGGAACTAGGTTTGACAACCAAAGCACTGACGCCTTCCTTGCTCAGGCACAGTGTATTTATACCTGCAGCAAGGAAGGGATTGGCTAGGCAATTATGCAGATTATCAATACTGAGAACAGATTGGTGGAAATGATCAGCTGACAGAATCCAAGATGGCTGCGCCCATGCAGACACTTGGAGGGAAGTTTGGTTTGTAATCCATGTGGTAAGGAAAACAGTAATGGCGGTGCCGGCCACCGGAGACAGGAGGCGCCAGGCTGACAGATGCACATCCAACCACGCGGACACAGCGGAGGCCGCGGCTGACGTAATCGCCACTCAGACACTCTGCATGCAGAAGTTCAGGGACGGCGGCGGAGGCCGCGGGAGACGCCATGCCAGGTGTAATATGGCGTTTACTGTGACAGCGTCCCAGAGTGACAGGAGAGGATACAGGAATGTACACATCAGGATAACAGATGGGATCCGGTCCTGGAGCGCTGAGCCAGCCTTAGGAGGCATCTGATGGGTAAGAAATGGCGTCCAGATACCCGGATCGTGACAGCACCCCCCCCCTTTAGGAGTGGCCCCAGGACACTTCTTTGGCTTTTGAGGAAACTTGGAATGGAATCTCCGGACCAAGGCAGGAGCATGGACATCAGAAGCATTGGTCCATGAACGTTCCTCAGGACCATAACCCTTCCAGTCAATAAGATATTGTAGTTGACCGTAACGGTGACGTGAGTCCAGGATCTTGGCCACTTCATACTCAACGCCTCGTTGAGTTTGGACTTTCGGAGTTGGAGGAAGTGAGGAATGAAACCGATTCAAGATCAGCGGTTTCAACAGGGAAACATGGAATGTCCTGGGTATTTTTAAGAAGGGAGGCAACTGGAGTCTGTAAGCAACAGGATTGATGACTTGTTCAATCTTGAAAGGACCGATATAGCGAGGTGCAAACTTCATACTGGGAACTCTTAACCTCAAATTCTTCGTGGATAACCATACCCGATCACCCACCTTGAGAGCAGGAACTGCTCGACGCTTCTTATCCGCAAACTTCTTGTACCTGAACGATGCCTTGAGCAGAGCTGATCGTACGCTCTTCCAGATATTGGCAAACTGATGCAAGGTGATATCCACTGCGGGAACAGAAGTTGCTGGAAGCGGTTGGAACTCAGGGACTTTAGGGTGGAATCCAAAGTTAGTGAAGAATGGTGTTGAAGCAGATGAAGAATGATACTGGTTGTTATGACAGAACTCGGCCCAGGGAAGTAATTGAACCCAGTCATCTTGAGAGGAGGACACATAGATGCGGAGGAAGGCCTCCAAGTCCTGATTCACCCTCTCGGTTTGACCATTGGTCTGAGGATGGTAAGCCGTGGAAAACTTTAGCTTGACTTGGAGGACTTGACATAAACTTCGCCAGAATTTGGCTGTGAATTGAACTCCTCGATCAGAGATAATTTCTTCAGGAAGACCGTGGAGTCGGAAGATCTCTTGTATGAATACTTGAGCCAACTTGGAAGCTGACGGAAGACCGGTGAGAGGAATGAAGTGTGCCATCTTGGTGAACCGGTCAACTACCACCCAGATGGTATTGAACTTGTTGCACATGGGTAAGTCTGTAATGAAATCCATCGACAAGTGGGTCCATGGTCGACGGGGAACGGATAGTGGAACCAGTTGCCCCGCAGGCGACTGGCGGGATACTTTATGTTGGGCACACTTTGGGCAAGATGCAATAAACTCCAAGACGTCCTTTTTCAGAGTTGGCCACCAATAGGACCTAGAGATAAACTCCAGGGTTTTTTGGATACCTGTATGTCCGGCAAAACGGGAAGCATGGGCCCAATGCATGAGCTTCTTCCTTAGCATCGGCTTCACAAAACTTTTCCCTGATGGGGGCGTAGAGTCCATCCCTACCGTGGAGAATGCCAACGGACTTATAATAGGATGCTTGTCTGAAGACTCTGACTCATTTTCTTGCTCCCATGAGCGGGAAAGGGCATCGGCCTTGCGATTCTGAGAGCCCGGACAGAACTGGAGTTTAAAATCGAACCTGGAAAAGAAAAGTGCCCATCTGGCCTGACGAGGGTTGAGACATTGTGCGCCTTTCAAATATAGAAGGTTCTTGTGGTCTGTAAGGATGGTGATTGAATGAGGAGCTCCCTCCAACAGATATCTCCACTCCTCTAGAGCGAGCTTGATGGCTAGCAACTCCTGGTCGCCAATGGCATAGTTGCGCTCCGCTGGGGAGAACTTCCGTGAGAAGAAACTGCAAGGATGTAAATGGCCATCTTTAGCCCTCTGAGATAACACCGCTCCTACTCCAACGGAGGAGGCATCCACCTCTAGGATGAAAGGAGAGTCGATGTCAGGCTGTTTCAGGACAGGCGCAGAGATGAACCTCTGTTTTAAAAGATGAAAAGCTTGCATGGCTTCTACAGACCACTTGGACGGGTTAGCACCCTTCTTGGTGAAAGCAGTAATAGGCGCCACAATGGTGGAAAAGTCTCGTATAAACTTTCGGTAATAATTGGCGAACCCTAAGAACCTCTGGACCCCTTTGAGGGTTAAGGGTACCGGCCAATTCTGAATTGCTTGTAGTTTCTCAGGATCCATCTCTAGTCCGGAACCGGACACAATGTACCCTAGAAACGGAATGGACTTGACTTCAAAGACGCATTTCTCTAATTTGCAATAGAGATGATTGACACGGAGACGGGACAGAACCTCCTTTACCCAAAAACGATGTTCCTCTAAATTGTTGGCAAAAATGAGGATATCATCTAGATAGACCACGACATGACGGTATAGAATGTCTCTGAAGATCTCATTGACGAAATGCTGGAAGACAGCTGGAGCATTGCTCAATCCGAAGGGCATGACGAGGTACTCATAATGTCCGTCACGGGTGTTAAATGCGGTCTTCCACTCGTCACCCTCACGGATCCGGATGAGATTGTATGCACCTCGCAAGTCCAGCTTTGTAAAGATGGTAGCTCCGCTAACTCTGTCAAAGAGCTCAGTAATCAGGGGTAAAGGATAACGGTTCTTGATGGTAATGTCGTTCAAACCTCTGTAGTCGATGCACGGCCGCAGACCACCATCTTTCTTTTTTACAAAAAGAAGCCTGCGCCGGCTGGAGAAGAAGTAGGTCGAATGAACCCCTTTGCTAGGTTCTCTTTAATATATTCCTCCATAGAATGCGTCTCAGGCAGAGACAACGGATAAGTTCGGCCTCGAGGTGGAACCTTCCCTGGAACGAGATCAATCGGACAGTCCCATTCTCTATGAGGAGGAAGGATATCAGCAGAAGCTTTACTGAACACATCCGTGAAATCTTGATATGGAGGAGGTGGAACATCAGACGACCTGGGGGAGGAAGAACAGACAGGCAATACTTTAAACAAACATGTCTCAGCACAGGAGGAACCCCATGCCAGGATTTGCGTAGTCGTCCAATCAATTGTAGGATTGTGAAGACGGAGCCATGGAAGGCCCAGGGCCACAGGATGTGTGGCTCTTGGAATCACTAAAAAAGAAATAAGTTCGGAATGAAGAACTCCCACTCTCAGACGAACTGGTAGAGTCCTTAAAGAAATAACTGCATCAAAAATTTTGCTGCCATCCACGGCAGTTAAAGAAATGGACGAAGGAAGTCTCTCGGTGGGTAGGGACCACCGTTTAACATAGGCTTCGGTAATAAAGTTCCCAGCTGCTCCGGAATCAAGGAGGGCAATGACGTTCCGATAACGTTGAGCAACTTGAAGCGAGACTGGGAGATTACAATCTTGAGAAGATGGAGAGGAGATCATTACTCCTAGCCGGCCCTCTCCTTGGCGAGCTAGGATTTGGAGTTTCCCGGACGTTTGGGACAGGCATTAATGGTGTGAGACGGAGCTGCACAATAGAGACAGAGAAACTCGGAGAGACGTCTTCGGCGCTCAGCAGGAGTTAAACGGGAACGACCAAGTTGCATGGGCTCATCTTTAGATGGTGACAGTTGACGAGGAGGAGGAGCAGAAGATTTTGGAGCAGATGATCTTCCACGCTCAGTTGCTCTCTCTCTGAAACGTAAATCAACTTTCGTGCAGAGTGAGATTAGCTCATCTAACTTAGAAGGTAAGTCTCTGGTAGCTAACTCATCTTTAATACGCTCAGATAAGCCATGCCAGAATGCAGCATACAGGGCCTCGTCGTTCCATGCCAGTTCGGACGCCAGGATCTGGAACTGTATCAGATATTGTCCTACAGTACGTGACCCCTGGCGTAAACGGAGAATCTCGGATGAAGCTGAGGTTACCCGGCCTGGCTCGTCGAAGATGCGCCTGAATGTTGACACGAAGGCAGTGTAGGAAGATAGCAGGGTGTCGGACCTCTCCCATAACGGTGATGCCCAATCAAGGGCTGAGCCACTGAGAAGAGAAATAATGTAGGCAATTTTTGTACGGTCACTGGGAAAATTGCCAGGTTGTAGCTCAAACTGAATCTCACACTGGTTGAGAAATCCCCTGCAGAATCTTGGAGATCCGTCAAATTTTGCTGGCGTTGGAAGATGAAGACGTGGAGCAGAAATGGGTAAGGTGGGTGGGGTTATAGCTGGAGTCACTGTGGTTGACGCACCAGACGCGCCTGATCCACGGAGAGTTGTCTGAATCCCATCCAGCCGAGTAGAGAGATCCTGGAGACAGCGGATGATGTGGCCCTGTGCAGCCTCCTGATGTTCTAGTCGGGCTGCCAGTTCTTGCATCGGCCTGGCCGCTTGATCCTGGTCTCCGGCTGGATTCATTAGGTCAGTGCTTACTGTCACAACTGAGGGCCTGAGCTGACGGGAGGCAGCCTCAGTTGTAGGGGCTGAGATGTACCGGAACCTGGGAGGTTGTATCAGACCCCTGGACATGTAAGTAACATAAATAATAACTGCCCGAAGGCGTGACCACGACAACTTGGATAAAAGTCAATGGTGTTTATTATGACAACTCCGCAACACAGCAGCAGTAAAAGAAAACGTAAAAGTCAGCAAAGAATAAATACAGTTCCTGGGTACTACAGGATGGCTGGAGCCACAGGGCACTGGTAGTGTGAGATAGTTCTTATGATCTTCTAGATGGAAAGTCCTTACCAGGCCCGACTGTAGCAATGGAGATAACCCAGGATTGTGCCAGCTGGTGTTCCAGGAAAAGCTGGGTTGCTGAAGATAAAACAGCTGCTGTGGATACTGGCTGGAACCAGACTGTTGTTAGCACGGAGTGGATACTGGCTGGAACCAGTTAAATAATAAATGAACTTGGGAGCGATGAAATATGAACTGAAATGTAGAACTTGAGAACGGAGAAATAATAATACCGGTGGAGAGTGGTAAAGTGTAGAAAGGACACCGGCCCTTTAAGGGAAGCTGTACTCTGCTGGAAGCTGAGCTGGAAGCAGGTAATGTTGTAGCTGGAAACAGATGAATCCACAATGGATTGGAGAGTCAGGCTACACCGCAGGTGGAATGCTGGTGCGGGTCTCTATGGTGGAAGTCTTGAGACAGGAGCTGGAACCTGGAAGACAATCACAGGAGAGAGACAAACAGGAACTAGGTTTGACAACCAAAGCACTGACGCCTTCCTTGCTCAGGCACAGTGTATTTATACCTGCAGCAAGGAAGGGATTGGCTAGGCAATTATGCAGATTATCAATACTGAGAACAGATTGGTGGAAATGATCAGCTGACAGAATCCAAGATGGCTGCGCCCATGCAGACACTTGGAGGGAAGTTTGGTTTGTAATCCATGTGGTAATGAAAACAGTAATGGCGGCGCCGGCCACCGGAGACAGGAGGCGCCAGGCTGACAGATGCACATCCAACCACGCGGACACAGCGGAGGCCGCGGCTGACGTAATCGCCACTCAGACACTCTGCATGCAGAAGTTCAGGGACGGCGGCGGAGGCCGCGGGAGACGCCATGCCAGGTGTAATATGGCGTTTACTGTGACAGCGTCCCAGAGTGACAGGAGAGGATACAGGAATGTACACATCAGGATAACAGATGGGATCCGGTCCTGGAGCGCTGAGCCAGCCTTAGGAGGCATCTGATGGGTAAGAAATGGCGTCCAGATACCCGGATCGTGACAGGGCGCACCACCATACTGGACAGAGATTTGATAATTTAAGAAAATATATCCTAATTGTCCGAATTCTGGTTTGTTCATCATGTGTTATTTCATTTACACTGAGACCAGTGCCGGGTCGCTCCTGTTCTTTTTCCCCTGGCAGTAGCTTTGTCAGTCTCTCCAGATATATCCAAGGTACTGTAACAGTGTGCAGCTGTGAATATAAAAGCACTTCACTGTATACTCGTACAAATTCCAGCATAGTACTGGATCTATTTTTTAAATTAACCGAAGAAAATGTGAGACTTTGGCCCTAGTCCTGGTATCATATTGTTTCAAGAGGAAGACAGACTGATTGAGATATCTAGGAGTCAGAAACCCCAGATGTAAAAATACTGATCTAGAGCAGTAAAACTAGGCCCAAATGAGAAGATATACCAACCAACTCAAATGTAGGATGATAGCAAGGTCATATGTGATAGCCGGGCTGCGCCAGGTCCGTCAGTCATTTTAAAGCATTGCATGCCAGGCTGTCTCGTCACATAAGCAAGCAGTTTATTCACAGTTCAGACAGGGTTATCACGACAATAACATTGAATTTCTTGTTCTTCCCTCTCCAGCACAAGATTCATATGGGTTACATCAGGTTAGCATTTCCTTCCATTCGCTTCACTGGCAATAACAGCATAAACAATGATGGGACAGCATTACATTCATACCTGCGCAGTCTCTGGGAATCAGTAGTGCGGGGGCTGCAAACTGAAATTCGTTTCCCCCAATTCACTTAGGGATATCTGCAGTCTATATAAATGGGATTTCTCACGGACTCATCACTGGGGGCCTTCCGCCGCACGTGGTTTCCTACCACTCACCCAGATAGTGCTCTCCCGAAGACTCACACCTCCTGTACTGCTTCTTGGGTACCCCTGTTACACTGCAGATATGGTCTGTCTCTCTCTTCATAGCAATACCCACATGCTGCTCTTCTCTCCATAATGCCAGGGACCATGGAACTCATTTTTGCGTGTCCACGGTCCCCAGACTGCGTTTCTCCTGGACACTAGCCTGTGTCCTCCATCTCAGTCCTCAGCTCACACTGAACTCTAGCCTGTGCTTTGTTCCTTATCCTAAAAACCCCCTACACTTCCTGTCCTAACCCCCTACATGTGGCAGGATCTGCCAGAACAGGTTTTACTGGTTTTGGGCCATGAACTCCAACACTCACTGATAAGAATCAAATGGCTTTTGGAACTTTCCAATATCTGTTAACATTCCAGTATGCCACACATATAGTAGTTCTTTGTGCATCCATGTCCCTCACCAATCACTGCATTGTTGAGCCCAGGATATCCAAAAATTCTGTCTGGTTCTAGAAAAGTGGATTTGATCCCTAACACCCCCCTACCCATCTATGAGATGAGAATGTAAAAGAATTTTCCCAGTGTCATACACCCCTGAAGGTATAGATTGCTTCAATAAAGTCATATAGATAAGCATACCATACTCCTCAACCATTAATGTCTTAGAAGAGGTTCCACTGTAGGCTCCTTCCACTGTTACTGTGTATTGCCCAGGTTCTTGGTCATCGAGTAGTGGGATCTCTAACTTCACAAAGCCATTCTCTGTTTTCTGATTATTCCACTGAAACATTCGATTTCCAGCAGAATCCTAAATGCAAGTTGGATATTAATTATTTATTTATTACCAGTTATTTATATAGTGCACACATATTCCGCAGCACTTTCCAGAGAATATTTGTCCATTCACATCAGTCCCTGCCCCAATGGAGCTTACAATCTATATTACAATACGTACATGCACACACACTAGGGTTAAGTAGAGATGAGCGGATTCGGTTTTACTCGGTTCTCAAAACGGCATCTTATTAAAACACGTGACATCCGTGAGCCAATAAGATGCCGTTTTGAGAACTGAGTAAAACCGAATCCGCTCATCTCTAAACTTGAAAGTATATTTTTTTGGATTGTTGGAGGAAACCGAAGTACCCAGAGGAAGCCCACGCAAGTACGGGGAGAATATACAAACTCCAAACAGTTGGGGCCGTGGTCGGAATCAAACCCACAACCTCAGTGCTGTGAGGCAGTTTTGCTAACCATTACACCATCCGTACTGCCCAATGTATACATTGCATTGTCAAAGCAAGTACATTAAAGAAAAAAATAGCCTAAAATACATTGATACACCAACAATGGCTACGACATTAATCTTAATAGGCTTGCGATTAAAAAATAAATAAAGAAATACTGTTTGAGCTCTTGTATATATACAGATTATGAAAGATCGAATACAATTGTATGTTTGCATACAGGTCAGTTTAGTCAGTATGTACAAAAATGAATTTAAGATACAAAATACACAAAACTCATGCATAGCATAGGATTGCTCACCTGTACATAGATTGTAGGATACTGGGTGGAGAGAATAAGAGATAAAAAATAATACATTTTATTACTCATGGTAAAGAGAAAAAACACACACACAAAAAAAAAAAAAACACCCTTTGAACACTATGGATATATTATTAGCGTAGTACAGGAGAAAGTGTATGTGACAAAAATGAGAGATGCAGAAGAGGTGGGTAGGGACGATAAAACTTTACACTTCAATCAGGGGCGGTGTAAGAGAGGAGGGGGCCCGTGTGCAGGCTCCGTGCGGGCTTCCTCTCTTCCGGCGGTGCAGTAGACTCTGGCTTAGTGCCAGAGGCTACTGCAGATGGACAGCTCTACTGTGCAGCGACATGAAAATATGCTAATGCCGCAGGAGGCGTCTGAGGGATAAAGACGCCTCCTGCCAGCATTGCAGATCCGAGTGCTGCATCCTAAGAGGCAGCATCATATTGTCTGCGAGACCATTTGCTATCTGAGTAGCCCTGAGCATACTCAGATTGTCCCTCGCCGCTCTATAGCCAATGGGCAGGAAGTCTGCATTGGAAGACACAGACCCCATCCTCAGCATCCCCAGAAAATGAGGCAAGGGTTTTAGGAACGGTAGCCCGATTGACAGGGGGTGATGCGTGCAATGACGCAGGATCCATTCTGCACATGCGCTCCACCATCAGAGATGTACCCAGACCACTGGATGTGTGTACATATCTGAATTAGGACCATGATCACTATGTCGGCATAGAACATGGTGACATTGATGAAATATTGACATGGTGAGATTGTCGAAATTGTGGTTTTAAGGGGAGCGTATTCCTAACCCCTAAGTCTAACATTAACATTCTCTCCATGTCAGCATTTCCAAGTGTAAACATTTATGACATTTTAACTGTGTCGACATCATATTTGTTGACATTCTGAAGGTGAACAACTTGGCTGCATACCGCAGGATAAAGTGGTGGATTGCATTATCAAAAGAATATTGATCCTCAAATGTGAAACGATGACACACAAAAATAAAGGGAACGCTAAAATTACACATCCTAGATCTGAATGAATGAAATATTCTTATTAAATACTTTGTTCTTTACATAGTTGAATGTGCTGACAACAGAATCACACAAAAATTATCAATGGAAATCAAATTTATTAACCCATGGAGGTCTGGATTTGGAGTCACCCTCAAAATGAAAGTGGAAAAACACACTACAGGCTGATCCAACTTTGATGTAATGTCCTTAAAACAAGTCAAAATGACGCTCAGTAGTGTGTGTGGGCTCCACGTGTCTGTATGACCTCCCTACAACGCCTGGGCATGCTCCTGATGAGGTGGCGGATGGTCTCCTGAGGGATCTCCTTCCAGACCTGGACTAAAGCATCCGCCAACTCCTGGACAGTCTGTGGTGCAACGTGGCGTTGTTGGATGGAGCGAGACATGATGTCCCAGATGTGCTCAATTGGATTCAGGTCTGGGGAACGGGCGGGCCAGTCCATAGCATCAATGCCTTCGTCTTGCAGGAACTGCTGACACACTCCAGCCACATGAGGTCTAGCATTGTCTTGCATTAGGAGGAACAAAGTGCCAACTGCACCAGCATATGGTCTCACAAGGGGTCTGAGGATCTCATATCGGTACCTAATGGCAGTCAGGCTACCTCTGGCGAGCACATGGAGGGCTGTGCGGCCCCCCAAAGAAATGCCACCCCACACCATTACTGACCCACTGCCAAACCGGTTATGCTGGAGGATGTTGCAGGCAGCAGAACGTTCTCCTTGGCGTCTCCAGACTCTGTCACGTCTGTCACATGTGCTCAGTGAGAACCTGTGAAGAGCACAGGGCGCCAGTGGCGAATTTGCCTATCTTGGTGTTCTCTGGCAAATGCCAAATGTCCTGCACGATGTTGGGCTGTAAGCACAACCCCCACCTGTGGACGTCGGGCCCTCATACCACCCTCATGGAGTCTGTTTCTGATCGTTTGAGTAGACGCATGCACATTTGTGGCTTGCTGGAGGTCATTTTGCAGGGCTCTGGCAGTGCTACTCCTGTTCCTCCTTGCACAAAGGCGGAGGTAGCGGTCCTGCTGCTGGGTTGTTTCCCTCCTACGGCCTCCTCCACATCTCCTGATGTACTGGCCTGTCTCCTGGTAGTGCCTCCATGCTCTGGACACTACACTGACAGACAAAGAAAACCTTGCCACAGCTCACATTGATGTGCCATCCTGGATGAGCTGCACTACCTGAGCCACTTGTGTGGGTTGTAGGGAGGTCATACAGGCACGTGGAGGCCACACACACAACTGAGCCTCATTTTGACTTGTTTTAAGGACATTACATCAAAGTTGGATCAGCCTGTAGTGTGTTTTTCCACTTTCATTTTGAGGGTGACTCCAAATCCAGACCTCCATGGGTTAATAAATTTGATTTCCATTGATAATTTTTGTGTGATTTTGTTGTCAGCACATTCAACTATGTAAAGAACAAAGTATTTAATAAGAATATTTCATTCATTCAGATCTAGGATGTGTTACTTTAGTGTTCCCTTTATTTTTTTGAGCAGTATATATATATATATATATTAGTGCTGGGCAACGATTAAAATTTCTAATCGTGATTAATCGCAGGATTTTCTGCGATTAATAGCGATTAATCGTATTGTTAGGCACTAAATTCAATAATGAATTCAAAAGTGGTGTATTGCGCACTTTTAGTACTTCTATATGAACAACAGTGCAATAGCATTTGGTTTGCAGTTTTCCCTTTACACAGTAGCATTTAAAAACAGAAAAACAGAAAAGAAAATTGCGTGAGGTCCCCCCTCCTATGTATAACCAGCTTCGGGCTCTTTGAGCCGGTCCTGGTTGTAAAAATACAGGAGGGGAAAAGCACAGGGGTTCCCCCATATTTTTACAACCAGCACCGGGCTCTGCGCCTGGTTCCAAAAATATGGGGGACAAAAGATGTAGGGGTCCCCCGTATTTTTAAAACCAGCACCGGGCTCCACTAGACAGAGAGATAATGTCACAGCCAGGGGACACTTTTATATAGGTCCCTGCGGCCGTGGCATTACCCCCCCAACTAGTTACCCCTAGCCGGGGTTCCCTGGAGGAGTGGGAACCCCTTCAATCAAGGGGTCCCCCCCTCCAGGCACCCAAAGGCCAGGGGTGAAGCCCGAGGCTGTCCCCCCCCCCATCCGTGGGCGGTGAATGGGAGGCTGATAGCCTTTGTGTAAAAAATAGAATATTGTTTTTTTGTGGTAGAACTACAAGTCCCAGCAAGCCTCCCCCGCAAGCTGGTACTTGGAGAACCACAATGTGTGTTGTGGACAAGCTTAACAGAGTCTCAGTCTCAAGAGGTTTTGGCGGCTGGTGGCTTCCTCTTCTCCGGCGGCATCCAGCGGCTTCTCCATCCAGGGGGTCAGATGAATTACTGCTTCCGGCGCAGCAGCAGCAGCAGAAGCGTTAACTCAGTTAAAAATATTAATCGCAGTTATTGTCTTATGGAGTTAACGCGTTAATAACGCGTTAACTTGCCCAGCACTAATATATTGTATATTGTATATATATATATATACTGATAGAGACAGCATTTTTCCATGTGAAAGTAATGTGGAGGATCCAGACCAGGTTTTGGAAGCAGTAGCAGAATCCCAGGTGTGTGATCAGCAACACCTGGGATTTCCTGATGTAAGGGCTTCCAGGACAGAGTCACCTTGTTCCTGACGGCAGTTAGTGTCCAGGTGATAGGCCGGAGTGTGTGGGTTAGACTAAGGACCACTGGAGCCTATCAAGAGTGCTATGCTGAAAGTGACTGTATGCTACTGCCTGTAATACCGACTGCATATGGATGTAACTTGCTATGTGGTGACCTGCCGTGCAAAGTAAACACCGAAAGTGTACATCTGAGTCCCCGTGTTTGTGCACATTGTCACAAGTGGTGGAGAATGCGAGCAAGGACACGGTGTATAGCAGAAACTGTTGGTAAGCATACCGGTGTTTATACTGCAAGTTTTTCCCTTTTCTTTTCTTCCTCTCTGGTTATGCAGTGCAAGTGGCAGCCTTAAAGGGCCATAGCATTATAGACAGACTGTTTGCTGTTATGTGTTAAATAGCCAGCAAAACAGGCGGGTGTCGGCATGGACTGTTTGATAAGCCTGGCACATTATATTAAACCTCCTACATTTGTCCTTAAAGGGGCCACGCAGGGCAATTTGGAGGAATTGCTAAAACAATTTGCAGAACTTGCAGCTGGGCAACAAACCCAGATTCAGATGTTACATGAGGGCCAACGAGCCCAGGCTGAAAGACAGCAAACTCAAATTCAAATGTTGTGCGATGAGTTAAAAGTGCTTAAAAAATCTGAGCCAGAGCGGGAAAGGCTACTACAGCTCACCCCAGCGGATGATATAGAGGCTTTCCTTTGCACGGTTGAGCGCACGGTCACGTGGTTGGGATGGCCTGTGAAGGAATGGTCAGACAGGCTGGCTCCCTGTTTAACAGGGGTGGCACAGCGGGTGTATGTGGACATGACTGTGGCTGAGGCACGCTCCTATCCTGGCCTGAAAAAGGCTATACTGGATAGGATTGGAGTGACGGGGCCCAGCAAAGCCCAAGAATTCAATGACTGGTGGCTGGAGGGCTCTGAGCCTCCAGGGATTCAGCTGGCCAAACTAGCCCGACTGGCAAGGGCCTGGTTGTAGCCAGATAAAAACTCTGCAGTACAGATTGTGGAGGTAGTTGCACTGGACCAGGCTATGCCGGTGTTAGACCGCTCGGTGCAGCAGTGGGCCCTTCAGGCTGACCCCCATACATTTGAGGAGTTGGCAGTGGTGATTGAGCGGCACCTGACCCTAGGAAAGCTGAATAAAGCCAGGTCAGGATACCGGCCAACACCTAAACCCAGAACTCAGGTCCCAGTGGTTAAACCAAAGGCTCTGCCACCCTTTGTGTGCTTTGAGTGCGGCGAGCCTGGTCATGTGCGGCAGGACTGCCCGAAACAGGGCGAACCGATGGATTGCAGTGCGGGGAAAATGGCTTGGCCGTTGGTCAGAATGGCGGCAGCGGGGGTATCCCAAGCAGAGTCCTCCCTGTTCCGAGTGCAGGTGGAAAACCGGGATATTTGGGCCCTGGTGGATACCGGCAGTGAGCTCACCATAGTCGCGGCCAACGTGGTTCCTCCAGGAGCTGACAAGGTCCAGCCTCCTGTCAAAATGTTGTGCATCAATGGCGATGTGGAGGATTACCCACGTGTCTACTTACCCCTGACTGTTCAAGGTCGGTCGTTAAAGGTGGTAGCGGCGGTGACCTCCAGACCCCCGTATCCGCTGATCCTAAGCCAGATCTTTCCATTGCTGCAGGAGCTGGTTACCTGGCATGATACCAACAGCAACTCAGATCCCAGAGACCAGAAACTACCAAAGTTTAGCATCCTGGAGAGAGGCTGATGGTCCCAGACCACCCCAAGAGACTGAGTCCGAGGCCCATTGGAACCTAGTTGGTGAGAAGATATCAATGCAGGACTTTGTGAGAGATCAACGCGATGACAGCAACTTCGCACACGCCTTTGAGACTGTTAAGTAGTTAATGGCAGGGTAGTTGATGCTTTACCATCAGAGGGTGTACCATATTATGTGTTGAAAAATTATTTGCTATATCATGTCGCTACTTTACAAGGGAAAAAGGTAGATCAGCTCTTGGTTCCCCGAAAACTGGAGTGGTTGGTGTTAGAAGCTGCCCATACGCATTTGTGGGGTGGCCACATAGGGGAGGAGAAAACACTCCAACGCGCCAGTTAAGGTTCTTTTGGCCCGGCATCTATGCTTCCGTTATGAGGTATTGTCAGGAATGCCCAGTCTGCCAGAGGACAGCCCCACGGCCAGAGTGTAGAGCTCCACTGGTACCCCTCCCTGTCATTTCCATACCTTTTGTGCGGATTGGTATGGATCTGATAGGGCCAGTGGAAAAATCTACTCTAGGGCACCAATACATATTGGTGGTAGTTAATTATGCCACAAGGTACCCAAAGGCTATACCCCTGCGCAATGTGAAATCTGGCACTATTGCCAGAGAATTACTAACCATGTATATCCAGTTAGGAACACCGAAAGAGGTCTTAACGGACCAAGGTACACCTTTCGTGTCTAAACTCATGAAATATTTATGTTGGTTACTAAACGTAGACAGGATTACCACCTCGGTGTTCTACCCGCAGACAGATGGCCTGGTAGAAAGATTTAATAAAACCCATAAGCAAATGATAAAGAGGGCAGTGTCGCAAGAAAAACGAGATTTGGATCTGCTCCTACCTTACTTGATGATTGCGGTCAGAGAGGTACACCAATCCTCTACAGGGTTTAGTCCCTTTGAGCTCCTCTATGGGAGGCAGCCCAGAGGAATTCTAGATCTCTTAAAAGAAGGGTGGGAAGAACAACCATGCCAGGACCCTATTGTCGTTCAGTTTGTCGCCCAGTTATACGGCCGTCTAAGACAGATTGCGCCACTACTGAATAACCACATGGAAAGGGCCCAATGTCAGAAACAGAGGCATGGCATCACCTCAGTCAACCGGTCCTTTAATCCAGGAGACAAAGTGTTACTGCTGGTGCCCACCACAGAAAACAAGATGTATGCACAATGGTGGGGCCCTTATGAGATCATCGAGGCAGTGGGACCGGTCAATTACAGGGTCTAACAGGAGGGTAGAAGGAGGGAGGTACAAGTCTACTATGTAAACCTGTTAAAACCCTGGAAGGAAATTGCCAAATCGGCCTACTTTGGTAGCTAAAAAGATTTCAGAATGCCATGTGCCCATTGAAGTCACGCTTGCTCCTGAGCAGAAACTGGAAGTAGTGAACTTGATGAAACGCTATCAAGATGTGTTTTCTGCCATTCTGGGAAAGACACAGATCATCCAACATGATGTGGTGACTCTGCCCGGGGTGGTAATTAAGCAGAGGCCATATTGCATACCCAAAGTGATGCAGGCAGCGGTAAAGCAGGAGGTGGATGAGATGTTAAGCCTAGGGGTTATAGAGGAATCCACCTGTGAGTGGAATAATCCAATTGTCCTGGTACCAAAGCCTTCAGGTGCCTTACGGTTCTGCAATGACTTCCGTAAATTAAATCAAGTGTCCCGGTTTGAATCTTGCCCTATGCCCTGAGTGGATAAGTTGGTAGAAAATTTAGCCAATAGTCAATATCTCACTACACTTGATTTGACAAAAGGTTATTGGCAGATTCCGTTAACAGAAGCTGCTAAGGCAAAAACAGCCTTCTCTACCCCAGAAGGCTTATTCCAATATAAAATGCTCCCATTTGGTTTACATGGTGCCCCAGCAACCTTCCAGAGAGCTATGAATAAGTTGCTGTGGCCCCACAGGGAATATGCGACTGCATATTTACATGACATCGTTATTTTCAGCTCTGATTGGGAGTCACACCTACCAAAGGTAGAAGCCGTTTTACAGTCTCTACGGGCACACGGGTTTACCGCCAACCCTGAGAAATGTGCCATTGGTATGATTGAGGCCAAGCATTTGGGGTACATTGTGGGCAGAGGACAGGTTAAACCTCAGCCTAGTAAGGTAGAAGCAGTCCTCACCTGGTCTAGACCTAAATATAAATCACAACTTAGGACATTTCTCGGTTTGGTCGTATATTATCACAGGTTCATTCTAGAGATGAGCGGGTTCGGTTCTCTGAGAACCGAACCCTACCGAACTTCACGTGTCAAACACTGTTCCGAGCCAGGCTCGGTTGTTCCCGCCTGACTCTGAAAACCCAAACGAGGCAAAACGTCATCATCCCGCTGTCGGATTCTCGCAAGATTTGGATTCCATATAAAGAGCCGCGCGTCGCCGCCATTTTCACTCGTGCATTGTAGAGGGTACAGAGAGGACGTGGCTACGTTCTCTGTGTCAAATCTCAGTATCAGTACTCAGTATCAGTGCTTATTGCTGCTCAGTAATACTAGTACAGTGTCTCTCTTGTGCTGCATCTTGCTGCTGTAGGGTGCTGTGGTAGTAGTGTCCTGTGACTGTGCATCGGTCATCATCATTCCAGTCACAGTGGTATCTGGGGGGTGACAGTTCCAGAGTGCTTTTGTGCTGCTCACTAATACTAGCACAGTGTCTTGTGCTGTATCGTGCTGCTCAGTGTCAGTTCTCAGTAGTATCAGTGCTCAGTATCATCAGTGCTCAGTGTCTTGTGGTGCTCAGTAATACTACATTACTAATACTAGTACAGTGTCTTGTGCTAATCATGCTGCTCAGTGTCGGTTCTCTGTAGTATCATTAGTGCTCAGTATCATTAGTGCTCAGTATCATTAGTGCTCAGTATCATTAGTGCTCAGTAGCATTAGTGCTCAGTAGCATTAGTGCTCAGTATCATCAGTGCTCAGTATCATCAGTGCTCAGTATCATCAGTGCTCAGTATCATCAGTGCTCAGTGTCTTGTGGTGCTCAGTAATACTACATTACTAATACTAGTTCAGTATCTTGTGCTAATCGTGCTAAGTGTCAGTTCTCAGTAGTATCATGTCAGAACAAAATGTTTTGGAAATTGTGGAGGTGTCTTCCCCAAGAGCAGTCTATACCAGGTACTCAGGATTGCCTTGAGTGGTTTCATCCCATTAGGATGGAGACAGAATGGCTGGATAGCCTAGGAAATAAGATTCCTCAGAGTTCATTAGGGCATACTCTATTAAGTTGCTTGAAAAAAGCTACGAAGAATGCTCTAGATATGGATCAGTCCATTTCATCTAGGACCCCCTCAGCTGCTGATACACAGGTCTTGCAGGCCAACGCGAACATCGATGCCGACACAGGGATCAACACAGAAGTTAGAGGGGGGCACTATGATAGATTGGAATATAAAATTCAGCAATTTATCAATGCCATTAGGGATGTGTTAGAAATACCTATACAAATAGAGGAAAATTCTTGTATGCTAACTGCAAAATCATTAGTGACATTCCCGGTTTCGGAAGAGTTGAATACCCTATTTGAAAGATCCTGGTTAAACCCAGAAGAGGTTTTTCACATCCCCAATAAAGTACTTAAGACATATCCCTTTCCTGAGGGGGATAGAAGGAGATGGGAGATTCCTCCCATAATGGACATTTCAGTGTCCAGGCCATCAGGGGTAATTACATTACCTGTACCAGGCTCAGCCTCGTTAACGGAGCCGACTGACCGCAAGATAGAGACAACTCTAAAATCCATTTACACGGTTACTGGAGCCGCCCTTAGGCCCACTATTGCATGCACTTGGGTAGCTAGGGCTATGTTAAAATGGTCAGACAATTTAATAGTAGACCTTCACACAATCCATAGGGATGATGTTGTCTTGATTCTAGGTCACATAAAGGATTCAACTAAATTCATGGTGAAAGCCATGAGGGACATTGGGCTGATGAATTCTAGAGCTTCCTCCATGGCAGTAGCGGCTCGCAGAGGTCTCTGGATCCGCCAATGGAATGCAGACGCTGTATCCAGAGGTACCTCCCCTTCGCAGGTGAGTCACCGCTTGGGGACACTCTGAATTCAAATCCTTCCGCAGCACCACCTGTGGAAAGACGTAACTATGCTTCTCTGATGCAGTCCCCTTCGGCTGCCAGATCGAGAAAATTCGGGAGGGCCTACTTCTGCACGAGGCTAGGCCATAGAAAGAGCAGAAAGTCTGCACCCACTACAGGTGCACGGGTTCAGAGGTTGGATTCTACTCCCTTAGCGTCCTCAGCATGATGCGGAAGGACTCCCATGTGGGGTCCACTGGGGGAAGGATCTCATCTACATCACTACAGGGGAGACTTGGTGATTATTATTATATCCCGGGTAATAAAAATTATTACCCAGGGTTACAAACTGGATTCAGGAGTTTCCCCCAGGCTGTTTGTTTAATCAGCCCTGCCAATTGTTAGGACAGTGGGTTTGTCCCTGTCATATAAAAAAAAAGTTTTTTTAAAAGTGCCATCATGTCTGACACTTGAGTGCCACTCCTAGATGGGCCAGGTGTTTGTGCCGCATACTTGTGTCGCTTAGCTTAGTCATACAGCTACCTCATTGCCCTGTTACTTCTTGGTACATATGGGACAGCTACTTCTTGGCATCATGTGCTGTTTGGGGACTATTTTTTTTTAAAGTGCCATCCTGTCTGACACTTCCGTATATGTCCAGTGGTACTGCCATTTGATATAATTCCCGTGATACTGGCTTTTAATTTTAGTGATTTTGTCATTTTCTTCCAGTGATTTGTACCAATAATACCATTGATTAGAACGAATAATTCCTGTGATACTGTCTTTTAATTCTAGTGATTTTGTCATTTTCTTCCAGTGATTTGGACTAATAATTCCATTGATTATAACAAACCGTTCCAGTTATACTGCCTTATAATTCACATGATACTGGAGTCTAATTCTAGATGGGCCAGGTGTTTGTGTCGCTTAGCTTAGCCATCCAGCGACCTTGGTGCACCTCTTTTTTTTCTTTGCATCATGTGCTATTTGGGGACTTTTTTTTTTTTTTTTAAGTGCCATCCAATCTGACACTGCAGTGCCACTCCTAGATGGGCCAGGTGTTTGTGCCAACTCACTTGGGTCGCTTAGCTTAGTCATCCAGCGACCTCTGTGCAAATTTTAGGACTAAAAATAATATTGTGAGGTGTTCAGAATCGACTGGAAATGAGTGGAAATTATTGTTATTGAGGTTATTAATACTATAGGATCAAAAGAACCCACAAATTCTATGATTTTAGCTGTTTTTGAGGTTTTAAAAAAAAATCGCCCGAATCCAAAACGCATCCGAATCCAAAACCCGAAACAGTGGTTTTGCCAAAATGCGTCCGAATCCAAAACACGACCACGGACCCGAATCCAAAACACAAAACACAAAAACTGCCCACTGCACATCTCCTAACCGAATGTCTTAAAAAACAATTCGTAGACAAGAAAACGTGGTCTAGACCAGTGGATTTAAGACGAGCTTTGTGTACTGAGCCTGTCTTGCAAGCTCCTGACTTTAAAAATCAATTTGTGTTACAAACTGATGCCTCCAGGACAGGATTAGGAGCAGTCCTATCCCAAGAGGTAGATGGAGAGGAGCAGCCCATCCTCCACCTTAGCCGTAAATTATTGCCCAGGAAGCGCAGGTACTCAATTGTAGAGCAGGAGTGCTTGGCCATTAAATGGGCAGTTGAGCCATTAAGGTATTATTTATTGGAGCGAGAGTTTTTGTTGGTCACAGACTATGCACCCTTACAGTGGATGCATACAAAGAAAGAGGTGAATGCTTGTGTGACCCGTTGGTTTTTGGCCTGCGGCCATTTAAGTTTGAGGTGAAGTCCGGGGAAACAGCACCTCAATGCCGATGCCCTTTCCAGGAGGTTTGTAGGTCCTGTTCCTCCAAGCAAGCCTATGGTGAAGTTAGGGGAGGAGGAGGAAGGCGAGGTGGGTGACCTCTGGAAGGTGGTGGAAGGCTGTGTACCTGGGTGGATGACACAGGTAGGGGTGGGCGAGGCAGAGAGCTTGCCTGAAAAAAGTGTAGCTTCACCAGGGTGGTTGAAGCTAAGTGGGGAGGAGTGTGGCAGAGACAGCAGTTTTCCATGTGAAAGTTATGTGGAGGATCAAGACCAGGTTTTGGAAGCAGTAGCAGATTCCCAGGTGTGTGATCAGCAGCACCTGGGATTTCCTGATATAAGGGTTTCCAGGACAGTCACCTTGTTCCTGACAGCAGTTAGTGTCCAGGTGATATGCCGGGGTGTGTGGGTTAGACTAAGGACCACTGGAGCCTATCAAGAGTGCTATGCATAAAGTGCCTGTGTGCTACTGCCTGTAATACCGACTGTATATGGATGTAACTTGCTATGTGGTGACCTGCCATGCAAAATAAACACTGAAAGTGTTCATCCAAGTCCCTGTGTTTGTGCACCTTGTCACTATATATATATATATATATATATATATATATATATATATATATATTATATAAAGAAGGTGAAAACAGCGCCTACTAGTGCAGTATATTAGGATTCTTCAAATGAAAACCTCCACCAGTTCAATAACACCCTTAGAAAAGCGCAAGTTCCATCATGAGTGGAGTTAACCACTTAATTAAATCGCACGCTCTCAAAATAGGAATTCCCGAACTGGATAGATTTCTCCCTTCAGCTCCAGAACCTCATGGTACTTCTAATGCTCAATGATCACCAATGAAATCAAAGAAGGTAGCCGAAATAGTGTAATAAAGTTTTAACACCAGTTTAATTGTTAAAAAAGCAAATACCCGTACATCAAAATAATGTAAATGATACTCCTGATGAAGTCCAGGCTTGATATGCCATAAGGACGAAACGCGTTGAGGAACAGAGACCGAACTGTATCTACTACACATCAGATAAGGTATTTTTACATTATATTGATGTACGGGTATTTGCTTTTTTAACCATTAAACTGGTGTTAAAACTTTATTACACTATTTCCACTACCTTCTTTCTTTTCATTGGTGATCATTGAGCATTAGAAGTACCATGAGGTTCTGGAGCTGAAGGGAGAAATCTATCCAGTTCGGGAATTCCCATTTTGAGAGCGTGCGATTTAATTAAGTGGTTAACTCCACTCATGATGTTACTTGCGTTTTTCTAAGGGTGTTATTGAACTGGTGGAGGTTTTCATTTGAAGGATCTTAATATACTGCACTAGTAGGCGCTGTTTTCACCTTCTTTCTAGATCCATCAAAACAGACCGACTGAACACCGGTCACCTGGATTACGGCTGCCACCCTGTCAGAGGGAGTGTGGATTGGAGACAGAGAAATTGGACATTACCACTGTCTCTGGACTAAGACTCTCTTTATTTTCACTCATTTGGTGTAGCGCTAAGTACCACCTTTTCACCGATATATATTTATATATATATATATATATATATATATATATACACACACACATACACACACACACATACATAAACACACACACTTACGTAAAGGTAGGAATACAGGGGGTCATTCCAACCTGATCACTCGCTGCAGTTTCTCGCAGCGCAGCAATTGGGTCGGAACCACGCATGCACTGGCACCACAGTGCGCCGGCGCATGCCAGCCGTCGTTGCCTAGCAATTGCCTCTGAGGCAGAGGCGGTCGCTGGGCAGGAGGGGGCTGGACGGCGGCGTTAAGCCGCCGTTTAGGGGGCGCAGTCTGGCCAACGCAGGCGTGGCCAGACCATTGGTGGGGGCTGGTCACGGTGGCTGTGTGACATCACACGCAGCTGCTGCGGGCCAGGGAGCGATGAGTTGCTCCCGGCCAGCACGCTAAAGCTGCGCTGGTCGGGAGTTTCTCTTCAAGTGCAAAGGCATCGCCGCTATGCAATGTCTTTGCACTTCTGTGGGGGGGGGGGCGGAACTGACATGAGGGGCAGATTAGCCATGTGCTGGGCGTCCCCCCGCATGTCTCTATTCCAGATCGTAGCCCTGCAAAATTTTGCAGGGCTACAATCAACTCGGAATGACCCCCATACTGTAGATGAAGCAGCCATGTGTCCCAAGAGGGACTCTAGTACACAGTATATTCATTTTCTAGATTGGGGGGAAATAATCTGCTCACTCATATATCTCTTAATTTAATTAGTTTTACAGCTGGCACAAAAAAAACTTTCAGAGTCAGAACATTTTGATCTAGAAATTCACAACACATTTCGGAAACCGCACTCACCGTCTCCTCCACCGGTTTCAAGTTGTTCTGTAGAGTAAACACATAACAGCGCACTGTGCACAAGAAACAGACGTTAGTGGTAACAGAATAAAATACACGGAACACAAAGAACAGATACAGGATGTGTGACTGAGAGGCCTAAACAAAAGCCCCTATGAAGGATCTGTGAAAATAGGTACAAAATGAGAACGGCAGCTTGGCCCGGTCACAGCGTTTTCCTGCACTTTCCCACCTGTGCTACAGAACTGTATGGGCTGCTATGGTAACGCCACTTCTATTCTCTCTTGCATCATTTTTCATACATGTCTTCACATGCACGGTTGCAATACTTATAGCACGCTCTGAATTAATTATTGCTATTACACATAGGAATAAATTAATACTAACGAGCAGAGAAAACACAATGGCCCTCATTCTTAGTTGATCGCTCGCTAGCTACTTTTAGCAGCCGTGCAAACGCATAGTCGACGCCCACAGGGGAGCGTATTTTTGCTTTGCAGGAGTACGAACGCCTGTGCAGCCGTGCATCAGCAAACACAATTACCCGGCCCCAGGTCTGATGGAGGGGCCCTGGTCCCCCCCCCCCCCCCCCCCACAATTAGCTGATTATGAAGTTCTCTTGTGCCATCTCCTATATAATAGCCCAGATCTGTGACTTTGTGACTCATTTGCTAATGCTTGGCGGAGTCACAACACTGGGCGGAGTTAGTCAAATGAGTCACAGTTCTGGGCAAATCTATAGGAGACTAGGAGCAGAAGCAGATAGTATGGGCATGGCACAGGCAGGGGTGCATACCTCCCAGCTTTCTTCAGGCAGACAGGGGTGCATACCTCCCAGCTTTCTTCAGGCAGAAGGAGGGGGACACGCGCGGCAAAAAGGGGGCGTGGCAAACAAAATGGGGCGTGGCTTCACTGGAGGGCCCCAGTTTTTCGTCAATGAGGGGGCATGCCCAGCGCTCTGTGAGCTGCTGGCATGCCTCCAGGGGCGGATTATGAGTCCGAGGGGCCCAGGGCACTTGAGACAGGGGAGCCCTATCTCATTGCTGTGCCTGCTGTGGGGTTGGGGGCGTGACCTAATCGCGGGCCACGTGGCCACGCCCCTTATGCAAATTCCAGGATTTTTTTAATATGGAATTTTGGCCCCTCAGCTAGGGCTAAATCCAGAGGAAGTGGTCGCTCCCCCCTACACACCCGCACAGGCAGAAGAAAGCAGGGAGACTGCTGCCTCCCAGTAACACCACAGACCTGCCAACAAGCAGCAGCGTGTGCTGACTGTAGCACAATGCTGCCGCTGTTGCTGGCAGGACGGGGGAGCTTCTGAGCTGGGACAGAGCTACTCCAGCCGGGGGGCCCCCTAAAACTGTAGGGCCCATGGTACGTACCCCCTGCCCCCCCCCCCCCCCCCCCCTTAATCCAGCTCTGCTGCCGGAACCCCGGGACAGTTGGGAGGTATGGGGGTGTGTGAGGGGGTATGCCGTACAGACAGACGGGCACCGGCTCACTGTGTGCTTGACCCCCCACATCAGCATACTCAGCAGGGTCTCTCTGGCGCGGAGGAGTGTCACTTTCTGGCACACTCCATGCTTCTTAGCTGCAGTTTTGTGGGACACCTGCCGCTGTGCAGTTTCCGTACTGCCTCTGTTATCGCCAGCCCCGGCAACCCCACCGCTAGCTGCAGCGCTGCCGCCCGCAGTGAGGTGCGCCCAGCTCCTTCACACACTTTAGCCAGCGGGTAGCGCTGCAGAAGTCCGAGCTGCTTGCAGGCTCCGACCCCCTCCTCCCTCCAGCCGCAGCATCTCCTGGGAACTAACCAGTCACTCCCAGTCTCCCCTCACCACAGTGCCCAGCAGCCGCGAGGTCCGTGCCGCATGCATGCTATGACCCCCTCCTCCCTCCAGTCGCAGCGTCTCCTGGGGGCTAACCAGTCACTCCCAGTCTCCCCTTACCACAGTGCCCGGCAGC